>NC_142134.1:41998800-42304500 GCF_024610735.1 Ursus americanus
ATTTTTATTTCCTTGCAGGCTTGCTTCTCAGTCATAACAGGATGTGGGTAGCCGGCGGTGGTCCGTCTTCCACTGTTCCACATCCTCGCGTGGGACATACCTAGATCCTGGGTCCCCCCAAGGGAGCAGTGGAGGAGCCTGACCTGATCAGGCCTTTTTCAAAATCAAATATAATGACCAAGAGAATGATGTTTCCCCCTGGAGTCCCCTCACCTTTATTGTTTTCCATTTACAAATGCAGGGGGTGCTTGTGGCAGGGTAAATGCCCTCCATGCATGTACATTTTGATTTAAAGAAGATAAGACTATGCCGTGAGATCCTATGCCCAAGGGATCCTCGGGACATGGTGGATACTCTAATCTCCATCTCTGCGGTATTATCTTGAGTAATAAAAGTGTTAGACTATCCTGATTTAAACTTTCTCTCCATTCAGAATTGGGTGTTCCTATTTATAGAACCCCAGCCCTCCCCGAATAAAAACTTTCCAAGATCGAGAAAAGGCCATGAGGGCAGGTCTGTTCTGTCACCTGCCTTGATGAGGAGAGAGACCTTAGGAGCTCGGGCTGAATGGAGGAGCTCCCCTTCTGTGACGCCGCTCCTGGTGGGTCCTGGCTGCTGCCCTGCCTCGGTCACTGCTTCGAGGCCTTTGGAGAAACAAAGGGCAGAGACTGGTGATTAGCACCAAGGGAGAAGATGAAAGCCAAAGGATATAAAGAGTCGAGTGCAGGTGAGAAGGGTAGAGAATGGAGGGGAGGTGATATAATGGAAGTGGGAGGTGCCCTGTGCATAGGAACGAAGGCCCGTAAGGCAGAAATAAGACTCAGACAACCATCCCAAGTGTGCTCTCCCCAGGATGGCCCAGCACGAGGACCTCGGGCTGCTGAGGAAGAGGTACAAACCCAGGGCGAGGACCTACGTGCCCCAGATGATGGCAGACCATTATCTTCATATGGGGAGTTTTCGGAGTCTTTGGGGGGAGGAAGGTGAGAGGAAGCAGAACTGTCTAGAAGAGACAAAGGGACAAGACCGAGTTGTTAAAGGGGATGTTTAGGAAGTTCAGGCCTAGGAAAGTCTGCCTTGCTCCCCAGGGCTTGGGAGTGGAGTGGGCATTTGGTGGGATGGGAAGGGAGGCTGAGTTTGGGCTCAGCCTGGGGCCTGGTGAAGAGTTCAAGCCATGTTCACACTCTTCCTAGCCAGGTGTGCCCCTGAAGCCTGTTACACGGGTTTCCAGGGCAAAATGAGCATCTCTATAACATCTCCTCTTCGTTTCCCAACTTCAGCAAACGCTTCATTTGTCTCGAGACTGGATTTCTAGCACATATATGATATAATCTGTCATTAAGTCCCTAAGTGTTTTCGAGAGCCTACTACACACCTAGAGATGGACAAGGCAATTTGGAGGCTCTAAAACAATGAAAGAAGATAGTCGATAGCCTCGAGTTGATTAGTCTCCTTGTTTCTTAGGAGACCAGAAATCCGGGAGATGAACTAAGGAAGTACAAATACATGACATGCTTACTCCAAATATAATATGAGTCTAGAAAATGGGAACAACTGGCGTACCACCCACCGCTCATTGATGGCAACGCGGTCCTGCCCATGCACCATGCTCATGCTTTATATTATGTGTTAGTACTTTTACTCTTCCCAACAGCCTAGTAATATTGTTGCACCCATTTTACAGATGTGAAATTGAGGCTTAAAGAGGTTAGGTCCGTTTCCCAAGGTCTCAACCCAAGAAAACATTTGAGGTGAGATTTAAAACTTCCCTATCTGACTTAAAGTACGGTATCTTCATCACAGTGCTGCGTCTCCATTCCTTACAGGACAAAAGGAAAGAAGGGGGAGGGGAAAACCTGCACCAGCTGGGTCTTCTTCCCTTTTATCAGGAAGGCAATAGCTCTCCCAGAATCCTCACCTAGTGGAAGTGCTCATCGGTAGAACTAGGTTATCCACCCGCAGATGCCGAGCAGGTATTTTTACCTGAGCACATGGCACTCCCCCCCCCAAATAATTGGCAATCTTTTATAATAAGTACGGAAGGGGGAATAGGTGCTTAGCAGTCGACCGGCAGCATGGGCCACACCGAGCACATTACCTATGTGACGGCAGGATGCTGGTGTGAGGGGCTAGAGTCTGGACTAGGATGGTGGAAGTAGAAATTAGAAGAAAATAATAAAAATATCTAAGAAATAATTTTAGGAAATTATTTAGGAGTTATTATTATATAATAACTCGCTTGGAGGTAGATTGGACAGAGCTCCTGAAAATGAGGGAAGAATGAAAGATGATGCCAAGGAGAATGGGGACGCAGCAAACAGTATACGGGACCGAAGACGTGCTTTCATACACACTGAGCCTGCAGTGACGGGAGGGTATCCAGTGGACCTGCCCTCCGAGTCGGTGCTAATCACAAATCCTGGGGGCAAAGAGTTAGTCAAGGCTGGAGCTGTCGCCTCAAATGATGTTGGGGTTATGGACGCGTCTCTGAAAGCAGAGAGCGTAACGGAAGGAAAATAGGATCCCAGCAGCTTTGAGGAGCATCCCCTCTCAGACATGGGGAAGGAAGTGAGCTGACAACGTGAGTGAAAAACTTCGCTAGGAGTTCAGAGGAGAATCCGGAAAGTGATCTTTTAACAGAAGCCTGGGTTATAGTAAGTCTCAAGCGGGAGGTTAACTGCCAAGTGCAGCTGAGGAGTTAAAGAGGAAGAGAACTAAGGAAGGCCTGTGATTTGGCAAAAGGAGATAATCATTATCTGGAGGCAGCAGAATGGAGAAGAATGAGGGGACTAGAAGCCAGATAGTTGTCGTTCACAGCAGTGGCCCAGCGGGGCTTGAAGAAGTGCGTTTGAGTTACCAATGGTTTAATTATGGTTCCCCATAATAATACTAAATACTATATAATTATATATAATATATTATATATTAATCATATACTATATTGCTATAATTATACAATTACTATAATATAATAAATACGGTATATTTATATAGCATATAAATATATATTTATAATGCATTATAATATACAATAAATATAAAATAGAACATAATATATAATATAATTTTATTATTTATATGTAATATTATTTTATATATAACTTTATATTATTTTTAATAAATATTATTTATATTATTATATAAATATGTTATTATGTATTGTATCCTTATATAATAATATACTGTATAAATATAATATATTATTGTATGACACTATTACCCTTTAAAATTTTGCTATTCTTACATAGCAGGTATGGTGGCAATTTTTTAATAAAACTGAATATTAATTAATTATTTCATTGCCATTCCCTGACCATAGCAGAAAACTTGTATTTTCTGTGATTACAGGGATCAGGTAATAGGCAGACAGATATGGAGTATTTTTACACTCTGTGTTTTAATTTTATCCCCAGTCCACTTACGTTAAAAATCATCCACCCTTCCTGTCTCTGTCCAGCTGTCTTTGAAATCTTTGAAGTGTCTGTGGGAAAAACTGGAGTATTTGAGAATAAAAAGTGCCCATTGGTCATCTGAGTGCCAAGTCTCCATCACCACCTCTTGAGACTAAATACTGTGTCAAAGTGCGATGTTTTCCTCCCTTTCTATGAAAGAGGCACCATCCTGAGCTATTGATGCTTCAGGACAGGAGCCCAGCCAGGGAGGCAGCCAACTGTGCTCCATGATTTGTCAGGACGTGGATCATTCACAGGTTTTTTAACTGAATTCCATTGAAATAATTTCCCTATAAGATGAACACACTGAGTCATTTGGGTAAACACACACACACACACGCACACGCACACACACACACACACGTGCATTTTGCCTTCAATTTCAAGTGTTCATTGCACCCCCCCCCCACTGCCCAACCCAACTGAAGTCTATCTGTGGATCCCAGGTTAAGAAACCCTAACCACACCTCATTTGACAACTATTTTCTTAAAGCTAGTTTATAGAGTCTTTCCAAAGCAAAAAGAAAAAAAAAGAAAGAAACCCTAGAAATTCACTGACTGCTTGTTTCATTTTTAGTGAAATCCTTGGCATCAGATTATTTTTTTTTATGATTATCTGTCCTACAATTTGAACGGAGCCTACAGTATCCTGGAAACCGAAGTTTCTGGTTAGCCAAGATTTTGCTACCTTTATTTATATATTTCTCTGTAGCTGTATCTGGCAGGTGCACAAAGAGTAAGCCACAGTAGTTTCTCAGGAAAATGGTGCAAAAGAGGCCACAAACAGCCCACAATCTAGAAAATCTCCAGTCATCACCAATGGGAGTGAGGGTCGATTGAGTAGAGGACGAAGCAGCCCCTGGTGAGGAGGTGAGGCTGTGAAGTGAGCTCCCTTTGTGCTTTGTCATATTTCAGAAAATAAAGGGGAGGAAGAAGACATGAAGTGACAATGTAAAATAATCCAGAGTCTTCTAGCCAATTAGCCCTTAGGCTGAGTCCCTGTGCCCCTGCACCCTACAAAACCTTCCCACATCAACCGGAGAGGTCACTCATCTGCCCCGAAACTTCCAATGAGAAGGTATCTTCAGGTGACCTTAATCATGGTGCAAGAACCTGCAGGACTCTCTCTGCCAGTCATCCTCAACTCTGGCTGCACATGCAATCATAGAAGGATCTTTGGAAGAGAAAACGCGTTCCCCACCCCAGACTAATCGAAACAAAACTTCTGTAGGCGGGTCCCAGACATGTGGATTTTACCAGACATCCCAGGTGATTCTGTCGCATGGTCAGGGTGACCGAACCAAGCTAACCTCCTCACCTGTGCTGAATGACAATCGCACCCTAGTTGGCTGGAGACGTGGAGTGAGTCCTGCCCGTCCTCTGTGAGGTTACTCATCGTACCTCTGCATTTCAGTGACCTGGGAGTGCGCTCTAGTTTCTACTTTGTTAAGTTAAGGAAAATAATAAATATTTGCACAGAATACATGCACATCTATGTATTTGGAGAAAAATACACCAAAATGTTAAGAGTATTCATTTTGGGTAGTAAGATACTAGGTCATTTTTACTGATTCATTTGTATGTTACATTTTCTATAGGGATGTTTTACTGAATGTTACATTTTCTATAGGGGCCACGTATTTCTAAGTAAAAGTTAATTAAGTAAATACTTAATATAGATAACCCTCCATTTATAGTGAGGTACATTCCAATAAACACATCATAAGTTGAAAATAGTGTTAAGTCAAAAATGCATTTAACACATTTAACCTACCAAGCATCACAGCTTAAACACGCTCAGAACACTAACTTAGCCTACAGAGGGGCAGAATTATCTAACACAGAGCCTATTTTATAATGAAGCGTTGACCAGCTCACGAATGTATTGGCTACCGTACTGAAAGTGGGAACCAGAATGTTTGCACAGGTCCACACTGGTTGAAGGTGTGCGGTTGTTTATCCTCGCGAGCGAGCGGCTGCCTGGGAGCAGAGGCGTGCTGCCCCCGCCCAGCATCATGAGAGTATATGCTACCTATGGCTAGCCTGGGAAAAGGTCACAATTCAAGATTCCATGGATGGTTTCTATGTGTATCGCTTTCGCACCTGTGTGAAGTGGAAAAATTGTAAATCGAACCATCGTAAGTTGAGAACTATCTGTATTTCAGAAAAAAATCCAGGAATAATTTTTGATAATGTGCAGCGAGTCCCAGAATCTAGTTACGTTCTAAGGAGAGCCCCTTACTAGAAAGAAATTCTTGGGGCCAAATCAGGTAGAGTTTTGGCTGAAATGGGGAAAAACAAAGAAGGAAATAAAAGAGAACAGAGGGACAAAACTGAAAAAAAAAAAAAAGGGAAGTGATAACAGAAAACCCAAACAGTCCAGCACAGGAGGGGAGGGGGATGGCAAAGGAGGAAGACGAGAGTTTTAAAGACCAGCTCTTGAAAATATGGGGGCTCTCAAGGACAAACATTTCTCTTAAGTGTGATGGTTTTTGAACCAGAAGTCAGTGGATGGTACTGGTATGTTTGGAATCCTCAATTGAACACTGAACACGGAAAATGAATTAATCTAAATCCTCGAAAAGAATAACCCATTTATTTCAATGCTTCCCTCAATCAAAACCAAGCTGATGAAAAATAAAGCGAGATTTGTGAAAACCAAACTGGAGAGAATATTCGACATTAGGAGAGGTGTTTAGGGGGTAAATAGAGAATGAATGATGAGCAGAGAAGGGAATTTAAAAAAAAATCTGATGGCCGTTATTTTACTCTTTAGTTATCCCATGGTATCGGGCACATGCCTGGCTTGGGTAAAAATTTTCCAATCTAAAATACAGAAGCAGTAAGGAAAGCTCCCTCTGACAGCTTTATCCTTGGAAGTTTAAATCTCAGCCATCAACAATCTGCAGTCATCGCCCCATCCAATGGCTGATTCCTTTTCCCAAGCCTTGTCCTTTTGACTCAAGTGGCACGAACATGACTTTTAACCCAGTTAGAGCGGCTCTCTCGATGGCATTTTCTGTCCTTGCGCGGAGGGAACATTTGCTGAAAGCTGACACTTCACCTCCGGGAAAGCAGAACAACGTTTGCGGCTCTTGGGCACCCTTGTCCCTTGAGACTCTCTCCCTTGTCACAGAGTTGTCAGGAACTGTCCCCTGCTGACGTGTGAGCTGCCAACCTCTGGATCAGCACAGACCAGAGTAAATTGGAGGTAAGCAGATCTCTTTGGCTCTTCTGGCTATCTCAGAGAAAAAAAATGCTTAGTGCGCAATTAAAAATTCCTCCATAGGAGATGCTTCCCCTGCCCTGCCTCCCTGAAAGCCCACTCTTTCCCTCAGTGCTGTGGGCTACCAGCTCCCTCTCAACACCCAATCCTGTCCTAACAACTCCCTGTATAAACAGACAGATGGAAAAACGATAAGATTTTTTTTTTACCTCTGTAGAATGCATTTTGGGGGAAAACCAAATTATTCCTATTATTTTCTTTTCATAACCTAGTCTACTATGGGGTTACGTCATTGTCACATATCAGTATAGAAATGAGTTGTGAGTCTATTCTATTTATGGTCTTCTGTGGATATGACAGAAATCCCAGGTTGCAGGACTGGAAAGGAATTTGAACATTAGCTGGTCTGACCTCCCCTAAGCTGCTTACACCCCTTTAACACTTTCCCAACCATCTGACGACCCAGCCGCTATGTAAACATCTCCATTAATGGCAAGCTGGTTATATTCCTGTATGATCCAGTTCTGGGCCGCTGTGGGTGCTTGAAAATCCCTCCTTCACCACGACCCCACATCTGGGTTAGGTACTTGCGTCGCCTGTCTGACTGCAGCCTGGCATTACCACCCTTGCCTTGGAATTGTCCCTTAGCTTCCTGGACTCCACTCCTCCCCTCCACGCTGCGGACTCCCCGAGGACATGTGTCTGTCTGGCATCGCATCCTCAGCGCCTAGCACAGCACACTTACCAGGCAATCAGGGACTATCTGTTGAACAACTTAAGAAATGAAGAGCACATGCAAGTCAGCAGCTTGCGCTCCCCAGGTGAGGCTGGAGGACAGTATTCATGACAGCTGGGTAAATACTGCACAGCCAGCGTGTGAACGGCAGCTAGGTGCCTTCTGCTTCCGGCGTCACTGTGTTCTCAGCTATACGAGAGAGCATTGGACTCCTCTGTTGACACCAGGGGCAGTACCAAGCCTTCCTAGGGGGATATAGAAAGATGTGGGGGTCTCTTGGGCTCTCACAACGTTTTTCAACTGAGTTCTACTGGTGGGGGCCAGAGATTCAATATGCTCTGGGACGTGGGGGAGAGTCTAGAATTGCACAGTGAAGAATCGCTCACCACCAGCCCCATCCTCACAAGATATCCATAGTGCCCCCATTGAGAACCATGGTGGGTTGAATCCAGGCTATGAGTCAGGGAACTGGGATTTTAGTCTGCCACCAACTAGCTGTGTGACCATGAGCATACTGATTCACCTCTCTGTGCATCAACTTCCTCATTGGTCTCAAGGAGATCAAGATAATTGCCTGATGTTCTTATCTTCCATTATAAAATCAAATAATCATGGTGAACACCCTGCAAATAATGGAGGAGGGCCATACATGTTAAGGCCTCATTGCTGTTCCATGAGACGCATAGCCACTGGGCCAACATTTCAAAAAGTAGGAGGGATTATCCACTGAGCGGAGCGTTACCAAGGAGCGGCATCTGTTAGGGCCCCGACTGGGTACACTGACCCTAACCTCATGGCTGTATCAAGAACAGTGCTGTGATGGGAAGGAGAGGAAGGGGAGGCAGAAGGAGGGCAACACCAATCAGAGGAGCATGTATGTAGAAGGGGCATTCTCCACCCCTGCCTGGAATTGCCTTCTTCTGGACTTCTGCTGATAAACTCCTCCTGCAATCACCCTTTAAAACCAGAAATCCAGGTCACAATCCTCTCCTACCTTACAGCCCCCAATGGCTTCCCATTGCACTGAAGATTCTGGTTGCCATGGCTCACAAGGCAAAGAGATGGTTCGCTCTGACTTCATCTCAAACCATCCTCTCTCTCACTGCCCTGCAGCCTCACTGGCTTTAGCGGGTTCCTTAAGCTTGGTTTTATTTTGTTTATGATTAGACCCAGCTAGTTCTTACCTTAGAGCCTTTACCACTTCCTCTGCCTCAGGCACTAACTCTGGATCTTTGCGTGATTTGTCTCCATCCCATTAGTCTTGTCTTGACTCAATGTTTCCTCCTCTGGGACACTGACCTGAAATAGTCTCCGCCAGCTCCATGCCCCTCATCCCCCATCACTCCCCATTTTCTTCTTAGCATTTGCATTGCTGCCGCAACTCTTTATATATTTGTTTGCTTGTTTATTTTCTGTCTTCCTTCAGCAGGATATAATTTCCATGAAAGCAGAGACTTTATCTGTTTAACACTCTAACCACAATGCTTAGAGCAATGTTTGGGCATAGTAAACACTTAACTTATATTTCTAAATAAAGGGATGGATGGGTGGGCGGATGGGTGGATGGATGGGCGGATGGGTGGGCGGATGGGCGGATGGGTGGGCGGATGGGTGGATGGGTGGGCGGATGGGTGGATGGATGGATGGATGGATGGATGAGTTCTTCTAGATTTGGTTCAGGCATCACCTCCTCCAGAAGGCTGTTGCTAACTCCTCCAGGCCCATAATGCTCCCTGTTCACATGCCAATCATGGAGTTGACCAGCTCACAAAAAAATTGTTTATCCATCTGTCTCTCAACCAGCCTATGAGCCCCTCAAGGGCAGGGATCTTGTCTCATTTATGTTTGTATCCTCAGTGCCTTGAGTATTGCCTTGCCCATAATCATTCAACTGAGTTGAACTAAACAATGGCCTTGAGCAACCCACATTTTCTTCTTAATATGCAGTGAAAGGGTGGAAGGCATGATCTATTCACCTCATAGTGAGCAAACTTCATAGCCCCAGAAGTCTTTGGCAGTGAGTAGCAAATGGCCAGCTCACCCCGAGGTGTTTTACTGGCAGCTACCTGGAAGTTGATAATAGAATTGTAGATGTTGGTATCTGTTATTGACTTTTAGGATTTCCCTTTATTTTGATTAACAGATATGTTTCCAGGGAAAGGCATATAATACAAGATTTTGCCCTTTTAGGTAGAAAATTACTTAAAATTCAAATTCAGAATTAACTCTGAAAGATTTGATCTTTCAGATTAAAAGATTGAAAAATATTTTCAATATCTGTTTTGTGCCAGACATTATACTAGGCATTTTGAAATTTCTTACTTCACAACAGCCTAAAGCATAAGTATTAAGTATACCCAGAGGACAAGCCTGAGATTCAGGGTGGTTAAGTAGCTTGTCCGAGGTCTCACAGCTGACATGTAACATCTGGGTTAGAATCTTTAACTCCTATATGTAAATTCTATGTATCTTGCACAACACCACCAGAACACAGCAGGAAACCACCTCTACTTTACCTGATTTGTTGGTTAGAATTCTTGGGTGTTGAGCTTTCTTAAAGAGAGGCTCCCACAATTCCTTACGCGATTCTCCATCATCACAACTCTGCTCCTTTAACTGCTGGCAGGGGTTTCACCCCAGAACGATACCAACTAGGTCTGACATATGGGGATTCCTACTTGAATGACAGATCGTTTGTGTAGCAAGTCCCTTTATAATAAGAATGAAGTCCTTGGGAAGATTGAAAGCAATTTGGATTTAAATTACTGTTGGCTTTGTGGTCCAGAGCATATCAGCAAATAGATGAACAGCTGCCTTCCTTAAAAATTGTACAAAAAATGTCATCACTGGGCAAAAAGCAAGCCTCCACAAACGGAAATATTTTGGCTACAAATCCCTCTAACAATGATCACGCTGTCTGCAAGTTCTGTCCATACATTATTAATACATTTTCAGAGAAAGGGTTTTAGTAAATGCAGGTTTTATGGATCTCACTTCAAGCACAAATACTTTAGAAATGTTTCAGATAGAGTTTTTTTATCGGCTATGTTTTGCCAAGTGGGAGGTGAAGTGGTAGGTAGGACTTGAGATTTGCTTTAGTTTATTTTGGGCTTCCGATTTTTTGGGGGGGGGAATGCTTGTGTTAATATAATCATGTGGACTTTAAATCTAATATAAATGTCATATAATCTTTAAGCCAACTCTAGACTTTTCCTGTTATTTCCCCTTGGCACCCCTTGATCAGAAGTCCTGCAGCATCAATGTGGTAAGGTGGCATGGCGAAAGCTGGGGTCACCTAGTCTATGACGTAGGCATACCTCTTTGTACGGAAAGTGTGTGTCCAAATCTTGGCTCCACCCCTTATTGGCTGGGTGACCCAGGGGAAGTTGCTTAAGCCTTCTGAGCCTACAGTTTTCTTAACTGTAAAGTGGGGATAATAGTGCCTACTCCAGAACATTTTTGGGGGGGGGATAAATGAAATACTGTATGTGAAGGAGCCTGAGGCCATAGGGGTGCCCCTTGCTTTGCCAGTCACAGTGCAGAAAGTACTGATTCATGGACAACTTGACCTTATATTTGTCAAACTTTTTGGCAGATTAGGTGCAGATTCCTGTTGGACTCATCCAAGCCCAGTGTTTGTATTGTGTGTATCTGTATGTGTGCCTGCATTCGCATGCCCTCTGGGAAGCAAGAGATTAAGTGGTGATATGTGGAGACCACCTACATAATGGTTAGGAACATGAGTTCTGTAGACAAACTGCATTGGTTTAACTCCTTGCTGTCTTGTATTGGCTGTGTGGCCTTGGGCAAGTTCCCTAACCTCTCTGTGCCACAGTCTCTTCATCTGTAGAAGGCAGGGGTGGGGGTTAGCTTAGGGTTGATGTGAGACTTCATTGAGTTTATCTCTATGTAAAGTACTCAGTATCAGCTATTTTTATTTAACCCTGTTTTGTGATTGAGCTGGAAACACAAATCTCTCTGGCTTTTGAGCCACCAAGTCAATAGCTAATGTTCTCCATTTCTAGGAGCAGCAGGACATGACAGAGGAGAAAACCGTGGTGGTGGAGGTGACAGAGATTCTAGGGAGCCTGGTGCTCAAGAAGGCGCCAGGGCAATGATCCGTGATGGGATAGAAGCTAAGAGCCTAGAGGGGTCCAACAAGATGGGTGGAAGGGAACCATGGTATAGGACAAAACCCAGGACCCAGCGGGCTAGGGACACAGGGACACTCTCTGCCTCCTGTTGATGGCTTGTGTTGAAAGTAGGATCTGTGACTTGGGGTTTGGGAATATTGTAGGCTTTCCGGGTCACCCTATGTGGAGATGCAGGTTAGACAGTGTGGAAGAAGCCTGCGCTCCTGTTTCCCATCTGCTGAAGTGGTCAGGCGTCGTCCTGTGGCGCCATGTTGAGGGTGCTGGCTCATGGGGAGAGCAGAGGGTTCGAGTGGACATATTTTTCCAGAAGTGGGAGGAACAGCACAACCAGGGCCCTTTGTGGTGACATGGGGCAAAGGCCTCCTGTACACTTAGCAGGTGACGATGATGGTTAAGACAAAAGAGAAGGGTAATTACAAAATCTGTGCTTATAAACTTAATGTAACTCAAGCCACTAAATATGCTGAGTTCTGGGAACTGGGGCTTATTGTCAAGCTACATATATTACAGATGCTAACATGGAATGGAGAGCGACAGCCTGCCATGTCTCTTTGCATGGACTCGGGAACCAGACTTCCTGGGTGTGAACGTCACCTCAACTACCCTAACAGTATAGTTTAGGGAAAGTCACTTAACTTCTCTTTGACTCAACTTCCTCATTGTTATGGGCTGAATTGTGTTCCCCTAAACTCATCTATTGAAGCTCTAATCCCTAGTACCTCAGAATATGAGTGTATCAGGAGATAGAGCCTTTAAAGAGATGATTCAGTTGAAATGAGGTCATTAGAGGGGCACCTGGGTGGCTCAGTCCCTTAAGCGTCTGTCTTTGGGTCAGGTCATGATCTCAGGGTCCTGGGATCGAGCCCTGCATCAGGCTCCCTGCTCTGCAGGGAGTCTGCTTCTCTGTCTGCCCCTCCCCCCACTCATTCTCTCCCTCTCTCTCTCAGATAAATAAATAAAATCATTTAAAAAAAAATGAGGTCATTAGGATAGGCCCTAATCCAGTCTGACTGGTGACCTTATAAGAACAGGAAATTTTGACACAAAAAGACACACCAGGGATGTGTCAGCATAGAGGGAAGAATGTGTGAAGGACAGCCATCTGCAAGCCAAGGACATAGGACTCACAAGAAACCAACCCTGACACCTTGATCTTGGCCTTCCAGCCTCCAGAATTGTAGGAAAATTAATTTCTGCTGTGTAAGTCACCCAGTCTGTGATATTTTGCTATGGCGGTCCTGGCAAATTCATACGCCTGTCTCTAACATGAAGGGTAAAAATAGTACGTGCCTCCCAGGGTTATTATGAAGGGTAAATGAGATATGCTTTGTAAGGCACTTGTTTTCCCTGAGCCATAGTTAACACTCAATAAATGTTAGAATTATAGAAAGTGCACCTGTTAAATTGTCATGTGTGGACTTCCTTCCCAAAGTCTGCTTATTGTCCAAGATGGCTGCAGGAGCTCCCCCCATTGTACCCCAATTCTGCCCAGGGTGGAGGATAAAAGGGTAAAGGAGTGCAAACCTTCATTTTAAAGGCACTTCCAGGAAATTAGGCACAGCTCTTCCGCCCGCGTTTCTTTGACTAGAACTTAGTCCTATCGCCACACTTAGCTTTCAGGGTGTCTGGGAAATATAATCTTTATTCCAGACAGTCAAGAACCCAGCTAAAATTCCAAGATTTAATTATTGAGGATAAAAGGAAGAAGAGATATTTGGTAACACAATTGATCTGTCACAATGTGCAATGTGTGTCCTCGTGAAACAGGCACCATTGTTATGTTATTTTTTTTCAGACGGGGAAACTGAGCCTTGGTTTCTTCTTCGAGGGCCATACAGCTAGAAAGTGGCTAGGGCGTGCTCTGACCGCTAGTCTCTCTCTGATGCTACCACCTGCTTCTTCACAAGTAAGATTGACTGCACATAATCAAGGGTCCTTGAGGTGATGAGGACAAGCTCCCCAAATCCCCATTGTCATCAGATGGAAAACCCTAAGTTGGACTGCAGGCACTTGAGACGGGAAGAAGATTGTCTTCCGTCTTACCACAACGACGCATGGCAATGGGTCTTGAAGAAACGTGCGACGTCACCTTGCCACTGCTGGGAGGTGCTTAGGGCCAGGCAAGGGAGCGAGGCTGGGATGCTTTGGTGGCTCCTCCCCCTGAAAGTTGACCAATGGGGAATCTGTGATTAGAAAGAAAGGGGCTTATATACATGAAGAAAATATTATGATAGCTGTATCTGGTTAGGTTAAAGGTTTCCAGAAGAGAAACAAATCTGACAGAAAAGTTGAAGGAGTGAATGTTAGACTGGAATAGGAAAAAAAAAAAAAAAGCTTTCACCAAAATGTCAGGGGAAAAAGAAGTGCTGGGAAGTGAGACCATTAATAAGTGAGCACTGGATAAAGCTGGTGGCAGTTCCGAAAAGGGGGAGCTACTGGGCTACTTTTTTTAAAATGTTCATTTTTTTCTCTTTTTATTCAGCTCATTTATAGGCGTCCATTACAGAACATCTAATCTCTTACAGGCAAATAGACTAAATAGAACATTAAAGATGTTTACTCCGACGAATTAGGCCCAGTCTGCAGCTCAAGGAAGCTCAGGAGACTGCATGGGGTGTTGGGAGCAAGAGTGTCGGAAAAAGAAAGTCTTCCCAATGCTGCTTAGTCCTAGCACTGCATTGGACTAAGGCAGGATGCGGGGTGGGGTGACTGAACTCAGACACTATCAAGGTAGCTGGAGAAGAAAGAACGACCTAAATCTTAACTGAAAACTAAAATCTTTGCCAGATTTCTGTTTTAAGGGTTCTTTTAAAATGACCCTGAGCAGTGTTTTCTCTTATTGGCCCAGAGGAGAAAAACAATGCTAGGACTCATCCCATGGTATCCCTCAAATGCCATGAATCCCACAAAAGGCCCCTGGGTGACGTGTTCTAGGCAGCCCCGATGTGATCTGAGGGACATAGAGCCGTTGGTACCCCAGCACAGATCTGGCCCTGACCCTCTCCTCATTTTCGAGTATTCGAATACCTACTTGTGCTAGCCTTCCATCGGGTCAAGGTGTCGTTCATCTAAAGTAGAGGTTGAAAGGCAAAGACGCCCTCATCATCGGGTAACCCATTTGCCCTGCAGGGCCTTCACACGCACGTTTCTTAGAGTCAAAGGCCAGAGAGGCCCAGAGTTGGGTGAGTTGGCCTCGCTGGAACATTGGAGAGAAGAGGGGAAAGAGGAGGCGGAGGGAAGAGGATGGTAGAAGGGTGGAGCACTGGGTACTCGTGATGGGGGGACTGGGTGAGGATGGGACCAGAGTGACAAATGGGGAGGTGTGGGGGCTCCTGATGGTTTACTCTTTCTTCCTGACCAGTTCCACCAGGGTCAGACCTGTTCTTACCTAAATGCTCTTATTCTTCCTCAAGCCCACTGGGGAATTCGCCTGGGAGTAAGCGTCTGGAGACGAGAAACCTTGCTTCTTTTTAATTATTAAAACAATAAAATAATCATTAAGCGTTGTTTCTTAGCTTGGGAGAGAGGTGATAATCAAAATCCTCTGAGAATCGGATAAAAACTATGCTTCTCCTTCTCAAAAAAAATGCATTTTATGCACAGCCACACAAAATATATTTTCATTTGATTTATGGACACCGTGGGAGCCCGTCTTCAGATCCCACAAGAAGCATGGCCTCCTGGTGTAAATGCTCTGATTTATTTCTTAATAACCGAACACAGATTTTGTTTTTGTGCATTATTTCTACGTCTTCCATATGCATGCGAAATTGTTATCATGCAATCATAATCTACATACAATTTATGTGTTCTACTTTATAAAATCTGACATTATCTTGTAAACATTTTTCCATGTTGCTATATAGTCTTCATAATTACAAATTTGAATGAATGCATATTATATTGAATTGTTGCAGTGTAATTTTCCTAACTGTTCCTCAATGATTAGTGCTTAAATGGCATCTAATTTTGTAGTATAGATAATGCTGCATTGAATATCTTCATACATTTATCTTGCTTCTGTTTCATGTTTCTTTCAGACAAATTCCCAGGAGCGGTTTTACTGAATCAAAGAGTAAGAACGTTTTCAGTGGCTCTTGGGACATGATGTCATATCGGCTTCCAAAGGGGTTATGGTTTTTGCTACTGCCGCGATATAGAAGCACCCCAATTTCACTAGACCTTTCCTTCGAATGCGATATACTCACCGAAAAATTTTTTCCCTAATTTAATAGTTGTCATAGCAGCAAGGGGACAGCCTGATGTTGGGTTACCAAGGGGTGGAGTGGAGAATGAGAGGTGTGTAGGGAGAGTGGGAGAGTCTGAGTCTAGGATGGGAATGGGTCATGCTTCTCTACTTCTAAATAGGATGGGGGAGGACATGTGCATTAAGGAGAGCACTGTTTAAGAAACATGCCTTCTTAGTGTCTGTCCCATCCCTTCTCAAGCCTTCACTTGTGAATTCCACCAGTCAAAATGGAAATTGGAAGCTGGGCTTCAGTCAGGACCAGTAAGGTTACCCTCAGTCAATTTATAAGGCTGCTATTTTATAATCCATGTTGTTGGTCTATCCCATTGGGCACACTGATCTCTGCAGCAACTGCCTTGTGCCAGATGGCAATGCCATTCAGTAGAAGCACGATGCAAGCCGTACATGTAATTTTCAATTTTCTAGTAGCCTCATTTAAAAAAAAAGAAAAAAGAAACAGGTGAAATCAACTTTAATATATTTTCTTTAAGCCATCATACCCAAAATACTATCATTTCAACATGTAATCGATACAAAAATTACTAATTAGATATTTTACACTCTTTTTTTAATACTAAATCCTTGAAATCGGTGCATATCTTACACTTACAGCATGTTGCAATTCCAACTAGCCACATAGTTTTAAAGATTTTATTTATGTATTTATTTGAGAGAGAGAGGGAGAGCGAGAAAGAGCAAGAGAGCACACAAGCAGAGGGAGAAGCAGGCTCCCCGCTCAACAGAGAGCCCAACACAGGGCTCGATCCCAGGACCCTTGGGTCATGACCTGAGCCGAAGGCAGACGCTTAACCCACCGAGCCACCCAGGCGCCCCCCAACTAGCCCCATTTTAAGCGCTCACTTAGCCGCATGCGTCCTGGCCACTGTACAGGACAGTGCGGCTCTGTGGTCTCGGCCCATCAAAGGTGGATGGGATCTACCTTTTCATGCTCTGAGCTACTGGAAATCAAAACCATGTTCTTTATCAGCAAAGAACATTTTATTAAAAATATAAAACATCCTGGGTTGTATGGCTCACCGTGGGTGTAGGGGAGACACCGGGCAATCCTGGCCATGTGCTGCCGTCCGTCAAAATACACAGATTCTCAGGCCCCACTCAGAGACACTGAAATAGGATCTTGTGGGGGGGGGTCTAGAAATCTGTACTTCTAAAGCAGATTTTTCATTACAGGTTTTAATGCAATAATAAATGGGGCCTGTTATTCATAGGAGGAAACTGAGTCCCATCGAGGGTAAGTGACTTACTCAAGTTCTTAGTCAGGGGTCAGCCAGCAAGAACCCTGGTTCGACCCGGAAGCTCATTTCCACACCACCACCCTCAATGCCAACTGCTCTTCCGGCACAGTTCCTGCCAATAAAACCCCCGCTGGTGAGTGACAGGTTTAGGAACAGTCAAAATAACTTTCTGGGAAGGTAACATATATTTAACCATTAACACAAATAAGAGGAGGAAGAATGAATTTCTTTCTCTACTCTGCCTTTGTTGAAATTGCTCTCTTGTCCCTTTAGAAACTAACCATGGGATAAGATTCATAGGCCAAAAATGACCCTCAGGGCCCGTCCTTAACAAGACACATAGCCCTAGTTGCTCTGCCTGTTATCACTGTAGAAACATGCAGGTGAATACTTAGAAAGGACGCTCTGAAGCAAATGCCTCTGACAATTTTCGGACACAGAGAAAAGCCAGCCAAATCGCCTGCTTCGGCCGCGCCCATGTGGCCAAACAGTCTTCAGACCCACGTGTGATAATGAAACAAGAACGGAACAAGAACGGCAAGAACAGCAGGTCTGTAAACATCCTGATGACAATGGGGAACAAACAGCTGGGCTGAGACCAAAGTCAGTTCAGGCCAATGTGCTCGTGCTTTCGATCCAAGAGCAAGATGAACGGATGCAGGGGAGGCAGCAGCTGCAACACAGCTGGCCTCAGGAGGCATGTGATAGCGTGACTTGCAAATCATGCTTGAAAATCTCATTCTACTGAGCTTGGACGTGAACCCGGTCACATGCGCCCCCAATCAGCTTGCACGCTGCAGCCAAGAGGGAGAGAGAGACACAACCGGGCTAAGAAGAAGCATCAGCCCCACTTCTGGCTGGACGTGGCTGCCTTTCAGGGAAGGAACTGCACAGGATATGCACTATATTTGGAAATGACCCTAAATTTAGAGCTATTTGAAGGATGGACTGGCTTGAGCAGAGAGAGAGAGAGAGAGCGCCTGGCTGAGAGTTGCTTAAATGTATTCTGTAAGCATGTAAGGCATTTATTGGGTCTCTATCATAGCGTCTTAAAGGAAAGATTATTCTGAGCTCTTCTAGTGGTCTAGCACTTTGGGTGCGCACAGAGCCGTATATTAACTTTCATGTCACAGGTGGGTAGATGAGCCTCAGCGAAATTAGGTAACCATTGCATGTGCGTGTACGCACACTGTTTATGTATATGCTCTGTAAATACATTCATGATGTTCCACACTTTGTATATCCTCTATTCTAAGACCATATACACGTATGGGTGTATATCTCTCTATGTATATACGGTAGTGTAATCATTCATCCCACAAATGTTTACAGAGCAATCCCTAGGTACTAGAGAGCGTCGGGGGGGGAGGCATCAAGAAGGGGGAGGGTAGGTAGGAAGAAAACATTAAATAAACAACCACACATAAATATATAATTAGTCCGGAGAATGTGCTACCAAGGAAAAGCACGAGAGGTCACAAGAAAGTACAGGAAGGGCCTGGCCAGACCGGAGGAAGGGCCTTGGAGCTGAGGTATGGAGACGAGCAGGTGCGGACTACGGTCTGTGCAGAGTGTCTGCTGAGAATCGGAAATGAAACCACCGGTATGGGCGTTCATCACGCTGTGGATGAGAGACCAATTTCATAAAGCTAAATCATAACTCTCAGCCCAAATCAAAAGGTAGGACTTCACGGTAGCTGAGGTTAAAGTCCAATCAATTACGAACCACTAAGAACGTGGCATGCTATAGAAATGGGAATCTGAGCACAGATGAGCTCTCCTACTGGTTTTTCTGCCCCTTAAGCTTGAAAAAACTAGCAAGAAGCCCAAGACCGAGTTCTGGCCCTCAGAGCTTTCTAGTTTTGATGTTTCCTTTCTCTCTTCCCGCCTTCCTTTCATTTCTTTCTTTTCTGTCTCTACTTCTCTTTCCTCTACTTACAGATTCGTGTCAGCTACTCTATTAATCTTGATTATAAATACCCATTTTCTCCATGTTCAGTGCTGATCAGTTGTCTTCTAGGGTCCAAAATTTAAAACTATATATGATGTGGCAAAACTTTTACCATATCACAAAACTAAGCTTTTATTTGTATTTACACACACACGATCAATACCAAGGGTTGTTGGTGTAGGCTGGCATCAGAAAGCTTTCTGGTGTTCCACATTTGAGGTCATACCCATTCGAGAGCACTCAGCCTGCTTCTTTATGGTTGATTCAGCCTTGAGGGTCTTTGCAAGCAAGTAGTAAAACCAACATAGTGTTACAGCAATGTTCTCAAAAACCAAGAGTTGGAATTCTTGCTGTGGTCCTTCCTAACTAAAGGGGAGACTTCCTGCCTTTGCTTGCTCGAATTCAGCAGTTTCCAAGAGGCAAGGACATCAACAATTTGGCAAAAGCCGGGAAAAAACAAAACAAAACAAAACAAAACAAAAAACTAGACAGTGGACCCAAGTGAAGTTTCAACACCGCAGTTGCCTCGGAGCCCATTTGGAGGTTAACGCGCTCTTGTTTCTCCAGCATTTCCTTGCTTAAGGGGATTTGTACTCCAATTCCTGCCTGGTTTCAGCTCCAATAAAACAGCGATAAGATGCCCGGGAGGGTTGAAGGCAAGCCTGCGGGGGCAAGCGGGGTCAAATCACATCATGGGAACAAGATGGGATTTTACATAGTTTGAGTGTTGTCTGTTTCCCACTTGCCAACAGTAGGACGTTTGTTCTTGTTGTTAAATAATTAAATAGGCAGTTTGTATTTATTTAACATACAGACTCTAGCCAATTCCTGCTGACAGCTACCAAAATAACCCCCCATTTCCTAGCTCCCAGCCGCTCCGAAGCCTGTTCTCTGACTGCGGGGGCAGCGCGGCGGAGTGAAACTCCCCTCCAAGTCTCTGAACACCTTTTTTCATCACTTCAAACAATAAATCAATTCACAGCGTGTGATCCAAAAACAACAGCCCAGTTTTATTGGATGAGGTTCCCGTTCTCGGAGGCGCTGCCCACCTCGCGCGCTGAGCTGTCTTGCAGCTATGCTCGCTGTAAGGAGAAAAAAGCTACAACTTGCCCTCGTGTGTGCTTGTCCAGTAAAGAAAGCGAACTGTGCTCTCATGATTTAAAAATAGGGGGGGAATGGATGAGAAAGTCGGGAGTTTGGGAGAAGCAGGCAATGGAGGGAGTCGAGGAAGGACATATTTAAATGTCATGTTGGGTCACCTGTGGATCTTTGAACCAGTCCACAGTAAAGTGAAAGCCTGAGCTGGTCCCTTGAGCTGGGCAATGGCCCGGGAGGGGGGAGCTGATGAGCCGCCAAAGACAGCATCCTCTTGATCAGGGGAGGGTGCTGCTAGGGGAGATACTGGGAATATTTCTGTCTTATCAAGGCTTTACTCTATCACATATGCAGAAAGTGTGATCAGAGGAGATATAAACCAGACGCCTCTGGAGGTTTCCTGGACAGGATAGTGTTCGGGGTATTTAGGCAGTCGTGCTAAGGAGGGCTCTTCAGGGAAGCTGACGCGGGAGGAGGAAGCTCTTTGCCCCGCCCCGCTTGGCTACCCCTCCCCCCGCAGCATGACAATGTGTGGGTACCAGGGAACCGCATGGGCTTCCTCCTGATGCTCCCCCTAAAGTGGGCACCGAAGGACCACCCTGGGGGAGAAGCGAGCAAAGGAAGAGGCAGGGGGGACACCCAGGGGGGAGTAAGGTTCTTTTTCTACTCCCCATTCTACCTTCACCCCCTCTCTGACTCTTGAATGGTCCCTCGACCACGCAGTTTGCCTTTTTGAGGGATTCTACCCATGTCGGTACTACGAAGGCCTCTTTGTGGTCAATATTAAAACTAAGCATCGGGGCACCTGGGTGGCTCGGTGGTGAATCGTCTGCCTTTGGCTCAGGTCATGAGCCTGGAGTTCCAGGATGGAGCCCCATGTTGGGCTCCCTGCTCAGCGAGGAGTCTGTTCTCCCTCTCCCTCTGCCCCTCCCCTTGCTCCTTCTCTCTCTCTCTCTCTCTCTCTCTCTCTCTCTCTCTCGCGCACGCGTGCTAATAAATTAAAAAATTAAAAAATTAAAATAAATAAAACTAAGCATCAGCAAGTCAAAGTGGCTCCACTTTGAACAGTTCAACTTCGGTAGAACCACAGCAGTTGGAACGAAGGTAAAGAAAGCCATTCACACAAGTAAGAAGGACCCTGTTTGCATGGCACAGCATTTCTTCTGGAATACAGTGTCTGAAGCCGGAAGTCTTTCTTCCTCTTACCTGTGCATTTTAAATGGTCTGGCCTCAGTTTCCTCATCTGTGAAATGGGCCTGCCCACTTCTCACCGTATTGTTCTGAGGATTGAAAAGCATCTTGGCAATGACAGTGCTCTGTGCTCTGACATTCGTCATTAGTGCTGTTCTGTTAATCAACTTTGAGGCACCAGAGTTCATTTCTACCTCTTCCAAGACAGGAAACTATCGATCATACCTCAGAAGATTTTTTTTTAAGAGGTTACTCTCCACCTGATTTTCTCATTTGTAAAGGGAGGAAGATTTCCTATAAAATCTCCAAGGTTTCTTCCAACCTCTAAAAAAAAAAGAAAGGCAGGCAGTCTATTCAAGAATGTCACTCGTGGAGTCTTGACCTACTTTGGAATGAGAAGCCACTTCTCAGGAAACCTCTGCTTAGTCTCTATTAGCTCAGCCACAGAAGCAGATGTTCTGGGCTTGGATGGCTCAGGAGTTGAGGCAGAGACCTTGGCATGTGTCGAAGGCATAGGAAAGTGGGCGTGGATACCAGAGAAGTGTGTCAGACCTGCGCATTAGCTGGGACCACACTTCCAGGAGGCTCAGTCAGCTATTCACAGCCACGAAACCATTCTTGGTCACGGTCCCACGTCACCTATCAGAAACCGGCATCGGGCACATCACGTATCCCGTGGTAATCTTTTCCATTCCCCAGACCATGAATCAAGAAACCATTGCCAGAAGTAGTCAAATGGCTGACTGTGAATTTTCTGGAAGGGTTTCTCACCAATCTCTGCACTTTATTTCTTCTCTCCTTCTTGCCCCAACCACTGCGTCCCTCTACCTTCTTGTCTATCATCTCTTTTCTCTCCTAATGCTTTCTCTGTCCTCCATTTTTTCCTTCCTCAGCACCTCAGCTGATGGCAGATACTATTTTCCATATTTCCAAGCTTCTATCAAATTCCACACAGCCAGCTTCACTTACATTTCCCTTCCACTCTTCCTTGCCTAGCCCATTACGATTCCTCCCTGCCGAGGACAAGGGGACTGTGTGCAAACTGGGACCGAATACAATCAACAAGGAACCTAATGGCGCCCCACGCCCACACTACACTAAACCCCAGCATGACAGTCAGCAGATCAGAGGACCAAATATCAAGCCCTTATTAGGATGGGACATTTTTGTTCCCTGTGGAGACTTAGCCTCTGTCAGTTGAATCCCTTGACATCCATAATACAGAACTGGATAATGAGCAAAGAAAGAAAAAAAAAAGATCACAGTTTGGAGGTTATGGAAAAAAAAGCAGAGAGACAACTCAAACTAATGTGATACATACCGAGTGAGAGACAAAAAGCTGAATGAGATGGAGAAACATTTTGTGGGGAGGGGGCCCGTGTTAGTGAATGGGAACTGCAGAGAAACATGGGGTGCAAGAGAGGTGGGGAGACAAACAGGAGACAGGAAAAGGGTCTCTGGGTTATAAGTTGGATCCTCATAGCCGTTTTTAAAAAAGAGGTACAACTTAGAGGCTAGATTCCTTCTTGATTACTTTTGGCTGTTTGATCTATCAGTCTTTGTAAGTCTCTCTAGAAACTGAGTGGTGGGTCAAGGAGGCAGAGGGTTACGTACCGGAGTTTAGGTAAACATAGGAACTTCTGGGTTGTCTTCAGATTAAGCTCTGACCACTGAGGTTTAGAAAGGGTGACAATTGCTGGAATTTCCCCTACAGTACCCTCTCGTCAGACAGATTTTTTTCAAAAGGCAGTCATTTTAGCAGAATTGGAAAGAGAAAAACGGCATCCCTGCGCATTTGGTATTTGATACAGCCTTCTTCCACTGAGACGCGAATGCTTTAATTCCAGGCTTACCTGAAGCCATTAGGAGACTACCAAGGACGCAAAACTCCTGTGCTAGGCGGAAAGGAAGCAGGTTTTCAAGCTAGAAGAAATCTCTCTCTCCATGGTTCAGATGGCATTCGGAAATCCAATTAATGTTTGGTTTTTAAAGCGGAATCTGTAATTGTGTCCAATACTGTCAACTCTTCGGTTTGATAATAAAGTAGGCTACTCGAAAGAGGACTTAGAGTCATTAGGGAAGTCTGGCTCTGGAGGATAAACTTTCTCTTTGGAATAATAATATTTTTACACTTTTATAATTTCCTTTATCCAAGAATTTCAAAGCATTTTAAAGTAGTTTGGGGTGATGGGAAATGTAATGTTTCATAAGTTATGTTACATATGTCAATACTTTGCCTGGAGCCAGAAGTTACTTATGCTATGGCAGTGATGTGGGTGTCTAATTTTAGTCCACTTACACTGCGAAAGTATCACTGTTAATAATTACAATAGCTATCATTTATTGAAAGCAGAATGGCTCTTCCATTAGGCATTGTATTGAGTGCTTTACATGTATTAGCTCATTTAATCTTCCCGTGAATCTAATTCTAAATCTCATGTCATCCTAGTATGACTCTTTGAGAATGTATATTAGACTCAGAGAGGTTAAGTAACTTGTCCCTTGTCACACAGCTACTGAAAGTGACCGTGCCCCTTATTGAGGGAGGACCAGTCAGTAAAAGTTCTGGTGGTCAGTTACTTGTCCAAATGTCAGCCGCATGGCATTTTATGCAGCCTCTTAGATCACACACTTCTTAATCCTGGAACTATGTGGCAGAAATCTTTGCCAATTCTTCAGTGTGCTAAGGGGTGGCTCCATTGTCCCTTGACACCTTAGTAAGTGGAGAAAACTCAAGGGTGATTTTGAAAATATAGCAAATGACAACCTTCTCAACTGTCAGCCAGTTCTCTAGAATTACAACTACAGCATGTACCATGGCCGAAAATTCCAGTGTTTGAAGATATAGGGCCATCACCTTTCCCCTGGGTTGTTGCGATATCCTCCTCTTTATTGGTCCCCCTGCTTCTACTCTTGTCCCCTACAATCTCATATTGATTAGAATAATCATCCTGATATAAACCAAGTTAGTTCCCTGCTTACCATCTCGCAGGGCTTTCTCATCATATTTAGAATAAAGCCCACAGTTGAATGTTCTACGTGATTTAACCAAGTCTACCAACGACCTGCTCCCATTTTATGCCACTCTTCCTGGCCCACCCCTTAGCAGCCTGACTCACTCAGCCTTCTTCAGATCTCTAAACACACCAAGTTCGTCCTGCCTGAGAGTTTTTATAAATGCGGTCACCTCCTGCTGAAACCTCTTACCCCCAGTCTCCTCCCAATTCCTTCCCCCTAGTCTCAGGTCTCAAATGTTGTCCTCGGCCTTCAGTGACATGCACACATGTGCACACACACCCCTAAATTCTCTCCTTGCTACATGTTCTCCTAATGCCCTGTGTTTTTCCTTCATAGCTGTTATCCATATTTCTTTGTTTGGGTTTTTTTTTTTTTTTTTTGAGTACTTGTCTAATGAGGGCCACGAGAAAAACTCCTTATCTTTTTCATCACCATTGGACTCCCAGGCAGGAGACACGGCCTGGCCTGCTAGGTACCAATGAAATATTGGTAAGTTGAGTGACTCTAAATTTAATTCCTTATTAACCACCTAATTGCCAATTGCTTTGGAAATAGATTCAAATTCTCTAAGTCTCTGTCTTTTCATCTGGTAAATGGAGCTCATAATAACTATGTCACAGAGTCTGTATGAAGAAGTTTTATGATAATATGTACACGATTCTTCATAAATTTTTAAACCTTGTATTACAAAAGTTTAAATTTCAGATTCAGCTTCACCCCTCGGAAGCAAAGGGCACTTCCTCCTGTCTACTAGGCTGTGCTTGCAGAAGGAGCAGACTTTGGACAACACGTGGACAGGTTTCACAAGGCTTGTAACTGGACTCCAGGGCACTCCGGGGCACTCAGAGGCTCCGAAGGGAGTGAAACAGGCCCAGCTTGTCCCCCGAGGAGTGCCCAGGCCCCTCAGCTGAGCTAGATGCTCAAATTGCTTACTTCGGCTTCGTAGACTCAGCCACCTCGTGTTGGCCTTTCGTCCTCTTTCTTAACTGACTTCTCCCCCAAAGCGCAAAGCCAGAGGGAAATCTACAACGGCATGTGTATAACGGAGCCCAAGTCCTTGGAGGGGCAGGGTGACTTGTGATTATTTTAAGTGATAAAAAGATGGAAAGGCTCTGCAGGCACCTAAAACAGGGGGCTCTTCTCTATACTCAAAATGGACATCACTCTCCTAACTGCTTCTAGATGTTTGGAAGGAAGGGTCAGGGCTGACGCAGACTAAGACTTTCCCCAGGGGTTTTGATGAAAGCCCTCTTGCTTCTTGTTGATCCAGACCTAAAAAAGCAGTAGTGTCAGTAACTATATTAGGGGGAAGGTCAGGATGACTAGAGGTCATTTTCTAGGGGCTGAGGTTACCTGTGGACACCAAGGTCTAAGATACAGGTTTTCCTTTGACGTCTTTCTTCTCACCAGTGGGCAGACCAGTGACGTGGGCATCAGCATCCATGGAACCATCCTTAGAAGTTCTCTAATCCTCTCTAGTATCTTGAGGTAAGCAGAGTACCTCAGAGCGGACTGTAGCTCTCCCTTGACTTACAAGGGCTTACATTCTGATAAATCCATCGTGAGCTGGAAATACCATAAGTAGAAAGGGCATTTAATACACTTCACCCCCTGAACATCGTTGACTTAGCCAAGCCTGCTTTCAACACGCTCAGAACACTCACATTACCTACAGCTGGTCAAAACCATCCAACGCAAAGCCTATTGTATAATAAAGCGTTAACTATTTCATGCGATTTATTGAATACTGTACTGAAACTGAAAAACAAAATGGTGTTAATAGGTACAGAAGGGTTGTGTGTCAGTTGTTTGCCTGGATTCAAACCCGGAATTGTCGGACTCCAGAGCCCCGATTCTAATCTGGGGTGTTTCTCCTGAGTCTGAACAATGAGCAGAACTCTGGGATGAGTATTTGAAAGGACCTCCCAAAGTAGGAGTCAGAAAGAAAAAAGAAAGGGTGGGGTCAACACGGCACCAGCTCAGGAATGGATATTGGAGCAGAAATCTGAAAACTGGTGCGTCGTGCCTGGGGAAGAACATGTGAGCAGATCCAGCTCTTGGTGGTGGTGCACACCTGGTGAGAAGAGAGCACCCGCCCACACTGCGCGCTAGGCTGGCCATGGGAGCTCCGGGGAGGGCAGCCCCCGACTCCCGCGCGCTCCCTCCGCCCAGGCTGCTGCTGATGCAAAACCCTTCCCTCCTTAAGCACCACGTTGGGCCTGTCCCTGCTACTCTGACCAGCTGTGATAGGAGCTGGAGGGATGCATCAAACAGCAGAGCTGGGGATCCATTCTGCAAACTTTAATGACTCCAAAGGAACGGTTATGGTTCATCTACATAAAAGCCCCTAATTATCTGTTAACCCAATAAAACAAATTTCGAAGGGCCCACAAAGACCTATTAACCAAATGTGTAATCTGTAATGACAAATCATCCATTGGGCAATCAATAGATGTTTTAAGCCATTACTTGAAAGTGTATGCATTTCTGTGGGAGACGGTTTTCCTAAAGCTTTTTATGTTCGTTTTTAAACTGAAATATACATAAGAATTTGGTCCTGGGTATAAGCTACCCACTGTTAAGGGAACTTGCACATCAAGATGGAATATCTGAACTCTGATGAGTTCACAGATGCAGACTATGATGTTGAGAGCAGTTCCCCAATGGCACTAAAGGCAATGAATTTGGGCCTTGAAGAAACTTGAAATTGGGCCTACGTGAATGCAATGCTGGTCTTAATTCAAGAACTAGCAGCTTTTGGTGTGTCTCGGCCATGACACCAGAGCGTCCTGGCTCTGGGGCTGAATGAGACCTTCGTGAGGAGGTTTCACCCACGTATGTATTTGTGCAGTCAACAAACACTCAGGCTGAGCTCCTACTCTACGCTGGGCACTTTGCTGCACGAGGAGGATTAGATCGACAAGGTCCTGCTCCCACTGAGCTTGTATTTGGATGTCAGCAAGAAGTAAGCAAGTGGATAAGATAATTTCAGAGAATGGGTTGCTATTGAGAAACTAAAAAGAGATGCGGGGATAGTGGCGATCCAGGAGGAGGCTGGAGAGGGGCTGATCTAGACTGACTAGAAGGCCTCTTGGGGAGTGGGATTCTTAGCTGAGGATTGCTGAGAAGGATCCAGGAGCATAAAGATCAGCCGTGAGCTTGCCATGTGTGAGAAACAAACAGAAGGCCAACACGGCTGGAGCACAGTGAGAAAAGTTTACAAAACCGTTACAGAGAGGCAGGCAAGGGACCAGCTCATCTGGGGAGTTGTCATGGTAAGAATTCTGTGTTTCATTTTAAGTGCAGTGGAAAAACTGTAGGAGTATTCACATAGAGGTGTGACATGGAAATATACATTAAAAAAAGAATATTCTGGCTGCTGAGTGGATAATAGATCATAGGAAAGCATGAGGAGACAAGGAGACAGCTCAGAGCCTATTGTAATAATCCACACGAGAAAAGAACCCTAGGCTTGGATTACAGTGGTAACAATGGGGGTGGTGAGAAGTGGTTGGGTTTGGAGTCTATTTTGGCTGGAGCGCCAACAAGAGTTACTCCATATGGAGAATGAGGGAGAATGATAAATGGGGGCATCGCCTGAGGTTTTGATCTGAGCTGTTGGGTGGATGACGGAGGTGGTCACTGAAATAGGGGAAGACAGATGAGGACGAGGTTTCAGGAAGCCGAGCTGCAGGAATCAGTAGTTCCATGTGGAGAATGAGTTGCGTCTGCCTGTTGAATATCTGAATGAATGTGTCCACTTGGCGCTGAATGACTTAGAGCTCAGAGGAGAGGTCAGGGTTGGAGCTTTCACATGTTGACGAGTATCCCCATGTCAGGAAAACTGGGACTTAGGCGAAGGGCTCATATACGACTAAAGTCAGAGAGCTCATGAGCGTAACCTCACAGGCCCCCATGATGGCCTCCTCCTGCCCCTCAGCTGCGTCCCTGACTCCCTTGCCTGTTGAATCTCCAGCCGTACCACCTTTCACTCTACTTCTCAAAGGTGCAGAGCTCCTTCCTGCCCGGGGTCTTATACTGCATCTGCCTTCTGCCCAGACATTCTTCTAGTTTTCAGTCTGCATAACGTCCAGCACAAAGTCATTTCCCAGCAAAGCTTCTTCTGACCCCCTGAGACAGATCGTGTATGTCTCTGCGATATGCATTCGCAGTTCCTTTTAGGTGTTACATGTCATCATCAAAGTGGAATATGTGTGCGATTATTTGATTAACTTCTGCTCATCCCATAGAATAGAAGCTTCATGAATGGTCTCTTACCACTACATATCCAGGACCTGGGTAATCAAGAAATAGACATTGAAATTGGCAATAGAAATAGTGGTAATCTATAAATACATGTCAATACCTGTTGAGAGAATGAATAAATTTTTAAAATTTTCAGATTTTCGTATTGAATTTTAAAAATTAATTGATGACTAGATAGGTAGGTGGGCGGTTCTATCACCGGCCTGATGTCAGGGAAGTTCCTTTCCTTCCTCTTCTACTAGAGGCACACCATTAAAATGACAACATCTTCTTTATCCCTTCGGGGATATTAAAAGCCTAAAGACAAAGTGCTTTGCCAGTTTGAAGATAAGACCTATATAAGTATATAAGCGTGTTTCTAAACACAGAGAAAATATCCAAACGCCGTCTAGTTAATAGTCTACTTTACCAAACCTTTTCTTAGAGTTGCAAACAAGCTCATTTGAACAGATTCTCGTTTTTCCTCCTTTCTTATCCTTTGCTCACTCACTTTTAGAAAGTGGAAATATTTATAGAAAACATTTCAGTTGAGAGGGACCAGGAACGTCCCTGGTAATCTTCTAATAACTCCCGAATTAATCCCCAGAGGTTAAAAAAGCTGACTGTAGTTTTCTCTCCTGTTGCCTTCTTCATTGATGTCTGAAAGACTTGGGGCCCAATAAAGCTGTCAGAGGGCATCTGTGGGCCATGGGAAAGAAAGCGCCTTTGCACTTGAGCCAGATGTAAGAAGTCCAGCTACCCTGCTGTAAAGACTGTGTGCAGAGGGAGAGGTCCTGGGATGACATGGAGCGTGAGAGAATAGCCCAGTGATTCCAGCATCTCAGTGGAGCCCAATCTCCCTGCCATCCCCACCAAGGTTCCAGAAATGTGAGTGACCCACATTTGAAGACTTTAGTCCATCGACCCCCACCATGACTATGGGCACAGCTGACACTGTATGTGAAGCAGAAAACCAATTGCCAAGTTAGTCCACAGAATCACGGGAAATAATAAATTGTTGATGCTTTAACTCTCTAATGCAGGTAGTGATTTCTTAAGTATCAACATAAAAGATTATTTGTATTTTTATATACCAGGCACAATTAATAAATAACATTTTTTCAAATATCATTTATGCATCAAAACAATCAAATATCTAGGACTAAATATAATAAAAGCTGTTAAGATCTACACACTGAAAATTATAAAATGTTGCCAAGAAAAATTAAAGAAATCCTAGATAGGAAATACTTGCTAAATTGGACGCTGCCTGATTCAGAAATCCCTTAATAAAGCCAATTAGATCAAAGAAGAAGAAGGAGGAGGAGGAGATGGAGAAGAAAGAAAGAAAGAAAGAAAGAAAGAAAGAAAGAAAGAAAGAAAGAAAAGGAGGGAAGGAGGAAGGAAGAAAAGAAAGAGGGAAAGGAAGGAAGAAAGAGAAAAAGAAAAAGGAAATCCTAAATAAATTGAAGGATATGCTAATTTTCATGACCCAGATATCAATAGCATAAAGATGTCAATCTCTTCAAATTAATCTACAGATTTAATGCAATGCTAATAAAAATTCCAATAGGTAATTTTGTTAAAAATTGACAAGGAAATTCTAAATTTTATGTGAAAGTACAAAGGGTCAAGAATAGCTTCTCCACCCCCCAAATTGTGAAGAAATTCTAATTTAGAGAATTTAGATTACTAGACATCCAGTCTTGATTATAAAGGCCTGGTAACAAAGACAGTGTGATGTTTGCACAAAGATATACAAATAAACCAAAGGAACATAACAGAGCGCGGGAGAGACCTACATACAGATGGACACTTTTATTGACAATAAAAGTGGCAAAGTAAAGCAGAGAAGAAGGTATGCTCTTTTCAGTGAATGGAGCCATTTATTTGTGTACTTTTCTGTATGTATATTACACTTCAGTACAAATGTTTATTAAGCAATTATTTTACCACCATGGGACAGATGGTCCCCCTTGGCCTTCAGAGGTGTCTTGAGAAGAGCACATTGCTGGTGGAGGGGTCCAGCCCAGAACGCCAAATCTGAATGTAACCGCGGGCAACATCACTCAAACTCCAAATGAGGAACAATCTATTTTAAAAGTGTCTGTGTCACGCAAGACAAAAAAGGGCTATGGAAACATTCCAGATCAAAGGAAACTAAGGAGACAGAGCAGTGAAACACAATACCTATTCTGTGCAAAAGGAGTAGAATAGATCAAGACATCTAACTGGACGACGGTAGTGTTTTTTATGAAATCCAATACTTAGGCATAAAGGGCCATGATGAGTGAAAATTACTCTTGGATGGTTCAGAAAGAATATCTTACCTATATACATAAGTATATATACACACAACAGGTAAATCTGAGTGAAGGAGAGTCGCTGTGTTTTATGTGTTATTTTGATTCTGGGATAATTTCTCCAAGTTTGCAGTTATTTCAAAATAAAAAGATTTCAAAATTGCGCTGGCTTATTGGATACCTCCACTTTGCCGACACTAGTTGACATGGTTTCTGAGGTTATAAGTGTTACAAATACGGGAATAAATGGTCGAATAGCCTGCAACGGCCCGCTCAGTATGGTTCCTGAGAAGTACTCCAATCCCAGCTGCCCAGCTGGGATTTGATGAAAAGGGTGTCCCCAGTAACCCTACAAGTGCAATTAGCAATCCGGTTCTTCTAAGAGGAATTTGCAATGACTTACAAGTCATTTTTCATATCCCTCAAATGTGGGAAAATATAAGGTCTATGATACTTGCGTAACTTTTCTTGTCATTTATCAGTTCAATCATTGAGCACCTATTATGGGCCAGGCCCTGTTTTAGGCACGGAGGGTAGGGCTAAAATTTAGAGAACATGTATACTACCTGAGCCCCAAAAGGGAACATAAGGTAGCAATATAAGAACAACATAATTCAAGGCGCCTGGGCGGCTCAGTCGGTTAAGCCACTGCCTTTAGCTCAGGTCATGATTCCAGGGTCCTGGGATCCAGTCCTGTGTCGGGCTCCCTGCTCAGTGGGGAGTCTGCTTCTCCCTCTCTCTCTGCCTCTCCCCCTGCTTGTGTTCTCTCTCTCAAATAAATAAATAACATCTTAAAAAATATATAATTCAAGCAATATTTATCTTACAAATGCTTATTGACTGGATTTCAATACAATGCAAACGTTTTCATATGCCAATTAAATACAAAAACAGTAGAGCTATAAAAATGCTGTCTACTTACCGCTTAAGGATCCAGAATTACCGTGCTAAGAAAGCATGTGTGTCCTCATTGCCTTCCACCAATACACTCAGAGCCGCCCACCACACAACTTCCCACGGGGTCCATACCAAACAGAAGAAACAGGATAAAAGCAATCACCTATGGAGAGATTAATGCACAGCAGACACTGAAAATGGTATGCTTCGTTGTGAGTTAGGTCGTGCCCCCCAAAAGATATGTAGAATTACCAGCCCCCGGTACCTCTGAATGTGGCCTTGTTTGGAAAAAAGGATCTTTGCAGATGTAATCAAAATTAAGATGAAGTCATACTGAATGCGGGTGGCCTCTAACCCAGTGACTGGTGTCTTTATAAGAGAAAGGTGAAGGAGGGGCGCCTGGGTGGCACAGCGGCTGAGCGCCTGCCTTCGGCTCAGGGCGTGATCCCGGCGTTATGGGATCGAGCCCCACGTCAGGCTCCTCTGCTATAAGCCTGCTTCTTCCTCTCCCACTCCTCCGCTTGTGTTCCCTCTCTCGCTGGCTGTCTCTATCCTGTCGAATAAATAAATAAAATCTTTAATAAAAAAAAAGAGAAAGGAGGAGATCGAACACATGGACACGGAGACATGAAGACACATAGAAGGTGGGGAAGACAATGCACTTGACATGAGAGGCAGAGCCTGGAGTGGCGCAGCCGCAGGACCAAGAATGGCCAAGGATTGCCTGCAACCACCAGAAACTGGGAAGAGGCAAGGAAGAATTCTTCCCTAGAGCCATCAGCGGGAGGCGGGCCGCGGCCGGCATTGCCTACATCTTGATTTTTAGCTGCTAGGCTCCAGGAGTTTCCAACCACCCAGTGTGGTACTCCGTGATAGCGACCCTAGGAAACTAACATAGCCCCGTTTTACAATTGACGATGCTGGAGCTTGAAGACGTTACACAACTGGCTCAAGTTCACACAGCTAGTTATGAGCAGAACCAAAAGGCAAAGCAAAGCTGAGTGGCTCCAAAGCCCGTCTTGTCAATTTCTCTGTCCCACCTTGACCTCTCTCCGGCATCATATCTGCAATATCAAAATGTCTACCTCAGAGCGTGACTAGATGACACATAGGCATCTCTTCCACGTCAAAATTCACACGTCAGAAATGAACTCTTGATACCCCTCTTCCCCCCCAGACTCCTCATCCCAATAACTCATATCACCATCCACCCAATTTTTTCATTGAAACACTAGAGTCACCCCAGCTTATCCCATTCCCCAATCTCTTATGTCTAATCCGTCAGCAAGTGCTGCTCCTTTCATCACCAAACTGAATCCCCAAGCTAGCCATGTCCTGGGGCCTTCACGGCAAGCACGCTGGTCAGGGAAACAGGAGTCCCGTGTAGCCCTCCTGCTTTCCCTCTTGCCCCTTACCATCCATCTCCACCTAGCAGCCAGGGGGACCTTTGGCAAATAGAAATCAGATCCCATCACTTCCTGGTTAAAGTCCGCCAAGGACTTCCTCCCACGCTCCAATAAAAAGGGGATCCTAACCCACTTGCAACATTTGGGAAATTCCCTGATTTGGGGGTTTTGGTAGGTGGTAGAGTCTACTTCCTGCTCCAGAATACTTTAGGTACTCATTTTCCAGGCTTTTTTGGTCCCTAAGACATGGGCAAGTGACCATGGGCTAATGGGCTGCACTTGGCCGCTGTGGTGGTTAAATTAGGTGTCAGGGGCTGCCCAAGCATGTGGTTAAACATTATTCTGGGTGTTTCTGGATGTGGTAAGCATTTGACTCAGTAGACTCAGTAAAGCAGATAGCTCTCCCCAGAGTGGGTGGGCCGCATTCGATCACTGAAGGCCTGAAGAGGACAAAAGGCGGAGTGAGGCAGAATTAGCTCTCTCTGCCTGAGTATCTTTGAGCTGGGATGTAGGGTGTTTTTTTTCTCCCGCCTTCAAACTGGGACTCGGGTACTGGAACTTACACCATTGGCTCTCCTGGGTCTCTAGGGTGCCAACTGCAGATCTTGGCACTTCTCAATCTCCATAATCATGTAAGCCAATTCCTTATAATAAATCTCTTCATATAGCCATGCACACATATGCACGCACGTCCTCCGTCCTATCGGTTCTGCTTCCCTGAAGGACCCTAACAGACCCACTCCGTGCAAGCTCCGGCGACCTCAGGGAATTGTCCTAATGGCGGGTTGAGCAGCTTGGTCGCCATCCAGTGAAGGGTCCAGTGACCCGTGCTGGCAGGGGAGGTAGAATTGTCCGTGTCCAGTTGCCACCCCCCTTCTCTTGTCACTCTTCCATATCTGTCCCTGGCAATCCTACCTAAACGCCTTTCGATAAATTCCTTTTCTGATAGAATCATCCAGTCAGTCTCTGTGACTTACGAAAGGACTTGTAAATGTGGCTTCTAAGACTTACAAGTCCTACCTCCTTGCCCAGTGTCATCACATCCCACCTTTCCCAGTGGGTCCCCACGCTTCCTCTCTCTGGACATTTTTCCTCCAAACGCTTGCCGCCTGGGTCTTTGGCACTCGGCTTTCTCCAGGGCTTTCCATCATGGCTCCTTCTAGTCATTGAGGATTCAGCTCAAAGAGCTCCTCTCAGGGAGGACTTCCCTGACTGTGTGCTTAAAGCAATCCCTTCGCCACCAAGATAGCTTCATGAATGATTTTATTTTCTTTATAGCACTTGACAACTACCTAAAAGTGTCTTGTTCACGTTTTTACATGTTTACCGTCTCCTCTCCCGTGAGAAGTGACCCCAGGAGAGCAGAGACCTTTTCTGCCTTGTCCATGCTGATCCCTGGGACCTCGAATGGTGTCTTGCCCAGGCCAGACTTCTCGGGGCGGGGGGGCCCTCTGCCCTGCTCCAGGGCTCACTCTTCAAGGCCGAGCATTAATTTCTGACTGTAGTAAACTCACGAATTTGTTCTTTCTGAGGATCTAGGCTTTATTCCCCTCAGGGTGCCGGCAGGGGTGGTGCTGTCCATGTCGATTACTGCCATTTAAACTCTGCAATCTGCTGGAGTGCTTGACAGGGAGAAGTTAGAAGGCCAAAAGCCCCGACCACCCCAAGCTACAAATGTCATCAAGAGAGCCCAGGCTGGGCTGGCAACAAAGGGCCCCCACTGGGACTTTTCACTGAGAAGCAATAGTAACAGAAAAAAATGTATTTCTTTGTTCTGGTCTGTCCTAATCCTATTAGCATGCTTCTTGTTGGAGGAGGGGGGCCCAGGGAGGAAGAGGATCTGGTTTTTCAGGCTTTGGGAGGAATATGTATAGAGCCCGCTGTTTGGGATGGGCGTGGGGAGGAAGACACAGATACAGTCAGATCAGGAGGGGAGTCGCAGGGGAGGAAAAGAGCTGAGCTCAGAGGGCAGAAGTGAGCTGGAGGAAGGGGTGAATGCAGCAGAGAGATGGAGGATGGAGGGAGGGAAGGAGAAGCAGAAGGGAAGGGAAGAAAGGGATGGAGGAGGAAGAGAGTGTGAGACCAAGGGGGGGACAGGTGCAGAAAACTGTGGATCCCATGGCACTTATTTATTTATTTATTTAAATTCCAGCGAGAGCGATTTCCCTCCGTGAGTTCCTGGAAGGAACTCCTGGGTGGTTAATCGGGATCCCAGGCACTGTCTTTCCCTCCTTTCTCTACCCTACAGACTCCAGTCGGACATCCACAGTGGTGAGCGAGCCCAGAGAGCGCATTTATAGAGTGCCCCACACGGCTCCAGGGACCTTCCCTGTATTCGCCCTTCATCTTTGCAACGACCCTAGAATGGAAAGCCGGTGCTCGTGGCCCCATTTTTCAGATGGGAAAAGCGAGACACAAAGAGGCGAGTTAACTTGTCGGAGATCACACGTCTGATGAAGGGGCGAACTGAGGTTCGATTCCAAGCAGTCTAGCTCGAGTGCGTCTTTCTCAAACATCCCCTCACTCGATAGATAGGAGCTACTATATTCCAGGCCCCCGACGGTCTTTTCCACCTCCCCAGGCAAAGCCGATCACCCCCTTCTCTGTGCTCCCAAGGTGGCGTGCATCCCCGTAGCCCTGTCGTAATAAATCGAGCCTGTACGATCGGCCGGCCCCGGAGCCTACGCTGCTTGAGGGCACTAGCTAGGCCTTCCTTCTCACTGTAGGCCTGGCCCCTGGGCCTGGGCCTCACACGCAGCAGGTCCGCAGAACACGGTAGTCCGCGGATAGGGAGTGAATGATTGATTTATTACTATTACCTGCTGTGAACTTGGAGATAGTGCCTTGGATTCCAGCGCCGTAGGCTTCACTTGGCTAGTATGGAAAATGCCAGAGCCGCAGTTAAGGCAGCCGAGAGGCAGTGTGCCATTGCCTCTCTGTGTCCTGATTCATTCGCCTCAAACTTGGGCCGCCCAAGGCAAGATTGGGGCGGGGTGCGGGGAAACAAGGGAGAGCAATCACCAACGCTAGGGTCGGAGGCATTGCATCCGCAGCTCAAGTCCCCCAAGGAGCTGTCACATGGCAGGAGGGTTCAGGACTGACGTGGCATCTCCGGGATGCGAGCCGAGGGCGGGGGCGCGGCTGTCATTGGCTCGCGTCTAGGGGAACGCTTAGGTAGGACAGCATGCGAGGGAAAGGTCATCGCGAGTTCTCAGCAGATTCTGCCGCATTCGCAGACTCACAGACCCCAGAGATCAACCAATTCCGTGGTTCGTAAAACTTTTCTCTGGCTCGGAGTAGCAGGACTCTTCCTTCTGACCAGATACGCGGGGCAGGTCAATGTCGGGCAGCTCTGGTGAAAGCAGGGTGAGGACTCCAAGCCCCACCCGCTCCCATCTTCACGCTCGCTGAGTGCTTTCAAAACCACCGGTGTATCCTGACCATGTCACTTCAAAGGTGGTGAATTCAACCCCCACAGAGCTTAGATGCCCCGTAGGAAGTGACCCAGGTGCTAAGTAGCATTGGGGTGGGATTTACCAGATCTGAAGACATCTCCTCCGTTACGTCCCTCTGCTTCTTTTAGAATAAATACAAATCCAGGAAACACAGAGATGACAGTGGTGCTCAGTACTTTCTGGTGTGTCTAGAGTGCCTAGTGAGGCCTGACACGCAGCGGCCTGTTAGAACCTGCCTACAGCCACACTGGACAAACGGCCAAGCCCCGACTTGTATTCTGCGCACTGATGTAACACTTGACAGGCGGAAAAACTCTTTTTCGGACGTGGTGGTGTAATTTGTGGAAAGATTAATTTGCGTGACAGGCAGATGTTGCCAGAAGACAACATCCTCTCCCTTCTGTGGCCTTCACTTTCTAAAGGCTGGGTTCCCGAAGGCCTAATGCGGATTTGCCCAGAGTGGCTAAGGCGGCAACCAGGCACCTGTAGGGGGCGCTGGCGGGGTGTCTGGGGGGGCTCCTGAGACTCACAGGGCCTAGGAGCTGTGTGGGAGGGCCAGGAGCTGGAACACGTGCTCCACACCACCACACCACACACGCCTGCAGGAGGCAAGTCCTCAACCGAGGTAGCCAGACCCAAGGCCAAGGTCAGGTCCCCCAGCAGGCACCAAAGCAGCAGGCGTGCCTGGCTTCCAGGGGACCGTGTGTGACTTTTCTCCTTCCCCAGCTTTACTGAGGTATGATTTACAAATAAAACTGTAATATATTTAAGGCATACAGCGTGATGATTTGCTATATGCGTATATTGTGCAAGGATTCCCACTATTGAGTTAATTCACACATGTATCACCGAACATCGTTACTTTTCCTTCTTCTTCTTCTTCTTCTTCTTCTTCTTCTTCTTCTTCTTCTTCTTCTTCTTTTGGTAAGAACACTTAAGATTAATCTCTTGCCAGCTTAGTAGGATGGGGGGTGTGGAGCAGATAAAATTGATTTGGAAAAAGAAATGTGACTTGTCTTCTAGAGACGAAAATATGAGATCCTCATCATAGCCAAGATTGAGGAAGCCAATTTCGCTTCATGCATTATCTTCTTTGTTCTCTGCACTATCACATGAGGTAGTGAGGGCAGGTGATATTGTTCTGCCCATTTTCTCAATGAGCACACTGGGTCTCCGAGTGGCTTGGTATCCCACAGCTACTAAGAGGTGGAACTTGGAGTCTTCTCCTTTCTCCTTCAAATATCACTTTCGAGAGTTGTCTCAGAAAGAGAAGGTGTATTGGATATGATGTCATGGGAGAACTTGCTACTCTTCAGAAAGTAAAGGGAGGAGTGCCTGGGTGGCTCAGTCAGCTGGGCGCCTACCTTCAGCTCAGGTCATGATCTCTGGGTCCTGGGATCGAGCCCCATGTTGGGCTCTCTTCTCAGCAGAGAGTTGCTCCTCCCTCTCCCTCTGCCCCTCCCACTGCTCATGCTCACTCTCTCTCTCTCTCTCAAATAAATTTAAAAAATCTTAAAAAAAGAAAGAAAGAAAGAAAGTAAAGGGAGGGGAGTATTTTTCTAATTAGATTCCCCCAAGCTTGTACCAGAAAGGATGATGCATGGTGACTCATGAAAATACTGTGTGGTGTAGGGAACTGGCCCTCTGCCTTCTCTGCGGCCTTCTGTGACTTGCGGCCCTGCAGAGTACTTGGCTAAAGGAATTCCTACGCTCGCTTGAAGCTCGGGTTCTGGCTGTGAGTTAGATTCTACCTGTTCGAAGTGCTTATGTGAGGTGGTGCAGGTGACAGTGAGGCAGGGCCATCTCTTCCCTCCCATCTCAGCTGCTGCTGTTGGCCCACACGGGCACGGGAACATGGTTTTCTGCACTGGGGTCCTTGCCTGGCCCCAACCTCATGGGTGTGAAAGGCAGTGGCAGCAACTCAGCAAGAGCCAGGCCCTCATCCCTGCGCTGCAGCTGACGGGAGCTTCGGAAGTCAACAACTCCAGTGGCAACCTCCTGGTGTTCACTTCCTGGCTGCGCCGGGACAGCAGCTCTTTTGGTGGGTCATTTCGGCAGTGTTTTCAGGAGGCATACCTGTAGGACTAGTCTAGAGCCCACCTTCTAGCTCTTTAAACCCTGCATAAACACTGAATCCCCTGTATTAAATCCCTCTCTGCTTGAAATAGAACAGGTATGGGTTTTGTATCAGTACCTTGAGTGATACATACAGTTCCATAAAAGAACATAAACCTCAGAAAAATATACTGGAAAATGAAATCTGGGGGAAGCAAGCCATGTGATTAGTACAAAGTGTGTATCATCAAACTGTCTCCATTTGCAAGTGGTAGATCACTACTTTGGTTCTAACCTTTCTAGGAGTGCCTACTAAGAGAAAAAAGAAGTATTTGATTTACAAAATTCATTAAGCCAAAACATTCCATTTCATGGAAAAGCACCCTTTGTTCCAGGACCGGAAAGAGATTTCTCTCATGGGTCTTAAAAATGCTGTTAATGATAATAATATAGTAGAAGTGATCTGGGCACAGTAATTCACTAATTGATTTAAAAACAAAACAAAAAAGCCCAACACTGGTGAAAGGGGGGGGCAATTATTTACTAAAACATCACGATACAGGCACACCTTACACCTTTTATTTAAATTAATCCTATGAATATATGTTTGTTTCCCCATCTTTTGGTAGAGCTATGCCCTGTCTTTGATTCTGAATCTTCCGATTTGAGTTATGGTGTCATCTTTCTTCTGTAAAGCATATCCACAATACATCATCTATGATTTGAAGTTAAATTGGAGTGTGAAATTAAATTGTGAAGCATTTTGACTGTGTCTTTCTTCAGGGTTTTTACAGTTTTCCTCCCATTTTTTAAAAGATTGTATTTATTTATTTGAGAGAGAGAGAGCATGAGCAGGGGTGGGGGCAGAGGGAGAGGGAGAAGCAGACTCCCTGCTAAGCAGGGAGCCTAGTGCAGAGCTCGATCCCAGGACCCTAAGATCATGACCTTAGCTGAAGGCAGATGCTTAACCAACTGAGCAACCAGCCACCCCTTTCCCCCCATTTTTAAAATAGCTGTTATACCCATATCGACTTTGAGAGCAATTTTATTGGTCACTCACCTTTATGAAGTTTTCCTAAATATTGTCCTTGATTTTTATTGAAATAAATTGCAGTCATCCTTTTTGGAGTATCAAAATATATTACTACGATAAGTTCAACTGACATAAAAACGTTCGGAACAAAACAACTTGGCTGGTGTGAACACAAATGGGTGGGCAGACTGGAGAATAAGCCTATTGGTCCAAAGTGTCCAGTGGGTCTGGACATCAGTCTTTATGATTCACAGAGGGTCCAGAGGGCTCTGGTGAAAATCATGCTCAAGTAAGACCATGAGTTGAGTACCGTATGGCCAGAACTTAACACAGATGATCTTATGTAATTTGACAAACAGCCTATGAGCTAGGAGCTTTCTATTTCAATTTAACAGTTGAGTCAGCTGAGACTCAGAGAAATGATAAGACTGGCCGCAAGTCTCATAGTTAATAGATGGCGGGGCTGGAATTAAAACTCAGGTCTTCTCGGGGCACCTGGGTGGTGCTGTTGGTTAAGCGTTCAACTCTTGGTTTCGGCTCAGGTCGTGATATCAGGGTGGTGGGATCGAGCCCCGAGATGGGCTTTGCACTCGGGGGGGGGGGTGTCAGCTTGAGTTTCTCTCTCCCTCTCCCTCTGCTCCTACCCTCAAATAAACAAATCTTTAAAAAAAAAACAACAACCCTCAGTTCTTCTCAACTCTAAACATTAACCACACAAATGTTCTTTTTACAATATCCTTAATGTAAGGTGGAAGCTGACAGAATACCCCAAAGTCTAATTCAGCAAAAGCATTTCTGGGGGTTGTGGTACAATATAAACCTAGTCTGTGCACACAGCTGTCTTCCAGTCATGGATAGAACTTGACTTTCAAATGAGAGGGGAGATGAACTAATTATTCTTTAGACAATTGTGCATAAGCATGGTTTCTATCAACGAGGTTTCCAATGGATCCCGAATGTCAGGGAGTTGGAAGTTACACAGCCTGACAAATACCTGGGGTGCAGCTCTTTTCACTGTCGGGTAAGAGCGGGGTAATGCTTTACTAATCAGCCCAAAGAGGGGCAAGGATTGACATTCTTGGGGGCAGGGGAGTTGCAATCATTGGACAGCAGGTCAAAGAGAAAGTGATAGCCTATCGTGGTGTGAACAGTTCATGCCTAATGTAACCCTGGTGTGGTTTGTCTTCATTTTACTCAAAGGCAACTGAGCTATAGACACATGTGTGTGGTTGAGAAATAACTCCTTTCTTGCGATTTCCCTCAGACATCGAAGAAAAGCTAATAATCTTACTTTTAAAATACACTGGGGGCGCCTGGGTGGCGCAGCCGTTAAGCGTCTGCCTTTGGCTCAGGGCGTGATCCCGGCGTTATGGGATCGAGCCCCACATCAGGCTCCTCCGCTATGAGCCTGCTTCTTCCTCTCCCACTCCCCCTGCTTGTGTTCCCTCTCTCGCTGGCTGTCTCTATCTCTGTCGAATAAATAAATAAAATCTAAAAATAAATAAATAAACAAAATACACTGAATGAAAACCAATCCAGGCAAACTAATATTCCTTGTATTTTCTTTGTCCTTTTGTACTTACTAGAGGATATAATACTTTCAGACTTCGGTACTGAACGCACGCACCTGCCCAGCACCCTCCACTCCCTCTCATATGGATCATCTTTATTCAATAAACGGACTAAAATCTACTATCACATACTTCCCCTTGTTTTAGCTTCTAACCCAAACAAACAAATGCACGGCATCCTCTACAGCTGTTAGACGTGGACCAAAAATACTAGGTCTTCGACTTCCAGTAGCCAGTGTGACAAGTTCTTATCTGAAAACATCAGGTTTTTGGCATGTCCATCCTATGGGAAATGGTAAATTTAATTCATATGTGATGATCTGGAGTGATCATCACAATACGCTGAGAGTTTATAATGTAAGTTGTAGTATTAATAATATTCCCATTTCCTTTTTAATTTTTGAAGATTTAGATTTTAAAGATTTAAAAAATTAAAAAAAAAGAGTGGGGGGATAAGGGCAGAGGGAGAGGGAGAAGCAGACTCCCCACTGAGCATGGAGCCCCACATGGGGCTCAATCCCATGACCCTAAGATCATGACCTGAGCTGAAACCAAAAATCAGATGTCAACCGACAGAGCCGCCCAGGTGCCTCTATTCCCATTTCTTTAAATAACAGGAATATATATCTATACATAGGGAAGGAACCATACCAAAGTTATCATGGATTACCTAAGGGGGACTAACAGTTCAATCTTTTCAAAATAATAGCATATGACATACAAGATAAAACGAAATTTGGAAACAAATCGGTACTGGAGAAGTCTGGAAAAATTGCAGACAAGGAAGGTGTACTTCCTTCCCCATCTCCCTGTTAAGTCAAAAGGGGAGTCTGTGGTTAGGTGGCTGGGGCCCGCCCCCAAAGCGCTGCAGGCCTGGAAGTCTTCCAGCAAGAGGAGGCATGAGCTACAGTCAACCACAGCAGGTGGGATGGGATTTAAGCTGCTGAGCCGTGGGGGACTTTCAGTGGTTTCCCACATGTGGTCTGTGTAAGATGAGAGTGTCTGGGGGTAGCTGTAGGACGGGGGAGAAGAGCCTGGCAGGCGGACTTCTGGGACCCCACTTCCACTGTTTTGGGGATTTTCACATAACTTGGGCTGCAGCAGAGGCAGCAACAAAAGAAGTTGAAAATTTCTAATTCCATTGAGAGGGACTTTGGGGACAAATAAAATTTGCTTCATCTCCCTCTTCATCTTCCTCATCTGTGTAATGCAGATAAGTTCATACCTCTAGGGCTGTTATAAGCATAAGCTGAAATGATGCATTAGGCACTTAGCATTTAATATATGGTCACTTAAAGGAAAAAGAAGTGTCACCTACATGGTAAATAGAGGCACAGGCAGGGCAACTGGTGGGCTTGGAACGCCTTACACTCTACCATTGTCAACTCTCCCCGTCACCTTTAGACATTATGCATTTCAGAGACCTGGCTTAAATGGTCACCAGCATGTGTTCCGAGCACCTGTTCATCCTGGGGACTTCCTCTTTCCCTGCCTGAAAAAGTCGTCTCATTTTGCAAGGTTCCTACCTAAAATGCTCACCAGCCTGGGAGGAAAGAAGGCCAATAGGACAGGAAGCTCCTGTCTAGTGATCACGATGGGAAGAGCCCTTCTTGGATCACAGGCCAGGACAAAATGCAAGTCCTTTACTGACCCAGGTCATCTGTCTTGATCAAAACAGGACAATAACTACAGAGCAGTAGTTGGACATAGTGTCAGAGCCCAAACTCTGAAGCTCGACTCCCTGGATTCAAATCCTGCCCCAGCCACTTACTAGCTACACGGCCTTGGTCAAGCTACCTGACCTCTCTGTGATTAGTTTCCTCAACCACAACATGAGAACTGTTGCATATGGCTGTTCAGAGGGTCAGACTCATTGATGCATGCAAAGCACTCAGGACGGAGGAAGAGCCATGTAAGCGTGCGCGCTAACGGTGAGCACATATGCTACCTTTCTCACACCCGTGTCCACACAGACATAAATCCATGACAGCATTCCTTTTCACGGAGTCTTTGCGGTCTCTGTATCCTTCTGAACGAAGCCACTTTGTGCAGTCGTTCATTGCTTAGCTCACCAAGTGAAAACTATTTTCACATCATATTATAATGCCAACTGGAATATTAGAGGTAAGCAGTAGAGAAAGTCAGTTCAGCCATCCTAGTTTTCTATACCAAACACGCCACAAAAGTAAACATGTATTCTTATTAGAGGCAAATGATGCCACACAAGGGAGATCTGGCACTCAGGCCAGGCAGCCTGGTGTGTAGACACAAGTGTGTTCAGCCCCAGAATGCTTACTCACATCCTGAGACAGGCAGCCATGAAAACGTCCTTTCGCCTGTCCTCATTCTTCATTTGCTAGAGAGTAAGAGCGGCTGCTAAGCCACAGACCACAAAGAAAAAGGTCAGTCTCATAACATACACCACAGTCCTGCTGATGTGCTTGAAAAAGCACGCACACTTCAAAGCCAACCATGGATGGAGACACACTGGCGAACCACTCGAGAACATTTATTTCAACTAGGAACATTTACCCCGAGGACCCAGCCCTTGTGAGGTTAAACCCCTCACAGAAGAACCCACATCATAAAAGCTGCATTTAACCAACAAAAGCGGAATCAACAGTGAAGGAGACATATGGGTATCAGCTTGTTAATTTACAACCAACAATAACAACTGTTTGAAACAAAGGCAGAGTGGTATTTTCACTCCCCACTCTCACTGAACCGAAATTCTTGATTTGACCTCTCTTTAATGCTCTTCTCTGCACTTCAGACCCCACCCCCTCTGCAAACCCAACATTTTGTTTTTCTCATGAGGCTCAAATGAACAAGACTATTCTTTGAAACATAAAGGGAAAAATGTTCCTGGAGGATATGGGGAAGTTCGCATGCTACATATGGGAGTGGACCGATCATGAACCTGTGAAATCAATAGATAATTCTGGAACCCCACATTACTTTTTACTTCAACCATCATTCTCACCAACATTTAGAAGAGTTGGTAATGAGTAGCAAAGTGCTTGATTTGATTTCTTTATCTTTTCTTACATCTTTGAAGGTGAATGAAATGGTTAAAGATCCGCCAAAGCCCAGAAGAGGATAAGAAAGGGCTTGCCTGTATACCAACTAGATTGGTGACATTACTGTTTAAAATCCTGGGATTCAGGGGTGAAACAGACTAGTGCTTGCCTCTCAGCTCCACTCTCTTAAACATGAAGTTTATGGCAAGACAGTGAGCTTCTGAGAGGCAAAGTTTTCTTTACCTTTTTTAAAAAAAAGATTTACTTATTTATTTGAGAGAGAGAGAGCAGGAGCGGGAGGAGGAGGGACAGAGGGAGAAGCAGAGAGGCAGACTCCCCGCTGAGCAGAGAGCCTGATGTGGGGCTTGATCCCAGGACCCCAGGAGCATGACCCGAGCCAAAGCAGAAGCTTCACGAACTGAGCCACACAGGCATCCCAGCCTTTTCATCTTCAAATGGAGATAAATAATAGCTACCTCCTAGTGGTAATGTGAGGCTTCAATAAAGAAATATGTGTAAAACAGCCGATATAGATCCAGGTCCATGGTAGACATTCAGTCATTATCATCATCATTATCACCGTCATCATCATCACTGATAATTCTCCAAACAAGGTAACCTATCAATTATCACTGTTGGTTATATGACCAGAACACCTAGGAGGATCCCAGACACAGGTAGTAAAGACTCGATGGGTGTGTGCTGCTGTGAGAGGGTCCGATGTGTGGGGTCATCTTACAAGGCAAGAATAATTGGAAATTCATTGAAATTATCTTAGTATCTATTAACTACACACAGATCTGAGAGAAATGGGGGGATGATGGCAATGTTCTAAAACTGCATCATAGGGTTGGATGGACAACTCTATAAATTTAATAAAATCACTGAATTATACACTTACAATGAGTGGGTTTTATGATATGTTAATTATACCTCAATAAAAATGCTAAAGAAATTCTCCATGGACGGGAGCTGAAGGGGTATCAGAGAACAGGAAGAACAGAAACCACCTTGCATGCAGGGCAAGGTGAGGCTTTGGAGAGAAGGAAGTACCAGCTGGTCAGCGTTTGAGTGAAGTCATAATGGTAACTAACCCCCAGTACCACAGAATGTGACCTTATTGGAAATTGAGTCATTGCAGATGCAATTAGTTAAGATGAGGGAGTAGGATGGATGGGCCCTTAAATCCAACATGACTGCTGTCCTTATACAAAGAGGAATGTGGACGCAAACATTCACACAGAGGGAACACCCCGTTGAAGAAGGCAGAGGTCTGCAAGCCAAGGAATGCCTAAGATGGCCAGCAAATCCCCAGAAGTTAGGAGAGGGGCATGGGACAGATTCTCTCACGGCACTCCGAAGGAACTGACCCTGCCAACACCTTGTTCTCGGACAACTAGCCTCCAGAACTGTGTAAAATACCTCTCTGTCGTTTACACCCCACAGCACGTAGCACTTCCTTGCAGCAGCCCCGGAAGACCAATACTTCCTTCACAAAACTCTCTCGGATGCTGACCAGCTGGTCCTTCCTGCTGCAGCCCAGCTGATCCCAAGACCCCTCCTGGGAGGTGTTTCCCCATGCAGGTGCTGCCCCCACCGACCCTCTCCCGAGATCAAGCCTGGATGGGGGAGGTCCCCCATCTGTAGTTTCTGTACTTCCGGCCCAGGGACTTGCTGGCAGCTTCAGTACCTTTCCCCATCCCAACTAAGGAAAGAGAACTTCTGCCACTTTCCCTTCCTCCGCACCCTTCCCCATCCCCCCAAGTCCCCTTTGGTCCGTTTCTCATCTCCTCATTCCCACAAAGCAGCTGTGCACGCCTCGACAAGCCTGCCCCAAAGAACCTTCCTTGTTCCCCTTTCCCCTTCCCCCCAAAGCCTCACCGCCCGCGAGTATAGAATGGTATCCGCCTTGTCAGGTCCCACTCTGGGTAAAAGTTGTGTTTTCTGCGATTTCCTGTCTTTCCGGGACCCATGTCTTCCCAGATGGCTCTCCCTTACTCCATGCTGATGGGATGTTTAATTATTCATTCAGAAGTATTAATTAATCACTCATGAAGCACTGTGCCAGGAGCTTCAGGAGTGTCTGAGACAGAGACCACCTGTGTCTCAAGAAAGCCGAAACGTGGGGATCGTCTAAGGGCAACAGGTCGGTCTCTCCTTAGGCTAACTCCAGTAGACCTGCATGGGCTTCCTGGAGAAGACTGGGACTTCTAAGGCATCATCTTGGCCCCATGAGAAAGTGTGATAGGTGAGTGATGTCGCACGGACACGGAGCGGGGGATGCCAGCGTGGGCAGACCCAGGATATTTGCCACCACCCAAGTACAGACTCTGACCCGGATCCAAATTCAGGCTCCATGTTTCCTAAGTGAATTTAGGCAAATCTTAACCTCTCACAACCTCTTGAGCAATTTAACCTCTGAGTGTTTGGATAAATATTTTAACAAGTAAATGATAACCGATAAAACTAGCAATCCTAGCACTTACAGGTAATTTTATGTTACCTGATCTTAAGACAGGATGGAGTGGGGGTGGGGAGGGAGAAGTAGTACGGGTACAGAAAGCCACGGGAACCGAAAGGCAACTTCCAATTGAGGTCATTTCCCTGGTCTTGAAAGGTGGGAGCTGATTGGAAGGGACCAGACAATGTGAAGCCTGAAGGGTGCAGAGAGACAGAATAGGGGATATTCATGCGTCTATGGTAATGGAAGAGAAGCCAGGAAGGGGGGCTTGATAGGTAGCCCTGAATTCCTGGCAAAAAAGTTGGGCTTTTAATAAAATACTGAAATCTCCATAGCAAACTCAAGTTTCACAGCAAACTAGTGTGATACTGTTTGCATTTAGGAGAGACAACTAGAAGCAAATTTTGACGGTAGAGTTCCACATGGGATACCAACTGGGTCATGCTGGAACGGGAGCATCTTCTTTGCTCCTAGTAAGCCTAACTAGCCATGAAAAAGCTACCATTTGTGAGCACTATTTATGTATTAGGCATATGAATGTGGTCTTGACAGCTTCATGTTAGTACATCGAGACAGATTATGCTATTACGGACACTAAGATTTCAAGGGCCAATGTGCCCAGTATCACACAGCAGTAGGTGGTCGAAACAAGGCTGGAACCAAGATCTGAACCCAGTTTGAGCCAGGACACCAGGGACCTGATGCTACTTTGTGATTAAAAGCTGGGCCAGTGAGGGAACTAACTACAGGCTAATAATACAGAGCCCGTTGACTTCTTTTAACAAGATTTCACACACATGAAAAAGTCTCAGTGACACTGAAAACCTTCAGAAAGAAAGGACTTCTTTGTTTTGTGGTCCATTAGCATTCATTCCTGTCTGTAATACAATAATGGAAAATGCTTGGCCGAAATGTGGGTGTTTTTCACTCACTCTTGCCCGGCCACACGATTCCCTCCTGATTGCAAAGGATTCCTCTTCCTTATATAAGGTCACACCTTTCACCCCTCTTCCCTTTCCTTTCTGGAGATACTTTTTCGGCAGGTACAGATGCCACGTCAATAAAGAAAATCAAAACTGATGGTGTTTTATGCACCTAACTCATTGGTACGGGATTCCGTGGTTCAGGGTTGCTGTTTGTCTCAAGCGGGGAGGTCTTTCAGGCCCTGTGCAGGTTCCGCTGGTCTGGATGGTACTTTCTCATCACAAAGTGAGAATAAACGGTTGAAGGGGAGAGCATGAACATCTCATGATGGGCTACACTCTCTTCAAAATCCAAGCCAACAAGAACACAAACAACTTTCCCGGGAGTCCTCATGTCAACCCTGTGGATTACTTTACAGTTTATTTTTAGACAATCTCTTTTACGAGGAAACGTGCCAGTTATATTAGACTGAGCCACATGAAATTGCTATTTAGCTATCACTTTGCCTGCAAAAACGGTCATTTCACCCAAATCAACCTAATAATAATCATAGCAATATGTAGTATTCTCAAAATGTTTCCTATTTCTTTTCCAGTTTAAATGGAGACCTTGGGTTGTAAAAATAAAATGAGAAAATAGACCACATACTGAATTCTTAATAAACATCTGTTGAATCTTCAAGTATATAAATCCTAGTGATCTGATGGTCTTGCTTCTATCCTAGGCGTACCAGGAACAAACTTTCTAATGTCGTCGGAGTGAATACACTTTAACACTTTGAAGCTGAGTTTCACTAAAGCTTGAAGAAATAATAAAAAAATTCCACTTGATTTCTATATGTACATTTTTATTAGAATTCTTCAGAACTGTCAACAATTGGACAACATAACAGGAAAAAACACATGGAACACCGACATCCTTTAAACTTGCACCGCTTACATATTTACACATAAAGTTATTGTATATATAAAAAATATTTTCAAGGACTCATGGGCTTGGGAATATTCAAAAGACATTATTGCTACATTTCAATATTTACAAAAAAAGCCATAAAATAATTTCAAACATTAAGCCACTGCAAAGAAACATCCGATGTAAAAAAAAAAAAAATTATAAAAATATAAACTTTCAAGAATACCTAAGACAAAACTCTCAGCGAAGTGCCCCTGAAGTACCTAGACATCTACAATTAACAACCACTTTTCTGACTATAATCAAAGTCAAGAGAAACACAAAGGAAATTTTCCGACAAAGGATGGCAAACAGCGACGATCTCTCGTGTAACAACAAAACCCCAAAACCTGTTACCTTTGGAAAGGTGCGAGAGTATAGAACTCCAGTGCAAATGGTTACTTCCAGATAAATGACCACAGTTCTCTAAATGTAGTCTTAGGGACCCAGGAGGGGGAACCGTGAAGGCAGCATACCCGAATCTCGCGAGACAACACACACACCTTGCAGCACACACAAAGACCTCTGACAGTTGGGCAGTGAGTTTTAAAAAAAAGAAAAAAATAGAAAGAAAGGTGAACTCTCCGGGTTACAGCCAAAGGGGTAAAATTTAAATATGCTTTAGCGGGGGAGTAGCCTCAGGTCTAAGGAATGGGTACAGTATGTTGAGTATGAACAGGGCGCTGAAGTGTAAGTGGACTGCAAATAAACAGAGTTTCAGCACTCTGCTTCCTGTGTGGATGCTACGTGCGCTCTGGGGAGGCTCCTGCAGCAGCCAGGTGAAGAGAAACAAGAGGGTTCTGATGATGAAGGCCAAGCTACTCCTCGAGTACGAAGGACCCTCTTGGGCTCAAGGCAAAAATACCCCCGAAATATCTGCCTACAAGCACATGCACGCACACACGCGCGCGCGTGCACACACACACACACACACACACACTCTCTCTCTCTCTCTCTCTCTCTTATATAGGTACTGGCCCGGCGTCTAGGACACGCCTGCAGAGGCAGCTGAAACTCAATTTAATTTCTGGCTACCGAAGAATTCCAAACGAAAACAGCCCTGTTCTGCCCCTCCCGTGGGGGTCATGCAGTGAATCAGTCACTTTTCCAAATGGCATCAAATCCACTGAGCCCAATGCCATTCTGAAGCTGGCAGGCTTGTTCTGGAGACTCTGTGGAGCAAGTTCATAGGCTACGAAAGGAGATTTTTGTTAAGATTGTGCTTGGCAATTATGGTTTTTTTTTTTCCTTTAAAAACAAAAACAAAACAGAAAACACTGTTTCCTTCAAACCCGTCTGGCTCTTCATCTATTTCTACACACAGCAGACTTGAGCCAGGGTCGTATCCAGAAACCACCTCTGGTGGGCTGTCCCCCCTCGAATATATGAACAGGTACAACGTAGAGATGAGTATATACAGAAGGCGGCCGGGGAGGCTTCTCTCCAGTTCGGCGTCCTGACAGCAAACTCTATTTATAAACCCGGTCAGTAGAACAAAGGCTCACGCGCAGCAGCACGTCCTTCTTCGTGCTCGGGGAGCATTTTTCCATGGCCTATGTCTCATTCCCAGCATGAAATACCACATTTCTTAAGCCCAGATATTCACAGACTTCTGCCCTTTGTTCTAATAACATTCCATTTTCCACATCAAGAGATCAGGTTTCAGCTTCTACTCTTGCTGCATCATCATATCATGATGGATGGTTAGGAGGCCCGAAGGCGACTACTGCCATTTATTCAAATATACTACCAACCATGCTGTTCAAACAGAAACTGGAAAAGCCTTGGAAGGGACTCGGGGTGTCCAGCCCATCCCACCCTCCCTTGCTCCAAGTCTGTATTATTATTATTATTATTTTCATTCATGGGCGCTGCCTGGCTATGGGGAGTAGAAGATGCAGTTTGAACTCTTACAACGGGATGGTGGCTGGTGACCAAAGTCACAGGCCACTAAAGTGTGCATGTCAAGATGGGATTACAGCGGCATGTCCACTACTCTGGAATAGGATGCAAGCCGAAGAAGAACAAAACAACCAGTATAGAGACCGAAAGAACAGGGATCACTCCTGCTGGGGAGACCCCCCGCCCCCGGCACGCCTCCTGCCTCAGACGTCTTCGTGCACCAGCAGTGGCTGTGTGGAAGACGCGCTGCTGCCCACAGAGTTGATCCGCACGGAGTGGTCCACGGCAGGGCGCTCCTGGCGGGGGCTGCAGTTTGCCAGGTTGGAGTAAATCTGAGGAAGGCACGTCCACAGTGAATACGCCAGCCCCCACCACGAACACCGCGACAGACGGGACCATGTGCAGCTTCGCGATCCCAAGTAACTTACAAAGCCTCTTTGAAAGAGAGGAAATTTACAAGACTTTCACGGCCAAAAAACCCCCAATCATATTGACAAAAGAAAACATAAGCTTTGTTTTAGCTCTCATTTCCCTCAGGGTCTGACACATAAGACATGATGGCAAAAAAAAAAAAAAAAAAAGTGCTTTTCTGCTGAGATATATCCAGGAACAAGTACTATCTAACCTATTAAAAGGGTTTATAAACTTCTATGGCCAACTACCACCCAATGGCTGATGTCATTTGCTGGGAATTGGTGGCCCTTCCCAGGGGTCTTCCACTGAGAACTAAACACGTGGGTGGGAAATGCTGTTTAATTTGAAACATGCTCTGACACCCAGAAGTCCAAGCTTTAACCCAGAAATATCGGTGGTATCCTCTCTAGAAAGGATAGGTCCAAGCACACAACCCATCAGAAAAGCAGCTTAAAAAAATCTGAGTTAAAGTAAGGATCACTAATTCTTCCTTAAGAGAAGGAGAAGAAATAATGGGTAGGAGTTTTGAATCCCCCCCCTCCCCCGACCTCCTCAAATCACTGGCAGGGATCTCCCAACTTCAAAAAACTCTTCATTCTATATGGCTTGTGGGCATGACAGCTAGCTGCCATTTTCTGACTATGCCTGTTTGAGCAGAAGGCTTATTTCCCTGCCGTAACAAGCTGTCTCTTCTATGCTTTTATTCTAGTTCACATTACCCCAACCATCCACAGGCTGAATGGCCCAGGCACGTGAGATGGAGAATGCGCCGACCCCATGACCAGCATCTGGGGTGGGGGAGGAAACACAACAAATCCATGGAAGCTTCTGCCCGCACACTTGGCGTGCAAAGCCCTCCCCTCTTTTTCTTCCTCATCTCATGTCTTTACACTCGGAACGGGGGTCGGGCAGAAAGAACCTGTTTCCATTGTTTTCCTTGCCTACCCAAAGCCCAGTATGCTGCCTAAGCCAGGGAGAGAAGGGCTGGGTCCCAGAGCCCCCAGAGCCCCAGAAGGGAAACCTGGACCCAAGAGGGGGCCTGAGCGTACTCACATGATTGGTGCTCTCTGAAATCTGCTTCTCAATGAGCTGCACGATCTGCTTGAACGTTGGCCTTTTCAGGGGATCGGCATCCCAGCAAGTCTTCATGATGTCATACCTGCAAAGCAAGGGCCACTTCCCATCACTCCTCAACGCCCTTGGCCTGGCTTCTCACAGCATATGCCATGCGACCATCTCGAAAATCATCTCAGGGCCGTGCAACTGGGCATACTGAACGGCACGGGCATGAAATAAAACACCGTACCTCTGAAAGGCTGCGGAAACCTTCTGCCTATTTGGTGACAAGAGATGATGGAAATATGCTACAGAAAATGACCTCTGATCAGGACGTCAGAAAAAGGAACCAGGAGATGTTGATCTTTCAGACTGTACTAGTGAAACCCCCCCACACCCGGGTTTCTGTCTTTGAAAAGGAAAATAAAAGGGGAAGCACAATCTGCAGGAAAACATCTCGGCCCTTACATTTCGGCAGGTGCATGCTCAGGGCTGAGCATTCGGAACCCCTCCTTGATCATCCTGTAGAACTTAGAATCGACTGGCATCCCGGGGTAGGGGCTGCTTCCTGCGGCACGAACAGTTGGCAAATCAGTGTTAATAATAAGCAAGCAGGACGCCGGTAAGACCTTAAAGAAGACGCTCACTGTCTAACCAAGGTGCCTTTGGCAAGGCGTTTTACCTAGAGAGAACAGCTCCCACAGAAAAATCCCATAGGACCAGACATCACTTTCAAATGTGTACACACAGTTGAAAATGCTTTCAGGTGCCATCCACTTCACAGGTAGCCGAGCCTGTAACGCAAGCACAACACGTTCGGCAATGTTAATTAAGCAGCTCAAAAAAACTGGATAGAAAGTATTTCTACAGCCATGGCTCCTGCTGAGGGGTGGGGGTGAGAGGGTGACTGCCACCTCACAAAAGCCTTTTACCCTCTGACCCAGATGACTTCCCCTACCTCTCAAATAGGTGGGTCACAAGGTACTATTCAAGATGGGAACATGGAGGGGCACCTGGGTGGCTCAGGCGGTTAAGCGTCTGCCTTCAGCTCAGGTCATGATCTTGGGGTCCTGGGATCAAGCCCCACATGGGGCTCCCTGCTTGATGGAGAGTCTGCTTCTCCCTCTGCTCCCACCCCCGTTCCACTCATGCTCTCTCAATTTCTCTCTCACATAAATAAATAAAATCTTAAAAAAAAAAAAAGATGGGAACACTGAGTCAATACAGAATGGTGGTTAAGAGCACACATGTCAGAGACAGACGCTTGGGTTCTAATCTGGCTCCACCACTGGCCTTGAGTAACACAGAGATTTGTTAGTTACCACTGAATACATTTTCCCCAATAGGAGAAACGTGGCCTCTCACGATAAAAACTGCATTTCCCAGCTCCTTGCAGCTCAGCGTCGTCATGTGACTCACGTTTGGCCACTAAGAGGTAAGTATGATACAGCAGCTGTAGAACAGCCTTCTGAAAACATGGCTGGCATGTGCCCTTTGCTCTTTTCCTTCTTGTCCCTCCTCCATCCTGCCTTCTGGCTGGGATGGCTGGCTATCTAGAGGCCGTCTTGAGCCAGGAACGAGGGCGGCACCAGCGATGGGAGGAAAACGCAAGAGTAGAAGAATTTGGTCCTGGAGTTCTACACCAGCCCTCGTCTGCTGCCACCACACTTCTTTACTTTTCTTTGGGGCTTGCTGTCATATCAAACCCAAACTATCCTTTACGAATACACTGGAAATGTCACATAAGTATCTGGAATTAAGCCGCAATATGTTCTTCTGTCAAGCAAAAATAATGCTTCAAATTTCACGAGCTGTTTTGTGGGTTAAATGAGATCACGTGGGCAGAAGTCCTTAGCACAGCACTGCTGACTCACTCGTCTCTAACACTTGCCTCGCATCAGCAAGCACACAATGAACAGTAGCGGCTTATGGCGGCCATGACGATTCCAAGGTGGCGAGCGGCAGATCGGGCTTTAAATTCAGCAGCTGAACTTCACATCCTGAACCCTTTCCGCCACAATCGAGTCGAACTTGCCGTGACTATTCCTCTTACAGACATTCTGGATTCCTGGATCTTAGTCTACCATAAAAAGCTACACCAATCCTTCTCTTAATCCATTTAGGATTGAGAACTGGGTAGACGATTTTTTCCTTGTGTTAAAGCTATTTTAGCCAGCAGGAAAAAAGAAAGGAAGCGAGAGAGCAAGCGTGCTAGTACCCCTCCCAGAATTTACGCTAAAGCTCCCACAGGGGCTCTTAACCTCAGCTCCACCGCATGGGTCCTGGATTCAGGGGCCTGTCAACTTGGAAGGGGAAAAAATGGCATTCTGGTTTTCACTAACTTCTACGTGAAGGTTAGCATTTCCCTCAGTGGGAATGAAGGCAATGAAGCCCAGCAACCTTGGCAGCTTCTGTGCCTCTGTCAGCGGCAGTAACGACAGCCACCTTCCCCTCACATTTCACAGCATCACCACCGCTGGAAGTTACAGCCGCTTTTAGACCCACGGCCAGAACAGGCTGCTTATGCTGTGTAACAAAGCAGCCCAGGTACCGACGTCAAAAACTGACTCCTTAATAGGGTGAGACCTATATTCCAATTTAACCGCGTTTCTTGGTAATCCTATAGATTTTATCTTACGCATTTAAGACAACGTTTTGACAAGGGCTCCGACCGGACTTACAAGACTACGGCAGGGGCCTGGGCAGAAAAATGACTAAGAACCTGCGTGGAGTGGAAGAACTTTCTGAGAAGCTGACAAAGTGGGGGCGGTAACATGTTGTGGGAGCCTGGTGAAGAGAGATCTGTCATTGGTTAGCTCAACGAGCCTGAGTTGGAGCCCACAATCTGGAAGCCTGGTGGGCCCTAACCCATCCTTGTTCATTGCCAACTAAGGTCCCTACCCAGTAGCAGGCGATTAAGAAGCGGCGGCATAACCACTGTCATGATTATTTATATTCCCAGTCAAGACATCGATAAAGGACAGTCCCAAGCACAGGTCTGTACTGGCTGCGGTGTGGCTGCACCGTCCTAAGCACGTCGCACAGATGAACTCATTCCGTCCTCACAACTTTATGAAGCAGGTGACAGGCTCATTCCCAAGAGCAGGAAACAAAGCAAGGTTGAGAGGCGTTGGGTATTTCTTGCCAAATACCCCACCGCCACTAAATAACGGAACCAAATTCGAACTCAGCAAGACTAGGCCCAGAGCCTGCTGCCGTCCTCCTCATGCCCTTCTGTCGATATTCAAAGGCCCGGATAAGGAACCTCCTCTTTCCTCCAATAGTGTGTGCACCAGGATGGAGAGAGGACTTGGTTCTATGAACCCTCATGATGATGAAATCTAGTATTAGAAGAGATTTATTAGAAATACATGCTTTGAGGGGACTCCTGGGTGGCTCAGTTGTTTAAGTGTCTCTTTGGCTCGGGTCATGATCCCAGGGTCCTGGGATTGAGTCCCACATTGGGCTCCTTGTTCAGCGGGGAGTCTGCTTCTCCCTCTCCCTCTGCCCCTCCCCACTGCTCATGCTCTCTCTCTCAAATAAATAAATACTCTTAAAAAAAAAGGAAAGAAATATATGGTTTGGTCAGGAAGTAAAGCCAGCAACATTTCGACAAAACCAAGTTAAGTACAGCCTACCCATTGAGATGCCATGGTGGTGGAGGAGAAAATATTACATTATCATAAGGCACACAAATAGCCACCTCCAGGAACAAATCCGGACTGGGGAAATGGGACTGGGCAAAGAGACGTCGACGAATATCTACACAGGACTATATGGCTTCCCATACTAGTGGGATGCTGCTTCGGAGATCATGGGCTCTGGTTTCAGCCTTTATTGACCTGCGTCATTGCCGAATGAGTGATGTTTATTACTAAAATACATAAAATATACTAAGCTTTAGTTTCTCCAACTCTGAAAATGTGAAGACATGGCAGGGGGTTGTTCTGATGATACAGTGAGCACTGGCAAGGAAATAAAGCACTTTGAAATAAAATCACTATGTTCTCTAACCCCATTATTACTTATGAACCTATTTAATATGCTCTCTATTGATTATAAGAGCCAACATTCTACATACCTAATTCTGAACATTATCTTAGATTTTCATCTTTTTCACATAGCATGTCAATCTCCAAATAAAATGCCCCTGCTGTGACCTTCAGGCCCACATTTGTTTCACTTGAACAAAATAGAGTTCATTGCTATTCTCAGGCTATAATGAAAATTAAGGCTATTTCTGTTTCTTTCACATGCCCCATAATTACACAATTAGAATTAGGAATTCTATTATCGGAATGTTAGTTGTAGTAATGTTCAGCATACCATGCAAATTTTGCTGAAGTACACTTAATTTGACTGCTAAAATGCATGATATCTCAAAGGTAGGGTTTGCATTAGGAAACTCATAAAAGGCAATTCTTAGAAAAACTTGGAACTAAAATCCTTCGCTGGACTGTCAAGCAGAGAGTGGGTACTCACGTTTCCTTTGACCACATAATTAGAATCATTCTTGATGTCTCTGGCTAGACCAAAATCACAAATCTTTGTGATTCGACCATGAGTAAGGAGGATATTTCTAGCAGCCAAGTCTCTGTGAATACACTATTAGGAGAGTGGGAGAGAAAAGAAAACCACTTACATTTATTTTAAACTCTTCAAGAACGAAAACAATGTTCAACACTAGAATGCTGCTCCGCAACACGGATCCAGTACCTTGGCTTTGCATCGAAACGACTCGGTGCAGCAAAAATAAAGATCTAAATTATGCTTTGAATGATGTTCAAAATTTGCGTTTCACATCGTTAGGACCTTAATTACGATAATCGCTTTCCAAACCAACTCGAATAAAAATTTTTTTTTCTCCTTAGGACTGCTTTCATTCATAGGAAAATACATTATAAATAGTCCTATCATACTTTTTAAACCGAAAACTCATTTTGCATGCTTCTCTTTGAATGTCCTTTTATAGAGTTTTTAAAAAATGTCTTTGCAACTCCAATTTGATGTCTCCCAAGGACACGGGGAAGAGGCTCTTTATTTCAGCCATCCTATATCATACTCTTTCAGTTTGGTAATTGTTTGGAAATGTCACCAATGACACTTAAGGGTAGGATCTGTTACCTCCTGCTAGTCTGTTAGTCCTGTTTGCTAGGGAATTCCTCCCACCCTTCCAGAGACTGTTCCTTGCTTTGGTTCCATCATTCTCTTCCCACCATCCCTATCTTTTCCCCAAACGCTTATTATTCTCTGGTTCCTTATTCCCCTATGCTTCATGAACCCATACAATAACTGAGATCTAACCCCAATAAAACACAAGCACGTGCTTCACCAAGCACCGCAACTACGAGACACCCCTCCTTTTGCTGATGAAATCATTCTCTATTTTCTAAGAGCAGCCCCTGTATCCTGAAAGCCAAAATTTTTAAATGAATTCGCTGCATAAAAAAAATATTCATAGAAAGCTCATTTAGACAGGCTTGCACTTTAAAAGCTTATAAATGAGAATAGGAATTCCAAAGAGACAGCAGTTGGAACATGAAGAAACTAAATTTCCTCTGTTTTGGGTTACCACATTTCCAAATGACACTGTGCATTCTAACTAGGGCTCTAAAATGCTCTGTTGGGGTTGGGGTTGGGGGGAGGGGGCTCTCCTCCGAGAACCACACCCACTCACATTCTTTGAGGCGAGGAAGGCCATGCCCTTGGCCACCTGGTAAGAAAAGCTCAGCAAGTCCTCCAGGTCTAGAGCCAACTCATCATCTTCCATGATGGCGGGAGTCACATCTCTTTCTATGTATGAGCCTGTTAGGAGAAGGGCATCCTTAGCAATTAAACCTCAGAGCGCGGAAAACAGAAGACAGTGACGACAAGGATACCAAAGACTGGTATGCAGGCAAGTCACCTGCCCGGCACTGAGGAAAGGTAAGTGCCCAGGCACAAAGCTAATCACCATGATCTGAGGCTTCCGGGGACAAAGATGGTGGATAAATATAAAAATCTTCAATTTTTTGATACGTAAAATATCTATGATATATTTTGATATGCAAAATACATATCTGATACACATATATTTTCATCTACGCAGCGAGAGGCTCCTATACAGTCACAAAGGCTCTGACCCCAATACCCACTTGGAACCCTCAACTGCCACTGGGCCCTACTGGAAAGCAGAACCCGTCCACTACAGGGCATGTCAGTATATTGCACAGCGGTATGAGAAATCCTGTGTAAATGAAGTTGTTTTTATTGTTTGATAGGTACCCACCTATTCTCGCCGATCTCCTTTTGTCTGCCTTGGTTGGCACAACATAAGAAACTCCGGGTTTCATGTCCATGTATTCATTAGTACTATCATTGCTGTGAGAGATGAAATATCCATCCATCAAATCAGGACTGAATGAAACGGGAAAGGGGGGAGTACCCATGGGGCAGGCTCTGTCTCCCCATTGCCTTTTTTATATAAGAGGCTGATTCTGCTCAAAGAAAGTATTGCCAAGTGTGAATCAAGAAGATCTTGTTCGTAAGAGTTTTTAATATTCAACATTAGGGTCCAATGCCCAGGACTGAGACCGTATTTTTGTGTTCAATCATAGTTGGGGCTTAGGTTAGAAATTTCCCATCTCTTGACACCAGGGATTTAATGGGAAACAAAGAGCCAAAAACATTATCCCCCATTCCCTCAAACTCTCTAAATTAGCCCCAAGAGACAAGATGAAAGAGACCAGACAGACACAAAGAACAAGAGCTTCTGAGATGTGTGATGGGGGGAAGGCAGGGATCGTTAACATATAGCGACTGATGGAAGAAGGTTTGAAAAAACCAAGTTTAGTTCAGATAAACACCAATAATTTGGATGATTTTCTGAACCATCTGGACCTCTTGAATCTGCAACATTTGGCTGGAAAGTCTTCAAGATTTCTAGTACTTCCTGCTTCTGATTAGCATAGAAACACGATGACAACAATCTCCTTCGGAGTATGCTGGTGGTTCCAGTTCCATATGGGATCCCAAAGCACAAAGAACACCACAAAGGATTGAACAATTTGGGCCATTATTTCAGAAAGTTGAGAAACAGATATGGGGCCAAGGTTTTAGAAATAAGGCAAAGTGGCTCATTTACTCCTACAAAGAGCATATGCTCTGGAGAAACTAACAAAAGGTGGTCTGTTCTGTATTTTACAACCACATGACACGACTCAAGTCTACGGGACCAAAAAAAAGGAAAATAAAAAGGCTTCACCTGGGGTTTAAAACTTTAGCCAGGGCTTTAAGACATAACTGCCCATCCGTAATAGTTGCGGAGGTCTTCTTGAGGGCTTGGAGCTCAGTTTAAGAAACAAAGTCTTGCCATCTCAAAATGTAGGGAACAGAATGAATAAAAAGGACAGGAGAAATCCACCCCATGATTCCAAAATATAAAGTATAAGGAACTGGGCACGATGAATATGGTTTCTGTTGGGCTGGGTGAATCTAGGAAATCTTCCTCAATGGTGGATCTCAACCTTTGGCAAGAACAGGCAAGGTATGGCAGAGAAGAAGAACGCTATTCTGGTTGTAAGCCACACTAATTGTTCTTGAAGGAATCTGAAGCTCTTTATACATCATTCAAATTCAGAGCAATATTAAAGATGAAAGCTATGAAAATAAGGTACAGGATTTTAAAAAATGTGCTAGAGTCATTGTGCCTTTTTATAGCATGATGAGTTTAAAAAAAAAGGGCAAGGTATACAGAAATAAGGTGAATATTCAGAGGTAGACGGTGAGAAACCTATGTGCAGAGATATGTTCAGAGCTCTTCTGCCACTCCGTTAAAGGTTTTCAAGAAATTACCGAGACACCTTGACAGGCTTTAGCATTTTCTCTATAAGCAGCGTCTCACTGTAGAGACGTATATAGTACCAAGCCCAACAGAATAAATGAAATGACACACAAGGATAGAGCCATGATAAGAGAAACAGGTAGAGAATTCATTCCACTGAACAGAACTAATGCTTTGGAAAAAAAAAAAAAACAACTAAAGATGCATTAAAAAAAATCAATAAAAATCTAAGTTTTAACACTACTTAAATCTTTACAAACACGACTCGAACTTTCTAAACTGTTGATGACATCCAAATGATTTAATAATTCTGATCTGGCGCCTCGAAGTACCTCTGTTCATTTGTTTGAAGAATCAGCCTTGATTGCAAACCCTTCTGACCCCACGAAGCGCCCGTCAACAGCTATTTATGTAAATCAGTCTTACCAGGAAGACTCCTTTGAATGCAGAAGGTTCTTATAAAGTGCCACTTCAGCGTGATCTTCCTGCTTCGAGCAAATAAATGAATCACGTTTTCTTCGCAAAAAATTCAAAAGATCACCATAGCAACAATATTCAGTAATGACCAGGGTGGGCCCTACAGGCATGTAAGAGAAGGTTAAAAGGAGGTGAGCTATGTAAACGATCCCGCCACCCTAAACACACGCAGGGGTGATGATGACCATGGTCGTCCGGTTCACTGCTAAGACTACTCCTAGTAGGCTCAGCGAAACCCAGCATTCCGTGGAGCACAACTCCGCAAGTCAGTCCCTCGTAGCTGACCTGCTAAGTGACGCAGCGCTCGGCGCCCAGCATGACTGCCAGTGACACACACAGGAGTCATTGCTCTCCACGTTCCACTATTACAAATTTCCTGCATGAATCCTTTGAGTCCTTTCTGTCTGTAGCGGGGCTTCACGCCCCCTCATGTTATTATGCAAATGACGAAGGGCCCGAAGTGCGGCGTAACCGGATATCCGACGGCACGGAACGGCCAGCTGGACGAGCCTGGAGAGCCGGGGAGCACTGAGTGGCAGGGCATCGCCTGCCTCCTGAGCGCGACCGGTCGCCAGGGTTTTCCGTGTGGTGACTATGCCTCACGCTGTCGCTCTGAAGTTCACAGGCAACGAACGGACTTGGGCAGAAACTTTCACGAACAAGTCATGATGGGGAAGCCATGTGTATGGGGCTGTTTTAAGAAATTCTATAAGCCGTCAACTTGACCGTGAGTCTCGGCACATCTTGAGGAAGAGCTCGTGTTACCCATCTTTGTGCCGTTAGACCAAAATGTTTTCTGGAAACATCACAGACATCCTTGATGGAAGGCTCTACTTCAGAACTGCTTCGAACTGGAAATTTATTTTTTACAGAAGTGAAGTGTTTGCCTCCTTTGGTGAGTATTTGAGAACGGGTAGGCTTCAAAGTCTAACTTTAATTACGGTATGCAAATGAATAGTAACCCTTCCGTGACTGAATATGATGCAAGCAAAATATCAAGCTTGCAAGATAAAAGAAAAGCTTTCTGGATGAGAGGAGACTTCTCCAGATACTCAAGAGGTCAATGTCGACGCAACGTCCACGACAGTAACTAGAGTAAGTCCTGGGCTGTCCCACCCCATAATGATAAAATTAAAATACAAATTCTTAAGAACGACAGCTTGTCGGGGCAGGGGTGTGAAATCTGCAAGAGGTAACAACCCAGGTAAAAATCAGGCAAGAGGATATAATCAACCATTGTCAAAACTGTATTAAAATCTCCCCTCTTTTGATAATTTGAAAGATAATAAAAGTGAATTTTGGTCATGGCCTTACCTCCAACGGTGCATGCTCCAAGAAGATTCACAATATTCATGTGATTCCCGAGGTAACTCAAGACTTTGAGCTCAGACATTAGGGCTTCTCGTTCGGTTAAATGGGCACTTGCTAAAATTAGAAAAAGGTTTCATCTTAGCACAGAGCATTATCTGGCAAGCCAATGTCAAGGGCGTGCAGGGCCTGCAGAAACGTACGTTTGAGCATCTTGACGGCAACAGTCATGGCCGCATCCGACTTAATGAGGCCGTACGCAGTGGCCTCAACCACCTTCCCGAAGGCACCGGCACCCAAAGTCTTCCCTGCAGAAAGGAAGAGAAGACAGTAAGTGGTGGTGGTGGGACCAAAGGATCACCTGGGTAATTTCAAAGTCAGCAATTAAGGACTTGTTAAGGAATTAAGGACAAGACTGTCTAGAGACATTTCTCTATAATGTGCTTTACGCAACATCTATCAAAGGTGGTGAAATGTCACAGAAAATACTTATTGTCTCAGGTGGAACGGAACAAAGGAAGCTAATGGGGTTCCCTAAAGTCACTGTTACGTGTACACAAAAAGGTGACATGGAAAGCCCGTTTTCATACTGACCAAAACTCAGCCTGTTTCTGGGGAACTCCCATTTATGATCATAAGGAAGCTGTGTCGGGTCTATGTAAACGTAATTGTTTCCATTTATCTCCTCAACAACCTTCCACTGCACTTCATACATGGGTTTCTGGTTGGGGGAGAAAGGGAGAGACACATCATCTTTTAATGATTAATATTTCAATCATTACAGCCCTTAGGGTAGAGAACAAATGAATGATTACCTGCAAATATTTGTAGGTAAGAATCATCACGATAATGCACATCATACCAGCTGCGATCACAAAACCAATCAGCAAAGGTGTGAACAGGGTGTGGGGGTGGATTTGTTCTAAAATAAAAGGGGAACGTGGCATCACAACCTATTAGCACCAAACCACCTAACCCCAAACTCCCCCACCTCCCATCTCACAGCCCAAGCAGGATTCAAAGCCAAGGGCATCTCATCAGCTCCTTGCCTTGCTAATACTACTTTACTCTTGTTCAAAGGAATCTTTTGAAATAACAACTTTAACCCAGACTACTGTGGAAATGGAGATTTCTGTAGCACGAGACTAATTTTATGCTGTTTTGTCAATACAAAGCAACATATGAATGAACTTCCTACTTCCCGCCTTCGACAACTTTAAGAGGTTTCCTTTATGGGTGGCTTATATTTTCTTCGTTATGCTTTCCTGTATTTTCCAGATTTTGCATACTGAGCAAGAATTTCTTTTACAACCAAGAAAACATTTTTAAAGTGTCCTTTCCACTGCCTATCTGAGGAAGAAAATTTGTGACGAAGAACAATGTAAGATTCTTCCCCTCATTACTCAAAAACTGAAAGTATACCGCTTATTGGCACACATCTTTGCCAACTTGGGAAAACAGAAACTAAGCCCTACATATGTAGGTGCCCAGTTTCTTTGTCTTCTAACTTCATACCAATTCATCAATTTATCCACAAGGATCATTTAACTTATGTTAGGAGAGGTAGTCCCTCATGAATTAAATTTTACAGACATTAAAGAAATGGCTCACTGACATCACTTCATAAAAGGCAGTGTTAACTTTCTGATATAGCGTTCGGCAGTGTGTCAAAATACATGATTTTCGATAACTAAAATTTTAAATTTAAATTTTTAAATTGCCCTAAATCTGGTTTTTATTTGGCTATAAGGCAAATATACCTCCCTACTTTCTCTATCCTTTTTTTCAATGAAAACGACTGGAAATATATAATTCACTATATATACATACACACACGCGTGCATGCATACATACATACGTGCACACACACGTAAATATATACATATATGGTTAAAATCACTGCATACATGTTATTAACGAGCTAGTACAGAATGAAACTTAGTGAGTTTGATGACAGCATGGGACAATGTAGAAATTACCAGAATGACATGGCCACTGATGGAATGGACTTAAAATCATGATTGATATGGTAGGCAGAGCCTAAACATCCCCTTAAAATTGGATTAAAAAGAAATATACCTTTGCTGTTACCTTTAAATGCAAAGTTAAAAAAGGCAGAACTCCTGCCCACATTGTTGTAAGCCCTACACTCGACCGTGCCGTTGTGCTTGAATGCACTGTAATCAATGGAGCTCTGAACCACGAGTTTTCCAGACGGTGCTACAGATGAGTTTTGCATCTGCACGTCCATTGGCCCAACAGGAGCGGAACATCTAGGGGGAAGAAAAGAACCACCCGGATTTACTCTAAGAAAACCAATCCATCAGTCAAACACACTGGATCTGGCTCACCTCTACAACCAAGCTAGCGGGTCCTAATCAGAAATTTCCTTTTAAAAACCAAGAGTGTGAGCACGAATGGGCACTTTCCTGGTGCCCGTGAGCAAGAAGGGCATGGCGGAAAAGAAGAAACAGGGAGTGAGATAGGAGTTTGAATCCTGATTCAAACACCTGTTCTGTGGACCAGATACGTAAAACTCTCCAGGACTCAGTTTCTGCGCCTAGAAGATGGGGATGGTAAGACCCACTTTAAAGGGTAACTGAAAGGGCTGGAAATGAAGGAAAGAAAAGATGGCCGGCACACAGTAGACCTTGATCGAGTTAACTGTGAAAGGGTACATGAGGGTAAGAAAAGAGCCTAGAGGAGGAAAGAGTTCAAGTCCACAAGGATGAAGACAGGGCGGCCCCCAACACGCCAGCAGCCGAGATCCTGCGCCAGGTTTTACGGAGGGAGACAGAGGCTGGACCGCTCGCTTGTACTCCAGGTGGCAAAGCCCATCAGGGGCTGGACCCAGAGGACCCCATTTTAAATTACGTCCCCCATATACCTAACACTTTTCTATTCCCTTACCTCACTTTATTTTCCTTGTTAGCACTTAACTGTTTATTTCATCTTTTGCTCACCTCTACCCATTAGATATAAACTCACAAAGCAGCGACTCAGCTGCGTTTTGCTCACTAGACCAGCGTCTAGCATACAGCTGGCGCTCCTTAAGTATTTGCTGTGTGGACAACAGTCTAACTGCTGGGGTTGTTTGCACAGTGGGGGCTTTTCCAGGGGTCTCGAGTCCTTCATACCGTTCCCCAAAGGAAACATTCCACTAAAACACCGCTGAAAACAACAATCCCACATAACCCCTCCCAACTTATTGTGATCGAAAGGACTATTCTGTAAAAAATAAAATTTCTATTATTATCCTGACTATTCAATTGTGATGTTACACTGGGCTTTTCAAGGCTGAGCACAAAATAGCATTTGATGGATAAAAACAGCCTGGGTGACCCCATTTTCATCTTCAGGTAATGCGAAAGGACAATTTAAGGCTTAAGTGCAGATTGGGAGAGAGAGGCAGCACAATGCCAGATGTGTTCTGCTCAGGGGCCGGGTGCCTCATCAAGGAGAAAACCTTTTAAAAACACGGAGCTTACAAATGCCGTATGTATGTTGTAACTGCACGATCATTACTTTTTGGTAACTTGGCAATTAACTTCTGGGGTAATTTTTTTTTCATGATAACTACAGCCACATTTCCCACACACATTGCCTCCTGTGTATAGAATGGAAATCTAATTACTCTGTCCTGGAAAATTGCTTTATCTACCTGCAGGCTAGAAATTGCATGATAAATCCAGAAGATAAGCACCAAAATAGAGAAGTCACTCAGTAATCATTTTTCAGCAAACAAAATTAATGTCTACCACGAAAAATACAGCAATTATGCCCCCTAAAAAGCCACATGGATAGGAAAAAAATATAATCAAACAAAGCTTAAAAAAAAAACCCTGAAAACCTATCTAACATGCAACTACATTGCAGTCCCTCCCTCATGCATGTCAAGTAGTAGCCAAAATAATCCTCTCACCTCTGCTCGGTTCCTGGACAAAAATACCAATCTACCGTGGGCTCTGGGAATCCTGCTACCACACACTGGAGCATACCGTTCACGAGACTTTCATGAGTCAGGATTTCTGGTTTTGCTGCAGGAAAAGAGAAACGGCCATACGTCAGACTGCTGGAAAACCTCATCGGGACTGCCCCTCCACTGTTTTCGAATCCTTAGAACTTTCCTTGAGGTTGAAGAGGAGGACCCTGAGGGAACGTGTTCAAGGGGAGAATCGGAAGCAGTGAGTGGAAGGCACAGGGAGGCAGAGGTGAGGGTCAGGCCAGGAAAGGCTTTCACAGTGTAGACTGTCCACACTGCAGATGTGGGGGTCCCTGAGAACTCCCCGCTCAGGGACGACTGAAGCGGGGTTCGCAGGACCACTGGCCGGGTTTCTGTTTCCAGTGAGGGGGAATCTGAAAGACGGCTTCGAATCCAAACTTTAGGATTCTCAACTGTGGTGAAGGTGGAAATCCTGTTTAAGATTCCTGCCATCAGAATTTCAAATTACTAAATCTGCCATAGGAATTTCAAGTTATGGCGCAGACTGGAGTGGATAAAATTAAAAGGACTTACAGAAGAGAGGCCCCCCCCATACCCCCTCACAGGAACGTACTTTGTGGGGGGGATGGTGAGGGCAGAAGGGAGTGGGCAGAAATAAAAGAACTGAATTGTCCTATTTACAGAGAAGCCAAAACATAAGAGTAAAATACAATATGGGCTTTTACCTCCAAATTTGTATTTCAAATGCAAAATATGGACAGAAAACTTTAACAGGAAACCAGCCCAAGAGTTTTATTCATACATATATCTAAGCCTGTGTACAATCACTGAAAAAGTAAGTTGTATCAGCAGGAATGCTCTAATTTGACATTTCTGGGTAACGACAATAATCAACTGGTATTCAATCAAGAGTGCCCTAAAGCACTGAAAATTCTTGAGATTAGTTCCTAAAGTGAAAGGAAAATGAACTTATTACGTTCAGTTGTTCTTTTTTGTTTTTTTTTAAGATTTTATTTATTTATTTGACAGAGAGAGAGCACAAAGAGGGGGAGTAGCAGGCAAAGGGAGGGAGAAGCAGGCTCCCCACTGAGCAGGGAGCCTGATGCGGGACTCGATCCCAGGACCCTTAGATCAAGACCTAAGCCCAAGGTAAACGCTTAACCGACTGAGCCACCCAGGCGCCCCTATTATGTTCAGTTGTTCTATTGGAAATGTATTTGAAGGATTCTAATGCTTTGAGAATGAGTAAGCTAAGCCGTAAGGATCTGATGGCAGGGGTGGGGATGCGTTCACCCTGAATCCTCAGTATGGCATCAGGCACAGAACAAGGGGAGGCTTGCGCAGGGCAGGCAGACCTGCAGGCCGGCTCCCAGGCTCACCAATCCTCTGCCCTCCTGTGTCCCATGGGAATAGCAACAGGCCCCATCTCATAATGATGCCGCAACAATTAAATGAGATAGCTACACAAAGAAGGAAGCAGGAGTAACAGATAGGAAACAGATTATTAATCATTAATGAGTTAGCTATTACTTTCTATTCAGAGTACCTACCCCTGGTTAATCAAGTCTGCTACCAATTAAATTAACTGTATTTGCCACTCTGAATATTCTCGTCAGTGATCTAAAAATTGCTGAAGATAGTGTGATAAATAATGTGTTTGTGTTTTAACCCGATGCATTGGGAATCTGACCTCGATTATGTTGCAACTGATAGGAAGAATGTACGTGGTGAGAAGGTAGGACCGACAGATCAGAAGCGTAGGAGCTCATTTCTTCAAAGGACGGGAACACCGGAGAACAGGCTCTCAGCACCTCATCTCCTTGCAGGCAAAATGGCTTGGCGGGGAGCAGCGTCCACGTGCACGGCACACCCACCTGTCACTCGGCCTGGCCCTGAGCACAGACAGGCCATTTGGCTCATGCGCACAAAAGAGCGGCACTCCAAAGCGACCTCAAGGTAGGGGCACCCTTGAGAGTTTGGATCCAATGCCAGCTTTCACAAATAGAGCAAGAAGACGAGCCATCGTCTTGCGAAAGCATCCATCTGGCAAGTCTCATTTAATTATCATGGGCAACTGTGTGATTGGGCTGAAAAGTAGGACAGAACACAAAAAAACAGTGGAACTTTAGGAGAATGCTATTTGCTGAAGACGGCAGGCGCCAGAAGGCAGGTCTCTCTGGACTCTTTTCAAAGTGTCATCTCCTTTTCCAAGCCATCCCCAACTCTCCAAAGCCAAGTTGGTCGGTCTCTCCTCCCTATCCCCGCAGCATGTTAGAGCACCTGCCTCTCTCATACAACATCCTGGTCTGCCTCCTCCATCAGACTTTGTGTTCTCAAGGGCAGAACCACATCTTCCCGATCGTACCTCTGACTCAGAGCGGAGTCTGACCTGCGGCAGACGCAGGGTAAGAGCGGTCTGAACGATGAAGTCCCCTCCAAAGAACCAAGCTCCTCAGGGTCAAAGGAATTCGAATAGAATCACAAGAAGGGGCCTGGGAGAAGAGCCTGCTGGTGACTCTGCTGGGTAGGGACACTGTTTCCACTCTTTTACAACAGTGGGCCGTCAGAGAGCCACACCTCTACCTGGTCGTGTGACTTTTGCTTTAACGCTGAGATTAAAGGGAGAGGGAAGGGTCGACGCAGAGATGGCAAAGATAACTTGGAGAGGACTCAGATGGCAATCAAGGCCCTAAGACAGATTCCCTCACATTGACATTCCTTTTGTCACCCATCCTTCCTAATGCCGCACGATAGATTTTTCAGAGTGGAATTAAATACTAATTCAATAGGAAAAAAAAAAAAGAAAAAAGCTGAAAGGGGTACCTTAAGATGTTAACAATGGTTATCTCTGGGTAGTCAGGTTATGGATAGTTTCTATTTTATTCTTTTGACTTATTTTCTAATTTTTTTTTTACAATGAACATGTAGCTAGCTAATGATGAACCAATAAAACATTTTTTGATTAAAAAAATTGGAACAGCTCAAAATTACATAATCAGTTACATTTCGCTCTGGCTACAAGTGCTCAAGAGCCAAGCCTTCCAGCGTGACACCTGGTAGCAGTTACACAACGGCCAGGGCCGGCGAGTGGCGCCGTCCGGCTGGCCTACTTGTTCCCGTGTGCTGGTTAATTGGGCCGATTTTTAAGCTACTGTCTCAGGCCGGTTGTAACCCGAGGCTAGCAGAAGCAGCTTCTGTCCTGTTGGTCCTTAGCCTGGCCAACCAAGCTCAGAAGGTCTCTAAACTTTAATGTGCATTCGAAACACTAAGAAAAAAATATTAAAACGGACATTCCTGCCCCCCACCCCCTTCCCCATCCCAGATATTCAGTAAACTGAGAATCTGACCCAGCAATGTGTACCTTTTTATCATACCTCCAAAAGACCCTGGTCGGGGCCGGGACGAGGGTGAGGCAAGAGAAGCACGTAGGTTGTGGAATTTAAGAAGGCACCTCCCTCGTCAAGGTCTCGCAAATACAGGGCTGGCACCGTGAGTGAGCACCTGCTTAAAATTTTACACCCCAGGCGCCTCACCCTAATCCCAGCCGTGTCCCTAACACTGGTGATGACAGACCTCATTTTGAAAAGGCTAAATTACACGCGTACAGTTTCAGCTCTACATGGCAAGTTGCACTACGAAAATGTTTAATGCATAAAGAATGAGCTAGGTATAAATCTGATTCCTAAAAATGAAAATCTGGGCTCATCTGCATTTCGTAAGTGCCTCCATGCACGGTGTAAGGCATTAAATATGCATTTTGCTTTTAAAGACACATAACTCTGCAATTCTCCAGGTTAAATCTGAGCTGTGGTTTCAGAGATATTCTGCAATCAGCACTATACCAAATGACACATTCCCTAATTCCTCCCAAGTTGGAGGTTTAGATAAGCCTAAGAGGTGCATGAGTTATGTATTTCCTGCGGAGATTAAGAAAATAGCCTTTTCTCCTTTCAAAGCATTGTGGACCTGAGTCATTCCAGTGTCTCCAACAACACTGATCAACTCGTAGGCTGATTTCAGAGTGCTTAGGACTCTACTGAGAATTCATGGCTCATGCCATTAAAAATCCTAACCATTTGCCGATTTACCCCAAAGATATGTGATCTTGAAAAACATCCCTTTTCGCCACCATCAGGTCCATACGGAAGGCAAGAACAAAACAAATTTTTAAGAACACAGCACAGATAATAAGAGTGGGGATTGGGATGGGGGTGGGGGCGGGAAAAGATCCACGAGTAACGGATGGGTAAGCATTTCTGAGTTGAGCTCCTCTCGCCCCTGACCACCTCGACCAGCTCCTGCTAGAAATGCCCATTTGCCCAAACGCTATAATCAGCAAAGAACACAGACTGAAGTCTCCAAACAATAAAAGACTAAACGAAGAGGGATCATAAGGATGCATTGTGTTTTTACGATTGTGGGTCTGCTGGTGTATTTTAATGGCCACACAGCAATGCTTTGCAGCAATTTTGCACTATTTGGGCCGGGGTCAAATCTACATGCCTGCCACACTGTTGTGATAAAGGAACTTAAATCAGCTGAAACAGGGGTGTAAAAAAATGCAGGTTAACTTTTACTTATATAAAAGTGTACTTTAAAAAAAAAATCCCCAGAATAGATATCTTGAAAATATATTTTATTTTTACATATTCTTAAATATTGCCAGAGGGGCGCCTGGGTGGCTCAGTTGGTTAAGCGTCCAACTCTTGGTTTCAGCTCAGGTCATAACCTTATTAGAGTCGTGAGATTCAGCCCCGCACTGGGCTCCAAACTGGGTGTGGAGCCTACTTAAGATTCTCTCTCTCCCTCTCTAAAAAAATTAAATTAAAAAAAAGATTGCCAGAAACTGGCAAATGGGCACTTTGATAGAAGTTTGTTTAGCAAATGAAACAAAACTTCAACTACAGTCGCCTATATCCAGCTGTCTTTAACAGGAGTGTTTACCATTAAAAAAAAAAAAAATCACCCTCCTAATGAAGTGATATTCTAAACTAGGGGTAAGCTAACTTTTATTGTAAAGGGTGAGGCAGTAAATAATTTAGGCTTTGTGGGCCTCAGGGTCTCTCTTGCAGCTACTGGATTGTGCCACTGTGTACCACAAATGTAGCCAGACATGCAAACCAATGTGTGCAGCCGTGTTCCAACAAACTTTACTTACGGACACTGACATCTGAATTTTATTTTCATGTCTCACAAAATCTTCTGATTTTTTTTCAACCATTCAAAAAAAGGTTTCAGTTTATGCGCCCTTCAAGAATCGGCTGCAGGCAGAATCCAGCCCTAGCACGACTCTGTCCATAGAGCCATTAAAGATCTCCCAGTGCTGAGACGACGTTAACGGGCTGCAACTACCTGCAGAAAGCCTTCCTCAGCCAGAATCACCGTGCTTGGTTTCCAGGGGCACCACGGAATGCATGCATGTGACCCGGACATGCAGAGGGCGGGCGGGGACACACGTGTGGAGTGCGACCAGGGGTTAAACGCTAGCTTTCTACTCAGGAAAAGCAGTGAATTCATTTTGCCACGTAATTCAAAAGTGGACGACAAGGGTTATTGACATGAAACCCATGGGAAAATTATGCACCTATTCTTGGCTTAATTTAAATTCACACTAAATTACAGGTGAACCTGGGTACATGTATCCATGAAGGGGGCTAATTTGATGTCAAAACATATATGGCTCCACTGGAAAGGAAATCTCCATAGAGTCCAAGTTCCACGAATAGGAAGGAGAATACTCAGACTGTTTTTAGAAAATGATGCCCCAAGTTCATGTTCAATTCCTAGCAGAAGTTGACGTGGTGATAGAACTTAAACCTGTTTCTCCTGTTTTGCTACCATAAACGTGAAACACTGGCCAGACCACACCAATAAGGGCTCCATCTAGACAGGTTACCTGTTCTCAAACAGGTCCAGCGTTTTACTACATCCCCCAAATTAGCAATACCAGACCAACTTTTCTCATGAGACATGAAGGAAAAAGAATACCGACACATTTCCTAAATGTTTTTCAGAATGTAAGAGAATCCAATTCTACTTTAAAAGTAGGTTGCCATGATACCCCTTTTTTCTTTCAACTCAAATGTCTACAGCAATTCTTGCAGCCACAGAGATCTTCATTAGGAGAAGGAAGTATTAAAGTGTCACATCAAAACAACACTCATAATTCCCAAGCAATTGAACAACAAAAACTCATTTCAAATTCAGTAATAGAGAATAAAAACAGAGCTCAGACACTGTCAGGTATCGCAAATGAACACACACTACCTATAAAAAGATTAATGTAAAAAGACAAGCGCCTCTTTTTACATAGATTAGCAACCCCAGTAAGAAGATCTGAAAATTATTCCTTAAATTAGAACTGTCCCAAAAGCCAGCACAGTGTTTCTTCTGTGACATATGTTTAAGACACGGGAGCATGGAAGATAAAGACAGATGATAACCTTATTTACTGGCAGGCACTTAGGCAAGGTCGCTCAGTTGAGATTAAACAAGATAATTATAAACCTTAAATAAGCATCTGATGGGTTTCTTTAAAACCCTAGTCACATCATTTGTGACCCAATCCATACTCCACAATGTTTCAAAACTGTGCCAGACATGGGTTAAAAAAATTATGCACTATCCATGCAACGAGATACCAAAACGAGGCTGAAGAAGAGTACTCCGTTCTGGAAAGGTATGCACAATGCACTCATTGTTCAGCACCAGAACACAAGCTTATGAAGCAGTATGAGCTCATTTTTGCAAAAGAAAAACACAAAGTTTAAAAAAATGTTCAGGAAGAACATATACAATAAGGGATATATTAGCAGTGGTAATCTATAAAATGTAAATAAACTTTAACAGGTACAATTAAAACTTGCTTATTTTTGCTTTTTTACATTTTCTAATTTTTTCACCCTTCGCATATTGTTTTACTTTAAAAACACATGTATACAAATGTCTGCACAAACCAAACTGCATTTCTGGTTACTGTGATACCTTTACAGCAAATTCTCAAAAGCAAGTAAATAAATCGGAAAGGAGTTCCATTCAGCACTGATTTTATTTAATGTTTAAGAATTCCAATAATTTCGGGGTGCCTGGGTGGCTCAGTCAGTTGAGCATCCCACTCTTGATTTCGGCTCTGGTCATCATCTTGGGGTCGTGGGATCGAGCCCTGCGTGGGGCTCCACGCTGGGCTGGGCGTGGAGCCTTGCTTGGGGCTCTCTCTCTCCCCCCCTCTGCCCCTCCCCACTGCTCGCAATCTTGCTCTACAAAAAAAAAAAAAAAATCCAATAATTTAATGTAAGAGTAGATATAATAGAATCCATCTAGTAGGAAAAAAACAAAACACTGAAAAGCAAAGCCTCTCAAGCAAAACTCAACAATCAAGTGTGTTAGCCTCTAATGCAAGCATGGTTTAGACACCCAAATGTTTGGAAGGTCCTATCGGCCCTGAAAAAAATGAAGACAGAAGGTAGAAAACATTTCTACCTTCCGAAGAGGCAAAGTTCTAGTAACTGTGCTCTCACCTCATGGGGATCATAAACAGCACAGACCCAAAGTCCCCCAACTAAGCAATCCTTGAAGGCTACCGCACATTTCCACATTACCATTTAAACCTGGGTGAAGGTCCCTGAGACCTCCAGCCAGGTGGGTAACCTAGAGGGCTGGCTGGCAGGCGGTCCAAGCCATCTGTATACGTGGCTGACTTGACAGTCTGCCCTCCCCTCCCGCAAATGTGCGGCTTTGTCTGCAGGGTGTTACCCTTCCGAGTGGCTTCTCCCTAGAAGGAGAGTTTAGCCACCCATAACTAGATTTAACTATGACCAAAACTACATAAAAGGGAGCCCAGATTTTGCAAATGTGGTCAAAGAGAAGCTTTCTCATCAAGAGACCTCATTCTGGATGATTTATGACTTGGACTGATACGGGTACACTGTATGATCTATAAATAATTGCTCACAGCAGACAGGATGTTAATTACATGATACGGTGATTTAGAAATAATGCATTATTTAGCATTTCCTCAAATCGTTTCAACCCCCTTTGACCACTCTGCTGTAAATGAAGTAGAGTCGGTGACTTGGAGAGTTAGCTGGAGAGGCAATCTAGCTTAACGTCACATGACACGTGTTCCAGGTAAGGCCGACGGTGAAGGCCAGCCCCCGGCTTCTCCGTATCTTGCTTGTCCTGCCTGCTTTCCTGTTACCACCACCTGAGTACCGCAGTCCTCTGACTCAACTGGCTAGGTTGTCATTGAAGGGTAGACCTTTAAGACTGGAGAGAGACCTATTTATGGCCCCTAGAGACCATTTACCACAAATTTTAGATGCATAATGCGGATCTGGAAATGTTATCAGATAACATTTTAAAGAGGCATTTTAAAGTTACTGGTAAACCAAAACCAAAATGAGCTATCACCCACACCGTTAGCGTGTCTATTACCAAAAAGATAAGAAAGAACAAATGTTGACGAGGGTATGGAGAAGGAACTCTCACGCACTGTTGGTGGGAAGGCAAACTGGTACAGCTGCTGTGGAAAAGGGCATGGAGGTTCCCCAAGAAATTAAAAAGAGAACTACCCTATGATCCAGCAATCCCACTTCTTGGTATATATCCTAAGGAAACAAAACTATTACCTCGAAGAGAGATCTGCACTCCTATGTTCACTGCGGTATTACTTACAATAGCCAAGGCATGGAAATAACCTCAATTTCCTTCGATGGATGAATAGAGAAAGAAAATGTCACACACACACACAGAGGAATATTATCCAGCCTTAAAACGAAGGAAATCCTACCATCTGTGACAACATGGATAAACCTCGAAGGCGTTATGTGACATGAAATACGCCCGACAGAAAGACAAATACTGCAAGGTATCACTTAAATGGAGTCTTGGGGGAAAAAAAAAATCAAGTTCATCAAAAAAGAGCTGAAAATTGGTTGCCAGGATCTAAGGGATGGGGGAAACAGGGAGGGGCATTAAGGGGATACAAACAGGTGTAAGATGGGTAAGATCAGAGGATCTAATGAATTACATGATGACTGTAGTTGATAACCCTGTATTATATAACCGAAATTTGCTAAGAAAGTAGGACTTAAGTGTTTCCACCAAAAAACAAAACAAACACCCCGCCCCCCAAGAAACCCAGAGAACCAAAACCAAAAAGGGTAAACATGTAAGGTGACAAATGCATTAATTAACTCAATGAGGTGGGGCGGAGGAATCCTTTCAAAATGTTTACATACATCAAAGTCATGTATACACTTCAAATATCTCACAATTTTGTCAAGCGTACCCCAATAAAGCTGAAAAAAAGTTTATTGGATCTTCTTAAAAGCATTCCACACGTTTGAAAAACAACTGCTTTATCACAGTAATCATACTTTCCTTCCACAATTACGTATGTTACTTCAGGATTCACATGGGATTATTTGAAATCATATGCCAAAATAAACTCGTAAAATATGTACATTACTGATTAACATTTAAGTCCGCTATAATGCTTGAAATGTATTCAAAAATACTGGGTGGAGAGGGAAAAGAACAAGTGTATCATTTAGAGTTAAATGTACATTTGGCCTTTTGTTTGTCCTGGATCTGGCAAAAGCCTTATTGTGTGACAGTTACTATAAGCAAGGAGACCACAGGTTTCTAACCGAGTATCACAGACTACCTATAGAATCTCAGTGGTGTCACTTCTTCTAATACCTCCAGGAATTTTGGAAAGAGTAGGTCCTATTAAGAAAGCACTTTTATTATATCATGTCATTGTAAGCTAAATATATTTAAGAAGAAAAAAAAAAAGAAAGCACTTTTGGGTGTTTGTATAGATTTTAGAACTCTACTTTCCTCCCAATTTTGATCTGCAAAGGAAACAAATAGCCATTTTCACCAAAGATCTCAAACTTCTTTTTAGAACTAAGCATCTGATTTCTGTATATATCTCCAACAGGCCTGGCAAGGGTGATTACAGTAATGCAAGTTCAATGCAAAGAATCGCTGGCTTTTGTTGTTTGTTTTTTTAATGAAAACTCTCCCCAGGACCTCCCCTTCCCAAAAAAAAAGGGCACCGGGGTGGCTCACTCAGTTAAGCATCGAACTCTTGATTTCAGCTCCGGTCATGAGATCCAGCCCCGCGTCAGGCTCCGAGCTGGATGTGGAGTCTGCTTGAGATTCTCCTCCTCTCCCTCTCCCTCTGCCCCTCCCCACTCACACCCCACACTCTCTCCCACTCTCTCTAAACAAAACCAAACAAAACCAAAAAACCTCCCATCAGTTTGCACTGGAAGTTCTGCTGAAAAAAGGCAAACAAGTTATAGGTCTTGGCCTTTATAAACCACATTTAATGCCACGGAGCCAAATGAACAGACATGGAAATCATGGCTTGGTTAGAGAAGTTAAAAACAGACTTAAAACATTTTCAAGTTTAATATGCTACATATTTTTCTCTAACATAAACTGACAGAATATGATTATTTTTTAAAGCCTCCCACATAAGCAATTAAAACACACACACCCCCAATGTACTCGAATCTACATGCAGGGTTTTTAAAACAAATGAATTTTTCAACCATCAAACATTTAACCATTCAAAATCGTGGGTTTTCGTAAGCATTTCTCAGCGCTGAATTTATTAAGCAATTATGCATCAATGTCATTGAGTAAAAGTCACTGAATTTCTGCACGAATATTATGCATTTATTATTCTGATTTCTATCAATTCTAATTTTTGCACAGCCGAATTCCTTTCATCCTTGGGGCTAAGCTTATTTACAGAATAAATCACACAGCAGATCTGCGTCTGTATTTGGCTCAGCTAAAATGTTATGTCGAGATGGACACCACCCCTCCAATTTTAAATTTCAAAATTTAACATTGCAAATCTTTTTCAATTAAAAAAAATCAACAAAGTAATTAGCTACCTTTTATCTGTAAAGAGCAATTGAACACACTTCAGAAGAGGTAGTTGTTTTTAAGCTTCACACAAAAATAGCATGTCTGTCAAAGGCTTCGGAGCTCGAGAAGTCCAATGTGTTGGGTAAGTGAAAGAAGTACCTTTTGTCAGTTAAGTGTCTGTAACAAACTGACATCAACGAAAGACTTCCTGAAAAACTTAACTAAGTGGGGAGACACTAGACCATCCTTATCTGTGTGCCCGGTGCCGTGAAGCCGGAGATCAGTAAATGCTGATCTGCAACCCAGGGCCCAGAATACACAAAAGGCCTTCTGCCCCAATAGGGAATCCACAAAAAATAAAAAATAAAAAAATCATCTGGGAAGCTTAATGCTGTTTCCTATCCAGTTTCAAATAGGCAGTTCACCAGCAGGCACATTGGCCTGGCAAGGAAAATGGCAGCAATTTTGTCACCAGAGAAAAAGAATGGTGACTTCAGAGACACCTTTCTAAGGTCAGTGACTCACAGCCAACTGGCAGACCACACTAGTAAATGGAAGCATGAGAAGGGGGCAGAGAAACAGATCTTAATGCCTCCCTGACCTTGAAGCCAGGGAAAAAGAGATGCAAATGGAATTTTATAAAATTCCCAACTACTGAGCAACCCTGAGAAATGAGGTCTGTGGAGTAGGCCATGGCCGTGATCTGCTGTTACTGGTCCTCAAGGGGTAAGTGCAACCAACTGGTAATGAGCATTTACAAGAAGCAATTTGACAGTATAAATTTTCTATCTACTTAATCTCATAATAAAAAAAGAATTTAAACTGGCATTTTGCATACGTCTGCTCTTACTCATTTCACCCTCCTAGTGATTGGTTCCAGAATAAACTGGAAATTTTTTTTAAAAAGGTCCTTTTCCAGAGAGAGTTTGAGAAGCACTGCACTACAGAGAACCCAAAAATCCAGTTTAGTGTGGACAGTATGCATATGATGCTTGTAAGGATATTGATTTACCTGTAATCGTCTCTTAAATTACTTGAATAGTGAGATTTTTCAGAAGCAGATAATCTTGCCCATGTGTAATATGCTAAGCCGCCTCTGATTAACATCTGAATTAATCTAGACATATTTGAAATGCAGGCCAATGAGATACCATATAATCAGTTCTGAGGAACTGAGATGTTAATTAACACGATTTCCTCAAAAAAGGTAGGTCTGTGGTCAAACCAGTTTGAGCTGTATACCCCATTCCACACCCCCTTCCTGGGGAGGTATAATACACACCAGCACATTAAGGTTCCTGACAAGGCCTGCAGTTATTAAGAAACTTGTTTAGCGGGGCGCCTGGGTGGCACAGCGGTTAAGCATCTGCCTTCGGCTCAGGGTGTGATCCTGGCGTTACGGGATCGAGCCCCACATCAGGCTCTTCCGCTATGAGCCTGCTTCTTTCTCTCCCACTCCCCCTGCTTGTGTTCCCTGTCTCGCTGGCTGTCTCTCTCTCTGTCGAATAAATAAATAAAATCTTTAAAAAAAAAAAAAAGAAACTTGTTTAGTTCCACAGATGGGACCCTCGTTATCTAAACACCTAAGAACACCTGGGTCTTGGAAATGAGGGTATAGTTAAAAGACCCCAGATTAGCCATCGAAAACCTGCCTTGGTATCACTTTCCTGTCCTCATTCACAGTTGGATCGCACTTCCCCCCACCCCACACCACTGACCTGCAGCACCAATGAAGCAACTTTGTACAATGACTTCACAGCAAGTAAGCTCCTTGAGGACAAGAAACTGGCACCCATCCTTTGTTCCCACCGCCCTCCTGCAGCCCAACACACTGGAAGCGCTCTGCAGAGTTACCAAGTTGTTCCCTAGGGAATGTTCCAGGCTGTCTCTGCATTCCCCACCCCCCAACACACACCCAGGATGGCTAATTCCAATGGTCATCTTGTTGGCCACTCCCCTGGAATTCTTTGTCTTTGGAGGCCCCGTCCCCTGGTCCCTGGCTGCTGTGGTGTGGAAGACACCTGCTGTCCTTCCCTGGATGGGCAGACAGGCCGTAGACTAGAGCCAGAAGACACTTTGCACAGGGCAGAAGCCCCAGCTGGTGAGCTCAGTCCCTTGGCCTCAACCTCTGTGCAAAGACCTTTCTCTAAGATGCTGTGGGGGCCACAGCAGGGCAGGACCCAGGTGTTTGGGTTCCCATGCCCCAAGCTCTCCTCCCACCCGAAGCACCTGCTCCCTCCCCCACAGCACCCACATGCTATCCCGGAGGGTCCCGCGGGCTGGGTCGATACTGCGTTCGTTTTAGGGGGAGAACAAGCTAAACACGAGCCATATCACAACCCCGAAAGAGAAAGCACTGTGACAAAGCAATCATGTCAGAGCTCGACAGCATCTCTGTCCCAACTAACACCACACTCCAGGTCCTACTCAACCTCTGGCTCCCCATTTCAACGATCAATAATAATACATTTTCCCTCAAACGACTGTTATTTTTAACTTCTATGGCTCCTCTGTTTACTTCAAAGGCAGCACCCAGAATCTGAGTGACCTCTACAAGGTCGTGCGGTCAGTGAAATGTAGGCCAAGGAATTGGTTTTCGTACACGTTCTTCCAACCACCAAACCGCGGGGTCTTTGTGAAGGTCAAAATTATCATGAGACATTATTTACATAGTACACAATGAGCTCAGTTCTGCAGCTGTTACCAACACGAGCCACAACTTAAAATAATAAAAAATAGAAAGATAAGAAACCATTCGTTTTACTCACTGTTCACATAAACATTAAATGTCACGGAAGAATTGACATCGGAATTGGACACTTGAAACGTGTAAGTTCCTCCTTCATTCCCTTTTAATCTGGTTAGATGAAGTTCACTCACATATCTACAGAAAGAGAAAGAAAGAAAAGAAAAGAAATCAATCACCCGGGAACGGCATTCCTCGAGTGAGAGGGTTTTCCACAGTTTCTCTCTGGAAATACATAGCTGTTCCAGGAGGAACAGGGCTCACTTAACTCAGTATTAACAAGACCCACATTAACAAATCCAAACATATGCACATGTATTTGATTTGGGACAAGTGGCTGAGTGGGGAGAGGCTTTCTCAGCATGAAGACAACCTCGTGGAGATTCCGGCCTCCCCCCCCCCCACCGCCCCCGCTGTCCTCACGCCCACATCCCTCTCTGTGCACAGTCCCTCACCAGGGTCCCGAACTCCCCTGCCCTGCTGCTTTAACACCGGGCACCTGGCCAGAGCAGCAGGTGTCCACATGCAGGAGCAGGACCCTCGCAGCCAGGCCAACACTGGGGCCCTCAGCTGCCTTCTCGCAAGGACCATCACCTCCTAGTTCTCCCTTCACCCCCACGACTTCTTCCTAGTGTCCTTTGCAGTATTTGCTCTCCAAGCTGCAGGGATACCGGATACGGCCGTGTAGACTGAGCACGTAGGCCTGCCAGGGGAGTGACTGATAGGACGGGGTGGACGCCCTGCACAGCCCTTGACCCGCTGAGCTACCCAACCGTCCTGACATACACAGCAACCTACTCGGCCTCTCCTCTCACGCTGCGCCCACCCCTGAGCAATCTACTCTCCCACTGAACTACCTGCTGTTTGCTCACAACCTTCCAATCTTGACCTCTAGTTCAGACTTCTCGGTCCTATGTGATTTTCGTGCCCCATCCCCGCCTTGTGGGTACAGCTAATAATGACTCACACCTGCAACGTCCTCCCAAGTCTTGCCCAGGGACACTTGACCCCATTTGGAAGCTGACTGCCTACCCAGGTCTACAGCCAATGAGTGACAGCCCACAGGGAGGGACAAAAGCCCAGCTCCAGAGCACCCCTGAGTTCAGCCTGCCACTCACCCACCCATCCTTTCTTTCCTCCTTTACTCTCCCTGGCAGGTCTCGCTCTCCCTTAATGAAGCCCTTGATCCGCAATCACTGTCTCAGGCTCTGCTTCTAGGGAACCTGACGTAGGACACTTTCTACCTGAATGTCTCCACTAGAGAGCCCACGGTCAACCTCCAATTCAACAAACCGTTAGCCGAACTCACGGTCTTTGCCCCCACAACCCTTCCTCCTTCTTGAATGGCATCATCGATCACCATCCAATGTGGCTGACGGACACAGAATCCGAAGGGGCATCTTCAGCTCCTACCTCTCCTCTCCCCCCCCCCACCGCCCCCCGTCTGCCAATCACTGAGTCTTCTAAAGAGGTAGCCTGGACACCTCCCAAATCCATCCTCCTCCCTCCCACCCTCACACCTTGGCCCAGGACAGCATCATCTCTCACCCACATCCCTGCAACAGCCCATGGCTCCTGACTGGAAAAAAAATATGTCGTCTGTCTAGGCATCTACGTTGTTAGCCGTTTGATCTTGGTCAAGTTACCTAACTCATTTGTGCCTCAGTTTCCTCTTCTACAGAATGACAGAAACAAGAGTGCCTGTCCGTGGGGTTTGTGAGAACTGAAATTATTGACTTACTATCTGGAAGGTACTTAGAACAGCGCAGCACAGGCAAGAGCACCTGCAGCCCACAGAGAGTAAGCTACTTTTACGATCTTATTTATTATTTTTATTTATTTTATTTATTTTTATTTACTATTTTTATTGTACCTTTTACTACTTTACGATTGCTACTATTTTCATTATAAATGTCTTGAGGATCAAATGAGAGGTGTGGGGGCCCCTGGGTGGTGCAGGCGGTTAAGCGTGCCCGACTCTTGGTTTCGGCTCAGGTTGTGATCTCGGGATCGAGAGATCGAGCCCCCACGTTGGCTCTGAGCTTAGTGGGGAGTCTGCTAGCGTGTCTTTCTGCTTCTCCCTGTGCTCGCTCACTCTCTAATAAATAAATAAATCTTTAAAAAAAATGAGGTGTGATAAGAAAGAACTTGGGTTCACTGCCTTGTCCAAAGCTACTGAATAAGGCTGTTCTCTTTCAGTTTTTAGGGTTGTTTTTTTTTTTTTAAGACACATTTATTTATCTAAGAGAGAGAGAAAGCACACATGCGAGCTTTGTGGGGGAGGGGGGGAGGAGAGAAGCAGACTCCCCCGAGAGGGGAGCCAAATGCAGGGCTCCAACCCTGGACCCTGAGATCACGACCTAAGCCAAAATCAAGAGTCGGAGGCTTATTAACATTGACTGAGCCACCCACGTGCATATTTTTCTTATGGTTTTTAAAAAAGCATTCAAAGGGCTGACTTTCCTCTTTCTCTGAAAAATTATTTACTGTGTCCCTAGTATATGTCAGTCCCTGCTCTGAACTGTCCCCCCATATCAGAAATGTGAAAGCTGATGCACAGACTTCTGTGTGTGCTTTAAACACAAGCAAAAGGAGACAATGGTCTGAAGACTCAGGAAGGAGCCCCAAACTTCTTTCTATCAGGTGTCCTCTCCCACATTTATGGGTCACAGAATAGAATCTGGTAAGCCCAGAGAAGGCGGGAGGTGTCGAATCCCCAGGGCAAGGCTCTTTTCTTACCTGATATTACTCTCATTGTCAGACTTGGGATAATCTTCCCATTTATCAGCAAAGGATCTGTTCATGTAGACCCAGTGCCGGTGCTCAGGTCTGGGGTATGCCTCATATTCAACCACCAGATCCACATTCTCTCCATCATTCACAAATATCGTAGTATTCATCATGGGGAAGATATTAATGAATCCTTTATCTAATCGTAACAGAACAAAACAGGAAGAAACTATTAACCATGACTACGCAACAGAAAACACAACTTCATCTTTGGATTACAAAGATAACTGACTGGTTTCAGGTATTAATTGTCAATAATAAGACTATTTTAACAAGGACACACCTGAAATGTTTATTCTCCCATCTCTGTCTCTCAAGCAACTCTCTTAAAGACCTAGCACCATGTCATAAGTCTTCTAGAATGACGAGTCCTGATGTTTCTTAGGTTAAAAAGCGTTTGGACTAAATACTCAGCCCATGCCCAGACCCAATATAAATGTGTATGTGATAGGAAGGTGTCATAAATCAAGAAGGAGAAGCACGCCCTACAGTCAATAAAGAGGTTGAAAGAAGACCATTTAATATTTCAAGAAAAATAAGCTTACATCTTACCACATATCACAGATGAAATCAAGGACAGCATTTTAATAACCACACCGTATTGTTAACTAAACAACAGAATTAACTCCTTTATCAAACCTCTATAGAGGGGGGAGCAGTTCTCTAGGCTTTTTAGGAACAAGAGAAGAAAAAGAAATCATAAAATCATAAAATTCCTAAGACTCTGAATACATAAACATTTTTAAATGTCTACACAGTAAAAGTAAGGCAGTAGGAAAAAGAACATGAAAATATAGATGGAACAATATTTAAACTGGTAATTAAAATAAGGCTTCACTTTTCACTTATTAAAAATAGCAAAACTTCAATAGAGCTGCTAAAAAATAAAGTATATCCATCCTATGGAAAAACAGCAAAACGAATTTGAAAGAGACTCAATACTTTTGCAAGTGTGGTAAAAGTAGCACGCTGAATTACACACTGTAAATTGCCACAACTCTTTCAGAAAGCATTTAGCGATATAGATTTTCTATAATTATCTATTCTCCCATTTAACCCTGTAATTCCCATTTGAGAACTCTTCTCAGTGGATAGCTACATACAAAAAGAACGGCTATCTACCCTGGACATAGTAATTTTTTAAATCAAAGAACTGATTAATAAAGCAGCCCTCAGAAATGGTTATATAATAGTAAGAAGAGAGAGCTTGAAAAAAATGTAATAAAATTATATTATAGCCACCATTTATGGAATGTTTACTAGGGGCCAAGAACTGCCCTAAGTACCTTAGCATACATTTAAATTAATAATTATGACAAAGATTTAATTTTATAACAATACTGGAAGAGAAAGGTTGTAACTCCTAACTTACAGATGAAAAATATCCAGTCCTGGAAAGCTAAAAAGCTGGCTACCCAAAGGCAGAGCCCAGCTCTGAATAAAAGCCTGTGAGAAGCCAAGGCTGGCCTCTTCTTACTATAGCATAAGCCCTAAATTCTCCATGTACTTTCAGTTAGAGAGAGAGAATAAAATCATATGTATAGGGGCACCCGGGTGGCTCAGTGGGTTAAGCATCTGCCTTCGGCTCAGGTCATGACCCCAGGGTCCTGGGATCAAGTCCCGCATCGGGCTCCCTGCTCAGCGGGTACCCTGCTTCTCCCTCTCCCTGCCACTTGCCCTCCTGTGCTCTCTCTGTCCAATAAACAAATAGAAATCTTTAAAAAAATGTATGTATAATTAAACCCTGCTGTGTACAAAAATATAAGCAATATGCCAAATCTTATAAACAGCTGTATCACATTAGTGGGATTATGGAAGCGTTTCCATTTTATTCTTCCATTTCTTTTTCAAAATTTTAGGATTATAAAATTTAAAATTGTTATTCATTATTTTCGGCACTATTTGGTTGAATATAGTAAGGTCCCACATGAGTTGTCATTCTAGTATTTACTGCCCTTTCGTTGCCTATAGATTCAGAATGAAAAGGAGTCCAACTGCACCAATGGAAAAGGATCTGTCACAGGTGGGAATAAAAAATCATTCAGATGAAAGTTAGAGATGGAAACCACCACCCTGTTCTAATACCTGAATCATAAATGAAACTCGCCCTGCCATTTTTAAAACAAATTTAGGTTAATTTTCAGGGAATAAATGTTTCATCTGAGTGCTATGTTACATTTTCAGGTTCTTAAGGTCCTAAATTCCAAGATACCACACAATGCAAAATACTCCAATATTACAGACAACAATATTTGCACTGAAATGAGTTCTCTGATCATCACCATACATAAATTACTTAAGTTCCTTCTGAGTTTTCTAGAGTCCTTTGGCTCAATATACTTTTATGTCCTATAGTGGAACAGAGCTCCAAATTCATGAAGAATTATTAGAATTGAAGAACTCCATCAGGGCTGTTTTAACATCAGGTACTTCTGCATTAAGAAATGGTGACGCATTAACATTTAATCAAGTACAAACACTAGGCCAGGCACTTCTATAAAATCTACTGCATCTTCTCCTCTCCGCAGCCTTTGGAGTCAGAAGTTGTGTTTCTCAGAAGAGGAAATGTAGGCAGAGTTAAAGCAGGGTGCCTTTGAAAATTAGGTGGCACAGCCCCGACTCGAAACCAGGCGGAGACCATCCCAAAGCCTCCCATCCCACCCTCAAGAGAAATTACTTTTCTCTTTGTCTCCTCCTGTTCCTGTCCCATCCCAACCCATCCCGAAACAATACAAAACCAGATTCGGGTTTCTCAGCCACAAGTCCTTCCAGTTACACAGTTATATTCTTGGAAATTGATGAATGGATTTTAAAAATCTGATTACATACAATAATATGCTCAAAACATCCTTACTAATTGCTTTCTGGAGCTGAAGCTGATATATCAACATGCTCCCTAATCAACTTAGCAAATTAGCACTTATGGAGTTTAATATTTTAAAAGCATAGCTTTCTATTCAAATTAATAAATGGTTCACGATCACGTTTAGGGAAAAAGTAAGACTCTTTCTGCATGCTGACTCTATAATTGCAAGTAAAGGGTGTTTTCCACGTTTAGTCTGGTGAGATGCTTTCCATTACAACATGGGCAGAAATGCCAAAATTATATGAGATTATTGTGGGATAAATCACAGACCTCTAACACTGCTTCATACATTATTGAAGAAACATGGGGGAAAGAGGAGAAATGAAAACAAATATCACATCATTTTATTATTGCTCATGATGAAGAAATTTGCCACCCTACAAGTACTTAATCAAAGTCAAGCACTAAGACTATAATTGCATTAAAAAAGCAAGAAAGTAGATTAAATTCAAACAATACTCATAAGGCAAAAAATGTGTAACTTAAAAATTATTATTATTTCCAGTAAATCAAAGATATCCAGTACATTCACTACGTTCTGCTCTCATTAAGGAGACCTTGGAAAATAAATATTTAGTGAGATTTCCAGAGTAGGGAAGAAAAGGCTAAACCATTTGTGCACACCAGCTCTGATGGGGTTAGGATTCTAGGGAACCATGATTCAGTTTACGCTGTGTAGGACCAAGAGTCAGGTCCCAGTGGATGTCCTCTCTGAAGGTTTACGCTACGGCCTATAAGGCTGGAGGACAGGGTGAAGTGAGGGCTGTACTAGGAAGAAGCAGCCCAATTCAGCCCTTCCAGCAACAGATGAACTAGACCCTTGAGTGGTAAAAAAGATAAGGGCTCAGGTGCCCCCGCTTCCTGAAAGACTCAGAGAAATACTTGAAACTCTCAGCATCAGCACTCCTCCATACAGCAAGCCTACAATCCATTTCCAAACTCAAGTCATTCAGCAAGAACTAGAATTTCTGAAAAAGTTCCACTTAACCTTTTATTTGTTTGGTAGGGAGGACAGGGTGGATGGCAGAAAATGACCCATTTAAACAACTTCAGTTACAGCCTTCCACTTCCCCTTTATTAAAACTGGTAGAATTTGCTCTCGTGCTCTAGGTGGAAAAGGAGACAATGATAACTTTCATTCACTCATTCATTCGTGTGGTGACAATTAAATTTCTAGTAATCTCTTCAACAGCCTATTAACATAAAAAGGAAACTATCTAGCAATTTCTTCTTTCACTACTGCCAGTAATTTATACATTCCCATAGAGATATTTACCTACGACTTCCAAGGTTGTTGTGACATTTGCCGATCCGAAAGTATTATTGGCGTAACACATGAACACTCCAGAATCATTAACTCTTGCTGAGCTGATCGTCAACCTTTCCTGACGTACAAAATTGAAGTCACCCTGATGCCAACTATTACTCTGCGTCTGTGCGTTAGTCTGCTGGTTTTGGAAGGAGAAAAAAAAAAATCAAAGATTATCATAAAATTTATATTCAGGATCTTTCCTAGATAAATTAAAAATAGCAGCAATTAACTTCTCCATATTAACATTCATTATACGCTACTTAAGTAAGAATAATAAAGCATCATGACAAGTCTGTCATTGGAAGACTTCATATTACAGGATTATATTGAAAGATAGTCATTATTAATGATTGGAAAAAACATGAAAATTCATTTCATAACAACCGTGGCATGCATAATTCCAAATTCTCCACAGCACCAAGTATTTTTTTAACAGTGCCAAATTTTAAAAGTCTCTCTGTAAGAAATATGACAGAGTACTGATATTTTACATTGAGTCAGCATAGTTAGGTCATATCAGTATCTCCTGTTACACTGTTTTTATTCTAGATCCCAGTGATTGAAAGAAAACACATCACTAATAATATTCTATTTTGTCAATATTTATATTATTTTCATGAATAAAAATTGAATCACATCTAAAACTAACTTGGAAATTCATCCTATAGTTCTTACCCGGCAGAATTTTTTTTTTTAAAGATTTTATTTATTTATGTGACAGAGAGACAACCAGCGAGAGAGGGAACACAGCAGGGGGAGTGGGAGAGGAAGAAGCAGGCTCCCAGCACAGGAGCCCGATGTGGGGCTCGATCCCAGAATGCCGGGATCACGCCCTGAGCCGAAGGCAGACGCTTAACGACTCCGCTACCCAAGCACCCCTTACCCAGAAGAATTCTGGCAACTACTAAAAGGGGTTCCAAAGTATGTGAGACATGTAAGACCAAGCCCCAAATTATTTAAGCATGAGTGGAAGAGAAAAAGTTGCAAATTTACTCTCGTGATATTACCATTCTACTCATATTATTTGTCTGCACACAAGACACGGAGAGATTTCTTGTATGGAAACTATCATGGGAATAAAATATAATATAAACTATAGCCACTCTAAAAATATTAAAGGGAGTACCACATAGCTTTCTGCATCTTCCAAATTTTCTGTAATATGAACACATTCCTATTGAAAAAAGTAACAACTGAAAAAAGAAAGTAAACAGAACCTGATATTGACATGGAATGAGATCAAGGGTAATTCGCGGGCCAGGCTATGGTGAACTATTAGCATTAGACCATTAAACCAGAACAATCCTTACGGAAAGCAATTTGGCACATTGTTCATATCCCTGATCAATTCTAGCAAATTTATCTCAAGGAAATAACTCAATTTTTTTTTTTTAATCTCCAAAATATTTACTGTAGTGCAATTTCGGAGATGACCTAAAGGTACACCAAGCATGAAAATTATAAATGTGAAAATAAGAAAAATGTTTATATTACTTAAAAAGCATAAATTGAGTGTACCTTGAAACCGCAAACGTGGTAATACACATGCATAGGAGCAGAGAGAAAAGAAATACGAAAAAAAAAAGTGGGCAATGTGGCATTCATAAAGACCAGCCAAGTAAAGACTACTGAGCTTTTGGAATGCTTGAGGTTCAAACTGTGTTGTAAATATAAAATATGTCCCAGATTTTGAAGACTTAATATGAAAAAAGTAATGTAAAATAACCCACAGATACTTTTTATATTAATTACATGATAAGATAATATTTTAGCTATACTAGGTTAAATAAAATGTATTACAATCAATTTTACTTTTACTCTGTCATGTGTCTACTAGAAAATATTAAATTACATAGGAGGCTCACATTTTCTTTCCATTGCATAGCAGTGCTACATGCAATGGTGGAATTATATCTGTTTCTCTTTTTTTCTGTTATTATATTTTTGGAAATTTTTTTTACATTAAAATGAGCATACATGAGAGCAGACTGCCAAAACTGAATGTTTTGAAATAAAAAGAAGAGAAACCTGCTTTGTTAAGTAACTGTGAGATCTTGAGCAAGTCAAGGATACCACCAGTCTCAGCTTTTGTTTCTAAAAGGGAATGAGAGGGGCGCCAGGGTGGCTCAGTTGGTGAAGTATCTGCCTCGGCTCAGGTCATGAACTGGGGGTCCTGGGAGGGAGCCCCTGGATCAGGCTCCCCGCTCAGCAGGGAATCTGTTGCTCCCTCTGCCTCTTCCCCTTGCTCTCTTTCTCTCAAATAAATAAATAAATAAAAGGGAATGAGAAAGCAAAGGTCTTTAAAGGCCTTTTCAGTTTGAAGCACAATGCAGAGATGAAGATATTCTCTTCCAGGAGATTCTTCTAGTAATTGGCAGAAATCTGCCAGTTCACTGCAGAAAAGCAATGAAATAGCAAAGGGAGGTGACACTGTTTTGTCCTCTCCCAGTCCATCAGGTCACAGACTTCTCTGCAAAGGCAGAGTGACAATGGACAGGTAAGGCCACATTCTAGATTTACGGTATATCTTCCTTCTAGTTCTTGCAAGAGCCCAAGGGTCTACAATAGGGAGCTAAACAAGAACAATGAACACATCAGTGCAGGAAGAAACAGCTTGGTCCCAAGGGATACAATGTCAACACCTAAACCTCAAGACCATAATTCAGACACTGTCAAATATCCTACTAAAAAGTAAAAATATAAGGGTTTAGAGGCATTAGAAAAGCTAATCAAGATTCACAAGTGTTGAATAAACTCCAAGACTCTCTCACATTTTAAAACAAGTAACTGCAAAAACTCTAGAACAGTCATTTTATCCTAAATTTCACTGTGAGTTAAACTTATTCTAAATGGTCAGGATCAAATACCATGGATTTTTAAGATAATCTGATAGTGAGAACAGTGCTAAGTATTCCAGACGAAGCCAAAGGATAGCAACAAAGGATTCATGGATGAACCTTGGCATAGAGCCATGGGCCCCATCTGCAAGTCACACATTACATATTGTTTGCATGTGATTCGGGTTTCCTTAACCCTTGAGGTGCACATTGGGATTTCCCCAAAGAGTTCCCAACACCGAAGGCTTATCTACCAGCGCCAGTGGATTAATTGGGAATGGCATGCGGGACTCTTGGGAAAAATGGTTCAGAACAAAACTGCCTAGGGCAATTTAATTTCTCATCGAAAAAAGGCTATTTTCAAGTTATACAGAGGCTCAAATATGCACATGGTCTAAACTGTTCTCTCATCTGAAATTAAGGATGATAGAAAGCCAATTATCGTAGGATTGTGTTCTCTAAGGTTAGTCAAAAATGCATACATAAACTATTGTTTTTATTAAATTGTATGATAAGGAAACTAAAACTCTGAGCCATTGGTTTGAAAGAACAAGTCTCTAGTACAATCCATTCTCCTAGTCAATGGCAGGCTTCATTAACAAGGTATCATCCATCACCAAGTCTACATGAATACCATCATAGTACTTTGCATATGCTAATCACCATGGTTACTTATCTAGCAAAGAATTCTTTAAACAGGCATGAAATTGCCAATATTGAATACAGAGCATGAGGAGGAAGAAGAGGAAGAGGAGGAGGAGGAGGAAAATATATTATTTCTTCTCTCCAATGTAATGCATATATGCGTACTGATGAAAAAACCACCGTGACAGCTAATTAACTAGATGGCCACGATTATGCAAATAAAAATTATTGAATATTCAGTCGATGGAAATTTTAAAGCAAAATATTTGGGAAATTAGACATCTGAAAGACCTTGCTACTAATGAATATTCAGAGAGAGAAAGAAAAAAAAAACTTCATATAACTGGCTAAAATTTACTTAAGATATGCCTAACGTAGACATTCAATATGCATTTGTTAAATGAATGAGATCTTAAACATGTCCCAATGTTTCAGATTAAACATAACCATTTTATTAATAGTGACTCAAACAAACAGAAAACCATTAGCAACTTGACCTCAGGTAACCAGCCTCAGACGGGGGATGTCAGATCAATACAAAAAAGAACCACATCTCTCAAATGGACAGGCCACTTTATGGGAAAGGAAAGAGCTCCCTAGTTGGTATCTGAGACCATTTACTCTTTTTAAATATGAAAGGAAAAAAAATTGACAACTTTTCCCAGTATTTTAAATAATCTGGCCTGGATAGTTTTAATAGTCCTAAAAATCAAAGTACTTATGCAGTTAACCAGAAGTTGTCTTAAAAACTTCCCTACGAAAGTCAAAGAAACAGCACACGGTAATAACAGGGTCTGAAGTTCTCTCTTCGATTTTCTCAAAATAAATTGACAAAATGACACGCATTTGTCACGAATAATGAACGCACACATCCACATATGGTGCTACGAAAGGGGAAAAGATGCATCTTGACACACGCGCAGACAGTCCCACCCCACAGACACACCAGCTGAGCCATCCCCCGGACAATGAATAGACTGGTTGAAGGGAGAACCTTAAACTCTCCCACACAGACAGAACAACGTACTGAGAAAAAAACAAAGGCAAGAAGCCCCTCACCTGGCTGTTTTCCTTGATCCACATGGAGTCCACGGAACTAGACACATCCTTTACCAAGCACGTCACAGAGAATTCTTCCCCTTCCCTTAGAAGAGAGCTTGCTTTGGACACCAACACCACCGGTACAGCTCTGATGGCTGGAAGAAACAGAAATTGGCCCTCAGATCATGCCTCCTACCATCATAGGCCACTTTCACTTACCACGTTTCCTCAAATGCACACAACCTACTTGCTGCTCTTTCTAAGAAAATATCAAGTATGGCACTAACCGACCTGTATGACTTGCAGATCTGAAGACATCAGCAATTAAATCTTGCATTCTTCCAGCAAATTCATCAACATCGAGTGGAAATGGTAAGAATGTCTGCTCTGAGATGATAATGCGCCTGGACAATGCTATTTGAAACAGGGAGAAACCCCGGCACAGGGAAGCGGCTTTAATCTGTGCCTCACACAACCCTGACGGTTTCACAAAGATGTGATACGACTAATCACATTTTTTTAACCAAACAGGTATCTTTCCCGTGTGCCATCATAGTAACGCCTTGCTCATTTCTGAAAATCTCCATTTTAAATAACCAAGCTTTCCTTAATTCCAATGAGCATACTTTTTCAAAAGCTTAATAAAAACTGCTCGGTAGCTGAATGCCAACTGGTGTTGAATTTGATGATCTCGGAGATACAAAATCTAGACATCTTCCAGCTACGAAAATAATCTACATAATGCCACCGTAATAACAAGGTCCATACTCAGCTGGTACTCTGCTCCTCAGATTGGGAATAGTTTGGGAATGCATTAAAATCCAATCACTGAGGAGAAAGTCAATTCCTCTATCAATAGTCAATCAAGGAGTGAATCATGTATATGCTAATCTTTGCAAACAGCGGAAGGGAAGCTTCCCAGGGAGGTTCTCTTGGAAGGAACACCTCATGCAGTTATGAGACTCTCGGTGTTGTGAGGTCGGTAGGTGTCACAGCTGTCCCCGGGAGGGTCTGAACGCCAGTCTCTGCTAGACACAGCCTGCTGGAGGCGGCCGTGGACTGGTGGTGTGGGCTTGGGGGCTACCAAATGAAGAAGTCACAAGCAGCTGCTGGGAGCTGGGGGAAATGATGAAGAGCCTGCGGCCTGAGTGAGACTAAGATGGACCAGCAAGGAGACAGATGTCGCCCGCCCTCCCCCGACTGGAGGCTCCGCCCCCGAGCAGAGCGCGAGAAAGGGCCCCTACCTGCCCTCACTTTCAGGGTGAATTTCGCGGACAGCACAGACTTGCCCTTCTGGTCTGCAGAGCAGTGCAAGCAGAGCCGATGATACTCGCGCTTCACGTTTCTGATCGTGATGCCAGCCTTGGGATCAGCGACAAACGTCAGGTCCTTGGGAAGAGGCTTCCCCTCGCACCCCCTGAGGGAGTAATTGGTCACCTCTGGGTCTGTCAGAGGACAGCGGACCAGCGTATCATTGTCTTCTTTCCCATACAAGCGAAGGTCAACGAGGAAAAGCTCTGCAGGATCTAAAGCACATCAAAACTCGGGAGTTTGAACGGCTAGTCGCAGGCACTGGAAACATTTGTAAAAGATCTGAGGACTCCGATTTTTTTTCCTTTGCAAGCAAAGTAGAATTCATCCAAATATTACTAAGCAACAGTGAACATTTATTAAACACTTTCCACGTGTCAGACACTAAGCTCGGACCATTACACCTTATCTCATTGAACTCTCAAAACACCCCCATGTGATGGGCACTATCGTTACCACCCTTCAGAGATGAAGACACCAAAGTCTCAAAAAAGTGACTCTCCTAAAAAGTGACCAGCCCGGAAATGGCTGACCGGAACTCAAACCACAGTCCGACTGATACCACAACTTGAGGTCTTGAAATGCTGAGGGTATTTGATTACGATAGTTACCCTTCTTCAACAACAGGGAATACTCTGAGGGGGATGGGCCAAGACTCAGCCAGTGCACTGGTACCTATTAAGGTCAGAGAAAGGTGTTCTTTCTCTACCCCACTGTGGGGACCCCTTTCCAGAGCCCCCAGTCTCCAGGATCTTTCAGCTTCTGCATAAAATCTGCAAAACCATTAGCAGGCCACCCTGTACAAATGTCACGTGGGCCTCACCCTTCATATTCCTTGAAAAATGTGTATAAATATAAACTTCTGGACAACAGATGAAGCCATATTCCCAAGGGGAGCTTACGAGTTTCAGGAATCCTGTGGTAAATGCCATCTAAACCAGGACACTTGTGAGTGAAGGGGAGTGCCATTAATATATGCCAGGACACCAGGTGTGGACTGGAAAGGCCTCAGGCAGACTGGGACCTCCTATAAGCAAAGACAAACCTCATTCTGTATACACAATATACAGCCACCTCTGCTGTGTCAAGATAATACAGATAGATAGCTGGGCCAACAGATTGTGTTTAAAATGTTTAATTGTCCTTTCCACCTGGAATTCAGGTGTCCGACAAAAATCAATCTGACATCATTGACATATACTTACCATTCAATTTTGAAAAAAATAAAATTTCCAGAATGAATTATGTATCTCCTAGCCTAATCTGTTCTATGAATAAAGTCCCTCATGATGGTGGGACTAAGGTCCAAAGCCATAGTTGGTTATTTTTCCATCTATTCTTTCTCAGCTGCTTAAGGCTAGCTCCTACAATCCCCCGGTTTCCTTCACTGCTGTAACATAAATTACTTAAGTATCCAAACATCTTAAATCAGTAATAATTCAGTGGAGCACTAAGTTACTGAGGAAGACCCCTTCTAAAGAAAATCCATGAACTCTGCGAGACTGACTTGGCTAATTCCGCAGTCTTCCCCATTTATTCAGGCATCTACCCACTGTATTAATATGCAGAATGATACTTCATGACCACCTGGAAATTCCAGAGTACCTTCTTGAATGTCAAAGAACAGCGCCCAGGTTGGCTCCACCATTATGGAACCATACCCCACGGCTAAGCTGTGCCTTATCAGTGTGTATTTTTCAGCTACCTAACCTAGGAAAGAATAACAGATAAACTAAGGAGAGGCAGGGTCGATTTCACCGCAACCTTCTTTATAGTGAACAACTTTATTAACCCTTGATAGAGCTTGAATTTGCACAATTCTGTCTCCTGAACAACAATTACATGAGAACAACAGTGCAGGTGACCCTATCCAAACGTTTCAGTGAGACACTGAAACTCTCGAGCTTGCTCTGATCTGCCATCTGGGACAAATGGATCCATTGTTCTTCCACCATATCATGGGCGAGGCCTCCAACGCCGGCCTGTGTCAATGGTAGCCCCAGTCCAGGCACAAACTCAGGACCAGAACCCGGACTCTATTTCTCCCCCTATAACCTGCGTATGTCTCTTACAGCTTTAAGTACTTGTTTTTACATCAACAGAAAGATTCTTCCTGCCTCCCACCGTCAGCAAACCTCCTCCTGACAAGGATGTTCGAAGCACAAACACAGATGAATCACTGAGTTTATCATAGGAAATGAGGTACGGAAATCCAACAATCATATTTTTCTTCTGTTTCTAAGAGGTCACAGTTTTTTTTAAAAAAAATGAATCAACTGACAACTATTAAGAACCTAAGAGGAACATGGGGTGATTAGCTGACTATGTTATTTTTCTGGAATTTGCTCTCTAAAAGTGGGTCAGTTCTTTTGAAGTGTTGGTCTGTTTAGGCCTTCAGAGGCCTTTAGTTCCCTGAAGTGTTTTTACTAAGTGGGAGTATCTAGGATCTCAAGGCATTAAAACACAGCTTTCCCAAAGGGCCTAATTTATTCTCGGGGTTTACTCACAGTGCCAGGACAAATGGGCTAACCATATTGTAATCTCATTAGGAAGAGTACTGCAGCCTTGCGGACCTTCAGCTGGAGTCCTACCCACAGCCACGATGTATCAAAAGATGGGGGGAACTGACAAAGAAAAATTTGTTTCAGGCATCCTATAGCCAGCCAGTAATATTTTCTCTATGGCTCAGCCACCTATGTGTCATCCATAATTAAGAACAGGATATTAGGTTCTCTAAAGCATAGCATGAAAGAAAGCCACACATTTACCTCTAACGAACACATAAATGGACCTGCTTAAGCCCTCTCTGTTGGTGCACGTGTAATTGCCTGTGTTGGCGGCCTGCGCTTTCTCTGTGATCCACTCGTTGTGTGTGCTCTCACTCAGTTGACCCGGGGTCTCAAAAGTCCACTTGACAAATCCTGGATCGGTGCATAGCAGCCTAATCTCATCGCCAGCACTGACTATTAACTCTGATTTTGCTGGATGGATGGATGGTAGAGACAGTTCCCCTGGACTCACAGATGGTTGAGAAGAGCCTGCCAAGAAAAATAAGAATCGTGTTGAGTATGATCTTTTTCCTTGGCGAAATAAAGCATTTCTTCCAATATTGATTTCCATCTTCTGTGCGCTCTACAATAAAAATAGGACAAAGCTGCCCCGCTATTTATAGTTAGAAAGAGTTCTGGTTAAAGTTTCTTAAGTTCATCTAGAAAATTATTTTCTGCAACTCCCAATTAATCCTGGGGGTCACCCCTGGTATGCGAGCCATACTTGTGGGATGCCATGGCCTTCTCCGGGTTAAACACACAGCTGGGTCAAGTTTCCACTCTGAATATGGGCCATCACAGCGGTACTGACATGCTGACACCCAGCTTAGAAAAAACAAAAACAAAACCTCACACTATAAAAAAAAAACAACAACAAACAACAAAAAACAAAACAAAAAAAACCCAAAAACAACAGCAACAGCAAACTACTGGCCTGTTACTCTTCTGGCAAAATGTACATGACCATGACACAGCCTGGCTGTGAATTCAGTTATTTGTACGCAATTCTCCTTATATGGTGACGTTCATCAAAAGGAGAACTATTTAAGCATTTCAAACAATAAGGCAGAAAATGAAAATCCCATTTTAAAGATCAGACTGTGAGGTATTTCATGACATAGGCTGGGTTGCGCCTAATGAAACTAATGCCTAGACAGGTTTCCTAGTTTAAAGATGCAAACTTCAGACTCTGAACAGGAAACCTGAACCTTAGAAAATTCACGGCAGCCAATTCATCCACTCATTCATCCATCTGTTGCATGAACACAAATACCTGTTCACTAATTATCAAAAGCTTCGAGCCAGGTGCTGGGGAAAAGTCCATGTAAGGGCAACACAGGGTTGTTACACGCACTCCGGAGTTCAAAAGAACACACGGCTCCTGTGTCAGAATAAGTGAAATGTAGCTACAAGTTTTAGCTTTAAGCCAAAGAAGAGGAAGAAGAAGGGGTGGGCTGGACCTTGACCGTATCAGGGAAGGTAAAAGAAAAGACAGACACCCATGGATACATATACACCATAGAGACCACAAAGGCGATGTGGAGACACTCTACATTTTTCGGTAGAAAAGGGACATGCGCTACTGTAAGATACCAGAGATCTTCTAGATTTGCGGAAATTCGTGAAGAGCTCTGATCCTCAGGTAGGCAGAAGCAATGAGACCTACAGTAAAGGATCTGAGACTAAAGATGCACCAGAGGAAAAACACATTAAAAGTTACAGTGTCATTAAAACTACAAAGATGGACTCACACATGACCTGGGTGAGCGAGTGGGAAGAAAGGGTCCCTGGGTAAGGTGGGCTAGAGCAACAGGGTAACAGAACTCCCCCTCTGGAGGTCAGGGGAGGCTTTCTATCACTTCTGCAGGGCCACGGGTGAAATGGGGCATCTATCCCCTCCACACACATAGAAGGTCGGAGACAAGAAGTGACCTGAGTTCTGAAGCAAGAGTAAAAGGCGCAGGCAGCAAGGGAGCCACGCCAGGAAGCTCTCCACAGGTCTGGCCGGACTGGAGGTGGGAAGACATGATCAGAAAAGGATGGGGACAGGCGGGGCAAGAGCCCTGCTCCCAGGGGCTACCTGGCCAGTGGACGGACTTCTCACCTCAAGGCCTGCATTGCAGATGGTGGAGGAAGAGCAAAAATGGGTGAAGTTAAAAGACAGGATCAGAAAGTCAAGGGGAAGGGCTTGTGGAAAAAAGAGGAACGCACAGAGTACCAATCTTGAGAGCTCTTCCAGCTAAGAGAGTATAGATTTGAGATTTAAAAATCAAACAAAAATGAATGAGCAACAACAGCCAACAAAAAACCACCGCCAGGAAGGAAGGGAGGGGGGAGCTCAAGAGGGAAGAAGGTTTTAAAGAGAAGGTGGTGGGTTCTAGGGCAGATGCTGAGCGAGATCAAGGGAATGAACGAAAGTGGTCAAGGGAATGAAGCGACTATGTTTGGTGAGAAAGAGACGGCAGGAAACCCAAGAGCACAATTTCAGGTGAGTGGGAATTTCTGTATGCTCCGCGGTTAAAGGCTCTGCGCGTAGACCCCTCTCTGAGCTGTGGCAGCAGAAGGGAGACAGATCTGCAGTCGAACGACATTAAAAGTTACAGAAGAGACCTGGGGACATGTGAAGACAGAAGCAAGAGAGTCTGTGGAGAAGGACAGATCAAAGATGCTCTAAAGAAGCATGGAAACTGTCCCCTGCAGGCGCTCAGAGATGACTGGTCTCAGTTCCAATCTGGTATCCAGACACATATTGCATCCGGGCACTTCTGACCATGGCTTCAATCACAGCTCCACAAGGTCATGCCAAGTGCGTCCCAAACTGAAGACCCTTAGCAACCCTCGATTCGCAGAAGGTAACAACAAGGTCGATGACAATCATCAAAGGTTATTAAGCACCAACAACGTAAGAAGTGCTATAGACGAGACCATCTGTACCCACCAGGCTCAGCATCTACATGGAGGGGCCAGAATATGGAGACAAAGTGCTTGGGACTGTTTTTAAAGTCTTACAGAGTGTTAAATAATGAAAACGGGCACAGCAATAAATGGAGACACTATTATTTCAATTATTTATCCCCTTTTAAAAAGGGAGTAGTTCCAAGCGAATAGCAGTGACGTTGACAGAAAATTTAATCCAAAAATTCTTAAAGAATTTATATTGCAATATACTTCAATCAATTTAGCTTTCTCAGGAGTGGCTCTTAAGAGCATATGTAAATATGACAATCCAGCTGAAAAAATATTGCTGACTTCCGGAGACCTACCATGCCAATGGAAGTGTGACCTAAGGCAGGCCACTCAATTTCTCTGTGCCCAAGTTTCCACATCTGGAAAATGATAAAAATACCCTCACCTCATAGTGTTCCTATGGGAATCGAATGTGACAAACACATGCAAGGAGCTTAACACAGGACGGGGCACGCTGAACAGATGTTGGCTATTACAGTGTAAAGCATACTCAGGAAGAGCTTGGCTCTTGAGTTAAGACTCTAGATTTGTCTCTTGGCTCTGCCAGAGAGTAAGTGTGGGATCCTTAGGCAAGTTACCAATCAACTCTGTCTAGGTTTCCTCATTTGCAAAGTAGGGACAGTAACAGAACCTATTTCATAAGGCTAATGTTATACGAAACACTCCCAACTGTTTGGGAGCACACAGAAAATACATAGTAAATGTTAGACACAATCATTCTAAAAACAGAACCTCTTACCACCCCTCCAGTCAGTCCTGACTTACTCACTTCCTATGAATACAAACGGTTCCATCATTTCCCAAACAGGTTCCTGCCTGACTTCTCCCTCTTTGGCAGCAAACCCTAGCAATCTTTCCTTTGGAGCCTCTGCCTCTCATCCTTGTCTGCCTTTCCACTCCTGCTGCCCCACCCCAGACTAGCCACTTACTACCTCCTGGAGAGATAACATCCTCTCCTGAAAGATCTCACACCTCCAGCCACTCCACTCCCAACTCATCAAACCTCAGAGCCCTGAGATCCATCAGCCTAAAAAACCACCATCTTTCAACAACCCCACTCCCAGCCTCCAAAACCCTACCAGAGGTGGTTTGTACAGCTTACAAAACACTTTCATGGGACTCATTTCTAGCGGCTTCCTCTGGACCCCTACCTGCCTCTCCAGTAAGACAGATTCTTGGACTGGCTGGTTAAGGAGCCTGTGAACAGCTCCATTCCCTCCTAGCCCCATCGTTCTGCTCATGTCCCCAGATCACACCTACTCCACCAATTAACCTTCTTGCCATGTGGAAAGCCCCGTTTTTCACGGGTGTTGGTCCCTAACCACAATCACCTGTCCTAACTCCGTTCAACACGTCCAGCCCCATCACCCATCCATTTGTACTGACGCTCACTCGTGGTCTAAATCTAGGTCTTTCCTCCTCCACCTACTCCAAGGATCTTAAATTGTAATTTTCCCCTGGAACAGTCATAAAAACATTCCGTTCGATACCCGAACACCCAAAATATCAGAGGGGGGACAAGCTCCGAAAGACTCAGCCCCTGTAACAGGTGTCAACAGTCCACTGCGCTATCCCCCAAAGAGGACAGATGTCACTTCCGCTGCTCCACTTAGAAAAGGGAGTGGCTCCATTCATCCATTAAATGGCTATGGGTATCTCCAGAAAAGCAGACTCTGAATTTGAGATCACTGGCTTCTGCTTTACTTCTAGGGTTTTAAAAAATAAATTTTAAAATAATTGCCACCCGAAGCACTAAGGGTTTTGTTCTCAAAATAAATTATAAGTTCAACTCTCCAACTCACCCTATAAAATGAAAATTGAGTTTATATTAGAGTGGGACTCTGGGTATTATTTATTCTCTTTTTTCCAAACTATCTTGAATGTTGTTATGATGCTCTCACAATAAAAAAAGACTACAGATTCATGTTTAAAGGTATGTACCTACCTTTATTCTATTTAAAATTCAATACCAATAAGGTATTCCAACTGGGCTTTGAAATTGCTCTGAAATTACACATTTCAAAATGCATTTGGTACATAGCAAGTTCTCAAGAAATGTTTGTTGAATTGGGTTTTATCTACATCAGGACTCTTTGCATTAGAAAATGTACTTCCCTAATTGCGTTTGGCTAAGGCTAATTTAAGAGTTGTTTTCAATTCTCTGAACACATGTTAATTAATGAGCCAGAAAAGAAAAAAAAATAAAAAGATGGCAAAACCTACCATTCTGGGAACCAATACCATAGTGTATGATGGTTCTGGACTAGGAACTCCAGGAACTGGTCAAATATTTATATATTCATCCCAGGTACCTGGCTAAGTGCCGAACCTAGAAGGCAGTCCTTGCTCTCAAAGAGCATAAATAAGGGAGAAAAGGAACACTTATGAACAGTCCGTAATGTTGCAAGATTTTAACAGAATCAAGATAAATGCCAACATACCCTCTATAACTTCTTTCTCTCGTGTAAAATTCAACCATACCCAAAAGAACTGAAAGCAGGGATGCAAACAGTATTCGCACACCCATGCTCACAGCAGCAGCATCTCCAATAGCCAAGGTGGAAACAGCCCAAGTGCCCTGACAGATCAACGGATAGACAAAATGTGGCAGGTGCCTGCAATGGAGTATTACTGAGCCATGAAAAGGAAGGGAATTCTGACATAGGCTACCACATCCATGAACTTCAAAAACAGGATACTACGTGAAATAAGCCAGAAACAAAAGGACAAATGTGGAACGCTTCTACTTACATGAGGCACCTGGAGTAGGCCAATCCAGAGAGACAGAAAGTAGAGTAAGATTATCAAGAGCTAGGGAGAGGGACGAATGAGGAGTTAATGAGGTTAATGGGTACAGAATTTCCGTTTGGGATGATTAAAAAAAAAGTTTTGGAAACGGACAGTAGTGATGGTTGCACGACACTGTGAATGTACCAAATGGCACTGAATTGGACACTTAGAAATGGTACATTTTATGTTGTGTGTATTTCTACCACAATAAAAAACCCCTAGCATTAATCAAAACAAAACAAAGCAAAACAATTCTTCAAGGCCCTGGCCAGTGAAGCCTCGACCCTTCTCAGGCACCCTGGCTCTTCCTTAGCTGCCCAGTCTGACCCCCGGTAGTAGCCTTTGTGAGCCCCCTGACTGTTTTAAATCCCATCATTTAAAAAAATTGTTATCATTATTTTTATTTGTTCCACAGCGTTGTGCTTGAGGGCACAAACGGCATCCTGGCTGCCATCTCTCCACTATCCTACCCTGAGCAGGCACTCATAAAAGCACTTTCCACTTTGTGGGCTGACTAAGCGCTAAGTTTCAAACCATAGGGACTACTGCCCAGGGGACTCTGGGTGCTTGCGACTGCTAGGTTCTTCCCTCCGGCACCTCTGGTCTCCTGCTTGCACCATCAGCCACGTGGTCTTATTCTCAACCCTGTTTCTCTAAGTTAGACTTGTGGTCTGTTTTATATACAAATTAAGTGCATGTTATGAAAACTGATGAAATAGGAGTGTGTGTGTGTGTGTGTGTGTGTGCATGCGTGTTGGGAATGAGCTGCTGATTCTCTGATAACAAAGAAACACTCTAAGCGCGGCTCAACTAAAACGCGTGTCCAATTAACCGTGGGTGAAACATGAGAAGACTGGGGGAGGGGAGCTCACACGCCGGGGGGGGGGGGGGGTGCACCCCCTGCGCTGGTTCACAAGCCCGTCATTGAAGGAAACTGCAGTTAGGAACTGCAGACCTCACTCCCATCCCGGGTGTGGTGTGTGCTGAGCGCGCCTGCCAATCATCCCAATCTCAAGGTCAGCCAAAACTCAAAGACAAGGTTCTGCTTCTCCATCAAAAAAAATGCAGCTGTCCATCCTTCTTAAGTGAAAATAAACTATTCAAGGTACACCTGTAGTCTTTGTGCTCTGTCCATTCAGAGACTCATGGAGAGTCCGGGCCGGGCTTGTTCCAATATTCGCACACCCATGCTCACAGCAGGGTTCTCAATGACCGGTGCGTGTGAGAGCCCCCTGCGCGAGCTTTGGGGTGCTCCTCAGTCCCCTCGGTAGTGACTGGACCACGTCGACCATTACTGCAAGTCTTTTCTCAAAGATCCTCCCCTAAGGGCTTCGTGCGCTTGGCAAACGTCTAAGCTGCAAAGACTGGATTTACGCTGGGGTTAAAAGTAAGGGAGTCATTTCAAAACCTTTTCTCCTTTGGACACGAATATAAGGAACCAGGTAAAATAACAGCGGGGAGGCAAAGCCACGTGGAGAGGCCTATTCTGGTTTGAGGAAGCACGGCGGGAGCCGCAGCTGAGACAAAGCTCAAAGCTCCGTGGTCGTCGGGCGACTCTGTAGTTCACATACTATTTTTTTTTTAAAGATTGTATTTATTTATTCGACAGAGATAGAGACAGCCAGCGAGAGAGGGAACACAAGCAGGGGGAGTGGGAGAGGAAGAAGCAGGCTCCCAGCGGAGGAGCCTGATGTGGGGCTCGATCCCATAACGCCGGGATCACGCCCTGAGCCGAAGGCAGACGCTTAACCGCTATGCCACCCAGGCGCCCCAGTTCACGTACTATTTAACCACAATTCATGATTACAAAAAAAAACCTAATGATTTGTATATCCTACTGTTTCTGACATACTTTTATATCCCCACAGGAATAAACTGGATAAAAACCAAGATGGAAGGATCCTAGTAATTGCCCACAACACCCATGAGGCTTTAAAAACAAGTAGATGATACTGGAAATAGAATAAAGCTGGGGTGGGGGAAGGGGAGTATGAGCTCAGTGAAAACCAAACAAATCTGAAAAAATGCTCTTGGCCCGGGGGGGGGTGGGGGGGGGGGTGCCGGAAATCCACTCTGGATCACCCACACCAAGTAAAGGAAACCATGGGATGGAGGATCCCAGAATGGCCGCCACTCTACTGCGCTGGGTTCATGCTACCAGAACCACTGAAGTCTCAGAGACAAAGCCAATACAAATGAAGTAAAAATATGGAAGGGTGATAAACACGCCCCAGGTCTCAAAGGGAGCAGCTACTATTCTGCCCAGAAGCATCATGAAAAGGTCCAGAGGGAGGGACCATGAGGGCTGGCCAGCAAGCCTTTGTCCCATCTGCATACGACCAGGTTTATATGTGTATTCAAGGAGGGGAAAGGCGAAGGTGAAGTTCTTAGAGTATGAAGGTGTGTGGCAGTCAGGAAAAGCTCATCCTACAAGGACCACCCCACCCCAACCCCACCCCAATAGGGTTAGCTCTCAAAATCCAACGAAAGTCTGTATCTATCTCTATTCTCAAAGCCTCACAGAGCACCAGGAATACAGAAGGGGACGATAAACGCGTGGTGAAGGAATTACTACATCTACTAGCCGTGCAGGTGCAGGACAGGGGAAGGTAATCTGAGACATCATCCTACAGAGCAGCATTTCTGATCTTGGATGCTTTTTAACCAGTCTTCTCGAAGGTCGATTTCTGTCAGTGACAAATAATTTCTAAACACTCTTTTATATTACGTATCATCAAATAGTAAAATAAATTCAGGTGGAAAAACATGAGCTGGAAGGAGAAAAAAAGGGAAAAAAAAAAAGAAAAACATGAGCTTTCAAAGAAACTAAACTACCTTACAGCCACATACTTGCAAACATACCACCCAAATCCTTATTACCCTCAACCTTTGAGAGCACCTCCATGGACAAGTCTGAGAACAGCCCTAATGTATCACATGATTCCAGATTCACAACTCCGCTATTTCCAAAGGATTTTCTGGGTAAGAGAGAGTTCAGATGGATCTTTAACCTTGTAATACAGAGATTAAAGCACCTACATGGAACGAGTCATTGTTAAAATCTACTCAGGTTAGACCCAAGGTAAACAGTAAGTAATTGACACGATGTCCTCACTGTCTTAAGCATTTCCCTGCAATATTCCTATGTCTGCGAACTCAAAAACCACTTCCTTGGCATGGTGCAAATTTGTACTTAGTTCTTAAAAAAATGAAAGAAATTTTCTTTTTGCATGCCAGGGCGTGATACGACGTTAGGCACAGGATTTGTAGTAATTATACAAAATTTGTTTCAGTATTTGAGCCAGTGTATGGTCTCAAGCTGCAGCAATATACCACCGTAAAATGATCAGCCTTTGAAAGTCTGTTTAAAATCACAAAATAACGAAGACTTCACAGAACCACAGTGTTTAAAAAAGCAGCTCCTTAAGTATATTTCAATGTCGGTCTAATGATGATGAACTAATTGACAGAAGGGAACCAAAGGACAGGGAAATAAAAGCTGGAGCATTAGTCATTACTGGCAGAGAGAGGGATCAGTAACAAAGCAAGCACTTCTGAAACTGTCTTCATTGATGAAATGGTAACTGAGCTCCTACTATTTGTCCTGGGTGGGGTCAGGGCCCAGCAGGGAAAACAGACTCACAAGGAGAGAATTACCGCAGAATGAAGCCAGCACAGCAAACAGGGAAATGGGAGCGGGGAGAAGAGGGTCGGGAAAGGATTCTCAAAGCCCAAATTAAAGAATATGTGTGACCTGTCCAAGCCCAGGGGGAGAGGAGGAGAAAGGTCTATGAGGTGAGGGGAACCACAAGAGCAAATATCACAGACCTAGTTAAGGGCACAGTATCATTCAGAATCATGACAGCAGCAAGGTTCTGGGGGGGCAGGATCACTACAGGGCCCCCCTTTGTCACAGTAAGGGGGTGAGCCCACCCTGATGGGGAGCTTCTGATATGTGCTTGGGGGGACCCCTCAGGGAGCAGTGAAGGATAGTACTGAAGGGTAAGGGTCCTGGGGTGGGCTGGATCTGGGCACTGAAGAAGCAAGAGGAAGAAGGACAGACACCTGATTTGGGCTTAGGTGATGGGGACATGGGGTGCCAACACAATGGAGAAGGAGGAACAGATTTAGAAGCATATTTGGACCAGTAGGTGGCACTGGGACATCCTGAAAGTTTGGGCTGGGGATCAGGGGGTTGTGTCAGGGACACAAACATACCCACCAGTAGGTGATGAGGGGCGGGGGTGGTCACCAGTGGTGTCCATAAAATCATCCACGGAGGGGATGGGGAGTACAAATAGAGAGCACAGAAAGGAAATGACAGGTGCAAGGTGGCTGGAGTAGGGTAGAGATGGCAATGCCTCTGGTAAAGGAGAACCAGGAAATTCCGGTCAAGGTGGTGCAGAGGGACTTCTAGATGAATGCCAGAATCTCCGAGGACATGGCAGCAGGGAGGGGAGCAGAAGTGGACAGAGAACCAGCCGCACAACCCTCAGCACACAGGACTGGTCACTGACAGACATGAGGGGGATAGAGAGCCAGGCCATATCCTGCATCACTCATTAGAACCCTGGCCTTATGTGGGAATCGCCAACACCCCAGCCCCACCCCTGCACCCATCACACCAGGACCTCCTAGTGGTCCTACAGTCCTGGGATATGGGAGAATAGGAGCCTTGACTGCACATGCTGTTGGGGGAGAGCAACCCTGGGGCCAGCCGGGGGCAGGGGAAGCAGGGGGAGGGAGGGCTCTTGGAGCTGGAGAGCATGGGAGGCAGCGGCTCCCAGAGGGCTCTGAGTGAGAATGGGGAACACAGAAGAATGGGAGGCAGGGACAGAGAGAGGAGTGATGAAGGGAAGCCCAAAAAGCGGAACCTGCCCCAGGGTCCTGTGCTGCTGATGCCTGACCTCAGGGGTTGACACATGCGGCCGCAAGGTGCATGAGCCCATTTGGGGTTTAAAGGCACCAAAGCCAAGGTGAAAACACTATGTTCCAGGGTCCTCTTTTCAGAAATATATCTGTGGCACAAAGGGGCCAGTGGTAGGACATGTGGGTCCTGAATCCTCATGGATGGCCAAGGAAGACCGGTTCACCAGGCTCCCCGATGCTACAAAGGGATGGCCCGCCATAAGCAGGGGTGCTCTCCTCTGGGCAGGCAGGGTCAGGCCACATCACATCACCCCCATCCTACCTTCTCACCCACTCACCTTTCTGTGGGCTTTGCAGCCTGGGTGGATTCACCTGTGGTTTGGGCCCTTCCTGCCTCCGCTACAGAGAGTGGTTTCCTCTTAGGGGCCGAGTCAGCTCCTCTATTTTCTGCCTTAACCACAGAACCAGTAAGGTGCGTGCTTGGAGAAACCCAGCACTGCTATGTCACCTGTGCTGCTGACCCTCTCCTGGAGTATTTGCATTTCTTGCTTTTCCAGCTCTTACTGGGACCCCAGGCTCAAGCACGCACAGCCCGTCCTCTGCTGCACTTCCCCACTCAGATCCCTCAGCACTGGACCACCGGGAGTGTCACCAGAGTTGGGACCCCCGATTCCATCCTCCCACTATTTCCTGATTCACAAGGATGCCCTCTGGTGGCAAGAGAAGACCCCCCCGCCCCCACAGCTATTTTTGCTGTTTGAAAAGCACACCCCAAGATCAAGGAGATGTTAAATATTCTGCTTGCTTCTAAGAAACTCACTAAAGAGGACCTGGCAGCGAAGATTCAAACTTCCACTAAATGCCTTTTAAAGATAGGACATCTGTCACAGCTTTTCTCAGGTTGGAGGAGGCTAGCAAAATTATTAATTGGTTTCTGCTAAGATAGGCAATATTTGTATGCTTTAGATAAAATGTATAACAGCCTACTTTTGCTCTTGAGCAGTTAGTGAAGGGTGTGAAGGGGACAAAATGTAATGGTGGGAAAACACACAAGTTGTGGATTTGAAATCTTGGGCAAGTCACTGAGGTTCTCTAGGACTTGGTCTCCTCTTCTGAAAAATTATAAAGAGGCCATCAAGAACTCCAGGATTCTAGGATCTGTAATTAAATACTTAGACCACATGAGGGTCACGATGCAGTGGCTGGACTCAGCTAACTGTGGCAAGAATGAGGAGCGGTGATTCTCTTCCGATATAAATGTAACGAGTCACAGACTTTGTTTTAAAACTATTGCGTGGGGGCGCCTGGGTTGCATAGCTGTTAAGCGTCTGCCTTCGGCTCAGGGCGTGATCCCAGCGATCTGGGATGGAGCCCCACATCAGGCTCTTCTGCTATGAGCCTGCTTCTTCCTCTCCCACTCCCCCTGCTTGTGTTCCCTCTCTCGCTGGCTGTCTCTATCTCTGTCGAATAAATAAATAAAATCTTTAAAAAAATAAAAAAAATAAAAAAAAATAAAACTACTGCGTGAACACAGAATTAGAAGGGCCTATCCGTGGACTCCGATCCCTGGTCCTTCCATCTTACAAAGTGAACAGAAAATGCGGCGATGTCCGATCAGTCAACACCGAAAGAAGGGCCCGTCTCAGCTGATTATTTTGCACGATTTCTTCTAGCTACGCATAGCGCGCCAGCAGCAGCTTTCACAGGACGACTTAATACACTTCCTACTCACTCATCCTAAGAATACAAGCCAATGCCGGAGGAAGCAGGACTTCCTCTTTCGATCTCAAAGACACACAGGGAGAGGAAACCTTGATCCGCCATTATGCAGTTGGTCTTTGGGGAATCAGATAAGGTCTGGATTTGACAAGCACAATATACGAGGATCCATCCCCGCCACAGAAAAGAGGAACTTTCTCATTTCCAGGGGGTTTTTCCCAATAGCCCAGCACAGCTCCTATGGTAAATAGGCAGATTTCCGTGTTTCTGAGTTCTGGAAAGCACTTACTGAAATCAGAACCAGATAAGAAGCATTAAGGATTTGAATACAATAACCACCACCCGGCCCTCGCCACCTGCGAAGTTGGGGGGGTGGTGGGGGAGCTCTTGACCTCTTGCAATGTTAACTTCCGTCACTTAAAGAAGGACTGGGGGAACAAAGTGAAAAGGAACAGGGCAAAAAGAGCATGGGGGCAGGTCAACCATCCTAGTGAGAGGCCAGCTTTAGCCCAAGACCTACCCAGCACCAAGGACGAGCCGGTGCGCGTGTCTCAGCTCAAGCTGACCCTTCAGGCTGCACGCTCCACACAGCGACGCTGCAGCTGACCGTTGCACGATTTCGCAGAAGGACATACTGGGCACAAACTGCCTTCACATGAGCACTGTCCTGGGCACGTGGGGCAGCGTGGGCCCGTGTGGACACTGGGAGCTCCAAAGCTGACTCACCGGGAACTGAGAATTCCTCAAAATGCCAGCTCCCTGGTTCAGGGGGGGAAAGGAGGTTGTGCTCGCAGCAAATGAAAATGTGAAGAAATAATACTACATGCCAATCATAAACTCTAGCTCTCATTCCATAGCATCTAATCCTGATGACGTCAAATAAAACGCCAATAAGTAAGGGGCGGGCTTGTCAGTATTTACAAAACATAAATATATGCCAGTGGGGTACTTTTATTTCTGTTGTGGCAAAATAGATAGAACATAAAATCTATCATTTTAACCATTTTTAATTATGCAATTGAGTGGCATTAAATATATTTACAATGTTGTACAACTAACACCCCTATCCACCTCCAGAACTTTATCATTGAAACTTTGTACCCACAGAACAGAAACTCCCCAAACCACCACCACCCGCCCCCAGCCCCTGCCAACCACCATTCCTACTTTCTGTCTCTACGAACTGACTGGTCTAGAAACCTCACTGAAGTGGACCCATAAAATATTTGTCCTTTGGTGTCCTGCTTATTTAAATCAGCTTACTGTCTCCAAGGTTCTTCCATGTATTAGCAGGTGTCAACACTTCCTTTCTAACCCTTCGCCATTTTCCACTGTATGTACGTCCCATATTCGTCTGTATCCGTTCATCCTGACATTTGGGTTCATTTCCTAAGGCACCTTGTCTCCAAACGTGATCTATGTTTTTGAAAGGCTTCCCTGATTTTCCAGTTCTAAAAAACGCTAGGAATTATGCTTGGCTCAAATAGGTATTTAAGCTCATTTTCACCATAACGGGTAAATCAATAAATTTTACTGGTGAATAAATTCTAAATCCTGCTTTTAATGGACCTGTCAGATAAGGGAAATTGCACCTTCCCCTCCATCCCATACACAGACCAGACAGAACATTTTTTCCTTCTGTTTCCACTTTCAAAATGTCGTTTTATAGCCACAGGGCTGGTTTATACCAAAGGAAGTAAAAACAAAAGTATTAATTTTTTTTAAAAGGGAATTTTTCTGAGGCGGTGGCCACAGAAAAAGTTACCAGCATTGGTAACCGTCTTGCAAACAGACTTGACTTAGCGGGGACAACAGTTTAGCTGCAACTGGGGATAACAAGCGGAGAGGAATCCCCTCTCCTCTCTTCACAGAATAGGTAGAAACCTACAGAAAGCCCCGTTTGATTTGCCTTTGTGTTACCTTGCCAAGAAGAGGTTCTGATTTTAGGTGCTAGACAGAGTCAACTTCCAAGAAGGCCGATGAGTTTTAAGGGTCTGCGTTGAATCTGAAAAATTCAGATTAAGGTTGAGGGTGAAAGCAAGACCCTCAGAGGTGTCCCTCCTTGGAGTGAGGTCCCACGCTACAGGAAAGGGGGGGAACCACGCTGGGGTGGAGGGCAGAAGGCATTCATTCTGGGTGGCTTCAATGCTCTCGTAAATTACAAGGCAGAGTCTCCTTCAGATGGCTCTTCCGGGAGGCACGTTAGTAACTTACTCTCAAATGGTTCAGAAAAAAAAGAATATGGATATACACAAAGGAACTGTGTCAAAATGTTAACAATTAGAGAGTCTAGGTGAAGGGTATCCTGGAGTTCTTTGTACTAATCTTGCAACTTCTATTAACTTTATTCAGCAGTATTTTAAAGTCTAGAAGCCAGCTCAGAGCCTGGCCATGATGGTGCTTCTCTGACCTTCTGGGAGCAAGGGAAGCAACAGGAATGGGACGATGAGAGGTGATGGTTTTGGAGCCAGACAAGCATGAATTCCAATCCAAGCTATGTGAGACATTGGGGGAAACTCCTTGACCTTTCCGAGCCTCAGTTTTCACAGCTCTAACTGGCGGTAAGATAGTTCAGGATTCCTACCTCCTCTCCAAGTCCTACGTGCACCTTGCAGCAGTAAATGGTCCTATTACTACTACTTGCTATGATGCCTTGACAGCAACGGAGGAGGGCAAGGGAGTACCCGAGAAAACATTAGAGCCACGCTGGGATCCAGAACGGGCAGAAGAGAAGGGGAAGGTGGCATGATTGCAGTTAGGAGGGAAAATGGCATCTGATAGACAAGGATACATGCACCAAAACATAGAATTATAGCCATGTGCACTCTCCACACTGCTGGCCAGCTCAGCAGATTAGAGCTATTCTGATTACAGCTCTTGGGAGTAAGAAATTGTGTTCATGACTTTTGTTCCAAAACATACTGCATGTATTATATTCACTTAATCTAAAAGAAGTTTACAATAGGTATGAGAGAGTATGTTGTATCTCAAATATAAAAAAAAACACAAAACTACAACTACACACCATAATCAACAACTTTACAAACAGGCAACAGATCAGTTCTATTAAAAGCAAGATTCCCAAAAGCATGTCAGCATCTTTACCCGCTGGGTCTTGAAAACCCTATCTTAAAAAAAAAAAAAAAAATTGAGCCCTCCTTCTCAATATATGTATTTTTATAAATTATACACATGCAGGCTATTGGTAATCCTATTAAATATCAGCACCGCTTACTTACTGTCTTATTTGAGACAAATGCCCCCACCTTGAAGCTGTTGCCTCAGGGAAGCAAATGCCATGCTTTCTCCTAGAACAGAAATGACAAACCCGGCTTTATCCAGGTCAAGACAAACCGACTAAAATAAGGCAAAGGAGGCCATCTCTGTTCTTCTCGTAAATGGACTTGGAAGTGGGTGGGCATACATACAGTGCCCCAGCATCAAGCTCTGTGAGCTAAGCAGGCAGCCCTTCTTCGAGGCTCCGAGGGGAGAAGGGAGGGACAAGGGTCATTTCCCTGAAATGTCTCAGATGCCACCTTTACCATTCCAGTGCTGGCTTCTGGCACCCGTATTATGAATGTCTCCAAGATAGGAGGATTTGTCACCGTTCCCATCCCCCCGGGAAGTAATACTCAAGAACTTCTTCTCTTGGGTGTCCCAAAAGCCAGACCCCAAATTAGAATCAGGTTACGAGAGTTCGCTGCCACCCGGCAAGGGGCTGCGGCAACTGATCCTATAAATAAAACTTAGGAGGTGACACCTCTCTCCAACCGCATACATTAAGCAGCCCGATGACCCAGGGATAAGAAGGGGACTGTCCCCCCCACAATCCATTCATTCATTCATCTAAAAATACTTACTGAATGTTTGCTCCTTGCTGGGCCCTTGGGCAGCAAGGGAATAAGCGAGGACTATTCCCCTCGTGCAATTTCTATTTGGCTCCACGGATGAGCAATAAAGCAGTACCGATACAATTGTATAATTACAATGTGATGAGGGTGATGAAATGCACTGTACAGTGAGAACTGACCTGACCCACCCTGGGGGGCCGAAAAGCTGCGCAAAGGCAACATGCCGGTTGGGGTCTGGTTGGGGTCTGGCGTGCACTAGACAGGGAGCACCGTGGGCCCCGGGATGCCGGCACAGGGACGGCTCCTGCAGAGGCCACAGCGCCAAGGAGCAGGACACCTGTAAGGAGTGACGAAAGCACGGACAGCCGAGGTGACGGCAGGTGCTGTGTGCAAAACAGAGACGCCCAGGAGACACGGGACGCCTGGAGGGGGCTCTACCTGGGCTGAATCAGACAGAGCCACGATCGTATCTGTCCTTTCACAACACCACCTCAGGGCGCCGGGCTGGCTCAGCGGGTGACACCACCCACTCCTGGTTTCGGCTCAGGTCATGACTTCAAGGCCCTGGGGTCAAGCCCACATGGGGCTCCTGCTCAGTGGGGGGTCTGCTTCAGATCCTTTCTCCCTCTCCCTCTGCCCTTCCCTGCTCACGCACACTCTCTCTCTCCCATATATAAATAAAATCTTTAAAAAATAAAATAAAATAAATACAATGCAATACCCCCTCTAGAGGGGCCTTCCTGTCCCCCCTCCCCCACATGCGCACCTTCTTCTGAAGGCCCCCTGCCGCCTCTACAGAGGCACCATCCCACAGCACTGCGATCGTCTGTTTTCCTGTCTGGACTAATCGAAATTCATATCTATCTTTTTAGTGCAACAGAAAGAGAACGGAGACTTGCACCCTGGTCTGACATTCGGGAGGCCACACGAGCTTTAACTTTTCAATGATCACTGCCCTGACGCTGTGACAAAGCCCCACGGACTGTAAGACCACAGGTTCGCAAACCTCAGCCTGTACCAGAGTCACCTGGAAAGCTGTTAAGACGGACCGCTGGGCCCTGCTCGGAGCTTCCCATTTCAGCAGGTCTGGGTGGGGAAGGAGAGTCTGCATTTCTGAGAAGTCCCAGGTGATGCCCCTGCTGCGGTCCAGGACCACACATGGAGAAGCAGGTACTCCCCAACCCCCCAAGACCATCAGCTACCAAAGGAAACCCACAGCATTAGTGCAGCAAATAAACAAACAAACAAAAAAAGAGAGAGAGAGAGAAAAGAAAAGGAAAAAAAAATTGTACCAGTATCTGTATCTTGGAAGTCAAAGCAAACCTACAAAAAACAGATTTTCTTGAGTGAGCAAATCTGCCTGGCTTTTACACCTAGAAATCGGCCTCGCACTGGGTCCCCCTGACAAGCTTTGGCAGACACTCGGGCACAGATTTCTCGAATCCCCAAGCTTTAGAAGTGGGAAATGTTGCAGAATTCACCAGTCACAGCTACAGGACTCCAGAACAGTGACACTGGGTGGCAAATACAACTTCTGCAGCACATCAGACCTCAATCTGGTGCACTCCGTCTGAGGGCCCGAGCCCAAGCCCACACAGCCCATGCTGATCCTGTGGGGCCTCCCAGCTCCCATTTGCAGTGGGTGAGAATCTGTTCCTCCCCAGAGGGTCTGTGTTCCTGCACGCGGCCCTATCACATCACAGACATGTCTTGGTGAGGAGTCGGATACCATCCACCAATTTTCTCAATTGCTAATCAGAAAATTGCTGCAATAGTTAATTCTGCAGTCATTTTACATTTGAAAAAAAATAATAAAAAATAATTAGACCAAAACAATCACACTGGGCTAAAAGCACACTAATGGACAAAATTCGTTTATTCAAATTTGTTGCGACATTCATCAGAACGCTTGCTGGTCAATTTGCTTAATGAGTGCTCACTTGTCCCTTAATCTTTCTTGGGTGACATTCACTCACAGCAACACATTAAGCCTGCTACCCTTTTGCAAAGAATTCTTCATGACCAGCTCTGTTTTCAGAATGATTTCTTCTTATCTCTTCATAGCAAATAAGAGGAAATGTCTGAAATGATCTTACTCTGTTTTCCAGAATTTTTTTTTAAAGTTTTCCAATATGTCCATTGAGAAAGTTTTACTCCTTCCTATATGACTTTACAATAATGGCTAACCTTAAAAGCAGGGGGGCTAAAGAGGCCAATTCTATAACTGGAAACTTCTAGTAGGTAATTTAAATCAATGGCCAACTAAAGGAAATTCAAGTTGGAGGAAAGAAATTAAGTATTTTTGGAAATCTATATTAATATTATGTCAAGCCCTGGAAGCATTTTTTTTTTCAAATGACTATAATTAAAGATACGCAAATTTTTTATGGGAGAAAAAAAGCTTAAAGTGAAAAATACACCTAATTAGGTAATGATTACATCTTTATTAGATGGTATTAAAAGTATTAATGTGGTTTAATGCTTTTAAAACCATAAAATAGCATTCTCTCCTTCGGAACTCAAGGACTAGTACACCAAACAAAGCCGAAAGGGTGTCACTTTTTATACATTTCCCTCAGAAACAACAGGTCAGACAGGAGCTTCCTGGTACCCTGAGGATTTCAACCATTACATTTTGTCATAAGTAAGCTTAGAAGTTAATGCTAGGTACACCATCAAGTGTTCGGTTCCAGTTTTCAGAAAGCTGCAAGCACTAACTTTTCTCTCTATAACACATTTTTAATAACTTATTTTGGAAGAACATTATTTTTAAAGTCAGCTACCAGTGATGTTTTAAGACTTTGCTGCTTTGGTCCCGAAAAGGTTACCAAATCTTATGTTAAAAAGTCTACATAGGGGCACCTGGGTGGCTCAGTCGGTTAGGTGTCTGCCTTCAGCTAGGGCATGATCCCAGGGTCCTAGGATGGAGTCCCACATCGGGCTCCCTGCTCAGCCGAGAGTCTGCTTCTCCCTCCACCCCCCACTCATGCTCTCTCAAATAAATAAAATCTAAAAAAAAAAAAAAAAAAGTCTATGTAGATTCTGGGAAGGTGGCTACAGTGGTAGCAACCTAATTATTGATCTCCCCCACCCGCACCCACCCCAACCATAAAAAGAGACAAACAGAGCAGCACCAAAAACCCAGGAACAATATCTACAACAGAACCAGCGGATAAGGTATTCCCATGAACCCTATAAATGAGAAGATGAGGACAATCAACAGCTTCAAGAACTTCCATTAGATACTCTCTGGAAAGTTCGGGGAGCCATTCTGAGAATACCCATGCAAACTGGTCGATGGCTTTGCAGGTTCTAATTTCACTGTTAAGTGCAGAGGGAATTATGATCCATGTATGTCTAAGTGCTGGAATGTTCTAGGTTGGGGGAGGTCAGATTCTTATGAATGAACTAGAAAGGAGAAAGCCCCATAGGAAGGGGAAACTGCTGGGGATGAATCCAAGAAAAGCAAAACAGGGAGAAAGTTTGGGGTGGGCAGGCGGGTATGGGGACCAAAAATGAAAGATCTTAGACTGCTGAAAAGTAGAGTCCACACACCACTCCATGCAAACAATGTAAGTGGTACTCTAGAACTGTGCAACTAGAAAAGCTATACTGGCCCCACGAAAAAATACAGGAAAACTCATGTTGAGCAACAGAGAAGAACCACAGCTGACTTCCAAATAGTTACTTAAAGAAAAAACAAGGAGCAGAATGACATTCCCAGTATAGACAATAAAATCATGCCAGAAAGAAAGAAAACAGATGTAAACTCCAACCCAGCATTTCAAAACAAGCTAAAAGAAATTAAATCAAAGAAGCTATGAAGAACCACATAAACCAGAATTTTTTAAACCCAGATATCAGTTGATCAGAGAAAATGGAAGATTTGAGTTAAAGAAGGTAAAGAACTAAGGAAAGAATTAGATATAAAAGGAAAAAAATCATTTCAGAAATGAAAGGTTATTTTTAAAAAAAAAAGCACAAAGAGCAAATAAAATGAACAGTGCCTTAAAAGAACTGGAAGATGGAGAAGAACAAAATGTTTTAATTCACATAAATTACGAAGACGCTAAAAACATTTGGGAGGAAGTGATCCACATAGAAGACAGGCAAAGAAGATCTAACACACACACAACGGGAGTTCCTGAAGCCGGAGCAAAAGAATAGGGCACATAGTAAAAGCTGTGCCACGAGCAAACCTTCCTGGGTAATTACATATTTCAGTGGCGTATCACGTCCCTAGAAAAATCAACACAGAGCAGCCAGCACTGTCAACTACCACTGGACTTCAAAGAATAAAAGTAAAACACATTCCTTTGGGTAGCTAGGCAAACATACCAAGTTAAACGTGAGGCAAAGAAAATCAGATTGTCAGCAGACTTTGACAACACTTTATGGCAAAAGACAGTACCGTAAAATATTAAAGATACTTGCACAAAGAAAAGATGAGCCAAGGATTTTATATCAGCCAACCTGACTTTGAAGTATAAAGGCGACAGATGAGCTCTTACGAACACAGAATGCAGGGAATACATCCCGTGAGTGCTTCCTGAGGCATCAAGCAGAAAACCAACCTGCCAGGAAAGACAGGACAGAAGGACCAGTGGCCAGCATCAAATATGTATTTACGAGTAGAAAAAAAGAGTGGTAACAAAGGAGACAGCAGAATATATGATTATGATATATTCTGATAAAGCAATTTTAGTATAGCTATCAGGAAAATTAGGGGAGGGAAGAGTATCTGAAAAGTAGCATATGCTCCCTGATTGTACAGATAGTCACTGGGGTGAAAGGATATTGCTTCAAATGCCAAGCTGGAGGGGGGAGGGGGGAGAAGAAAGAACAGGCTTCTAGCTAATTTAAATGTCACTCACAGGAGGAAACCAACAGAAAACAGCACACCCTCCCAAGAGCAAAACAAGGGTATTATAAAAAGGTATCAGCATAAAACAACCAGTAGGGTGAAAAAATACAAATCTTTGCCAGTACCCAAAGGTACACCAAAAAAAGAAAGTGAAATAACAGAAGAACACACCAATTATTAAGTAGTTTTATTGGGGATCAAACCTGAATATGACCAAACCTCTAAATCACCAATTTACAGGACACACAGGGACCAGAGAGGACGTGAGCCACCACCACAGGAATGCAATCAGCAGACTGAGCAGAATTCAGACTGTGGAAAACTGCACAGGCCAAGTACTCAGTTTCTTCCACAAAAATGGGAGAATAGGACCTATCATAAATAAGAAATGGGGGCACCTGGGTGGCTTGGGTGGTTGGGCGTCTGCCTTTGGCTCGGGTCATGGTCTCCAGGTCCTGGGATCGAGCCCCATGTCAGGCTCCCAGCTCAGTGGGGAGTATGCTTCTCCCTCTCCCGATGCCTCCTCTCTCCCTGCTTGTACTCTCTCTGTCTCTCAATCTCTCTCTCAAATGAATAAATAAAATCTTTTAAAAATAAATAAATAAATAAGAAATGACTTAAAGACCACATCAACCAATTGCAATGTGGGAATCTCATTTGGATTTTATCAAATGTGTACATATTTGTGTGTGTATATATATTTATATATTTGTAGATTTATTTTATTTCAGTAGGGGAAATGTGAACACTGGATTATCAACAACACTGTGGAATTATATTGACTTGGAAGGCTGTGACATCTGCATTATCATTATGTTTAGGGGAAGGGAATTGTATTTCAGAGCTAGATGCTGAAAACATTTATAGATGAAATCCCACGATGCATGAGATATGCTTCAAAATAATGGGAGGATGAAGTGGACAGAGATGAGGCAGAAAGGCTGGTTGCTGATCCAACTGGGGAAGCTGGACGACAGGTATAGGAAGGTTCATTACACTACTACCTACGTCTGAAACGTCCCCATGATTTATATACTTAGATATATATACACACACACATATGTGTGTATACATATATGTATATAGTTCATTCTTTTTTAAGAGAGAGAGAGAACAAACAAGTGCATGGGAGGGGGTTTTAGGGAGAGGAAAGAGAGACTCTTAAGCAGGCTCTGAAGGCTCGATCTCACGACCCTGAGATCATGACCTGAGCCCAAATCAAGGGCTGGGCGCTTAACCAACTGAGCCAGCCGGGCACCTCTGTAATTTATTTATTTTAAAGTTAATGTGAGGTTCAATTGCTCCATCTTTTTTTTTTTTTTTAAAGATTTATTTATTTTGGAGAGAGAGAGTACGTGTGTGAGCAGGGGGTGGGGGGGTGGGGCTGTGGTGTGCAGGGGGAGAGAGAACCTCAAGCAGATTCCCTGATTACCAGATGAGCATGGAGCCTGACACAGGGCCGGTCTCAACGCTCTGAGACTGTGACCTGAGCAGAAACCCAGAATCGGGCGCTAAACCAACTGAGCCGCCCAGGCGCTCCTCAACTGTTCCATCTTAAAATAAAATGGTTACCACTAGGTTTTCAAACCACTCAAGGAATAGTCTAAAAGTTCTAGGTACCCTACTTTTTTTTTTTTTTAAACCTTTCTCTAGTTAACTGATAGCAAACTTAAACAGGGTCTATTTAAACTAGGCCCTGAAATTCTCACCCAAAACAGTCGGTACTAACCAGTGATGACCTCACTGGACAGAAAGAATTCTCTGACTTACAAACACGAGTCTTTTGTCAAACCTGGGGCAAGGGTATGACAGCAACGGATTCCGTAATTACTTCAGTACCCACACTTGTGCAGCTCAAGCTGGTCGTTTCATCGAAATTGTTAGCTGACCTCCTACCAGGCCCCCGAGGAATCTTGAAGTCCTTCCACCAAAGCTGTATCACTGGGGATATACCTTCTTGCCCACAACTCAAAGGGGTACCACTGTCCATCGCTGGACAGTCGGTATCTTGGATTCCTTCCAGCTAATCAACACTAACAATACCAAAGGCAATAACAGTCCTACTCCATGCCCAAGAACTGACAGAGAAGAACTTTCCAGTCCTCAGGAGTTCAACAGGGTCAATTCTCATTTGGGGGAGTCCTTGATTTGAAACCAGAGAGCTTATCACTTCATAGATCTCCGAAAGACCACTCTCAGGCCAAAATGCAGAAAGTCAGCTGAAGCCAAGCTGCTGTCACCTCACCCAGGCCACCTACAGTAACGGGAGAGTGGGGCATGATGCCCAGAATACCTGTCAGCCGCTGACCAGTGGGACACAAAGTGCCATCAGTGGAGTGTAGTTATTATTAAATCCAACGATGGTCCAATTTTAACAAGAAAAGGATGAATTTTAAAAGGAAGCAAAGAGCCTCTAGTCCTTGGAGACATCCTGAAGAGCACTCAGCCTGGACCCCTGAAGCATCTCTCTCAGCTGTGAAAAAGCATTCTGGTACATTCCGAGAAAAAGGATTCCAAGCCTCCAGACTGACAACACACTGGGGCACAGGAAAGTCTCCCCGAAATCCGGAAAGTGAAGACACCTGTCTGTGCTCCCCCCATGTTACACACACTTGATTCAACCCCCTTTGGTGAGTCCTTCCAGGAACACCAGCTCAAGTGGCTCCCCACTCTGGACTACAGAGACTGGGGCGGTGAAAAGCTGCAACAGCACTGAGGGGCTCAGCCCTTCCCAGGGCAGGACCTGTGGCAGACAGAACTCAAGGGACCCACATCTTCAAAACCTCCCACTGAGTCGGCCCCTGGCCCCCCTCCCCCGTTTCTCTTCTTGCCCTGTTCTGGTTTGCCTTCTCCGGCCCCTCCCTCCCCATGAACCTAGTCCCCGCTGACCCTCTGAGAAACCCTACCTTTCTCAGCTTCCTTCCTTAATTGACCATAATGTGGAACCGAAATAAATCTAAATTAAGCTGCTTTCTATGAGAGACCCTAGGCTTTCTTTTCTTTCTGGGCTCTTTGGGGGAGCCTGGGCTCATGAGACAGAAAGAATTCACTGGAACAGAAGCCCCAAGATGACGAGACTTTTTGCTTGGTGTGTTCACTGCTATGCCCCCTCCCCCAGTGATTTAATAATTATTTATGAACAAATCTGTGAATTCCTACTGTGTAAGGTCAGTCTGAAAGATACTAGGAGGGACCAAGAGAGAAGCTATGAGACTTAAGCACTACAGTTTTATGGCCAGAGCTGCTGCTCCAGATTTCCGGTGGGGAGACAGAGGCCGGCTACACCGGCCACGGACCGTCCTCACGTGCGGGCACTGGACCACCTCAGCCCTCCAGCATCCACTCCCCCGGCCACCCTCTCTCCTGCAGGCAGTCATCCTGAAGCTAAGGTGATCATTTTAAATAATATCCCCTGAAAATGCAGAAATGTAAATTAGGCTACACATTCAGATCTACTAAAAAATTCATAAACCCTTCTACATATGCTAGTTTATTTTAAAAAGCAAAAGGGGGGGTTCTTTTTTTTTTTACGAAAGTGGTGCATTTTGGTTGAGCTAGAAAGGTATCTACTATTTGCCTGCAGTAAATATCCTGACGCTACTGTGATAAGTAGGAAGAAAACATTCCCACATCCCCAATTAAGCATTTTCAAGCGGCTATTCGAATGACGTATTTTGAATGAAGAATCTGGGTTCAATTTAACAATGACATAAAGCCTAATGACCAGCCCGTGTGGTTTTTACCAGGCCATTTCTTAAAATGAAGGTCTTCCCAAGGTGCGCGGACTCAATGTCGCCCATTAAAAAAGAAATCTGTGAAAACTAGAATGGAAATGCATTTAAAACATTTTACAAACCAAAAAACCGAGTTACTTTAAAAGTACCTGTAGTCTTTCCAAGTAGAATAATTCTCCCTTTTTTTAAACACGCTCTTGTTTTCTCTCAAACCTGCACCAGCCAAGTAGAGTAAGAGAGAGCCAATGCCCCCACCCCCCACCACACTTACAAAATCGCCAGTGTTTTCCCCAGAAGCCAAATCTATATTAGATTCCTTTCTATAAATACCTCTCTCCAATAAAAAGACACACCAAATAATTTCCAAAGTTCTTTGTGAGAATACCTCCTTTGTTCTAACTCCGCTAAGCAAGCCCGCTGCCTACAGAGGTCATTCTATGTAAATCACTGGCAGCCCGGGATTGTTTTGTAGAATTTTATAAACACCCTTTGAAATAACCTGAGTCACCTGGGGTAAATCCAAAAGAAGCTAGATATTTTGCCTCACTCAGGAACTTAAAGATACAAGAAAAGGAGTAAGTATGGGTTTCTCCTCTTTTCATTTTCCCTATTATTTTTTCCCACTTGGTCAGGAACAAGGCACTCCCCTGGTGAGTACCACCACACACCCTTTCTTTACGCGATTGACTTTTCCTCCACCAACAGCCACCGCCCCACCCATGGCTCACTGCTTTTGCGAGGCCAATACCCAGTGCCCCTAATTCCCTTCTAATTCCCCTCTAATGCAGGGCTGGAGAACCCGGGGCAGGATCTCCAGATGTCCTAAACCATACAGGACCCTTATTATCAAGGTTGGGAGGTTTGGGGCTTGTTACTGTTTCTTTTTGGAGTGGGTTTGTTTTTTGTTTTTTGTTTTTTTTAATGAATGGATTTATGCATACTGCTACATGCCTGGAATATCATTTTACTAAATATTTAAAATCTGCTAATAAGAACCAAAACCCATCTATTACCGCTATCGCATGTGGAGCCTACGGAAACTGTAATCTTGGCTGGCGGTGAGGAGGTACGAAGGTGAGGGAGGGTAATTAGTCCTGGACTTAAAAGCAACTCCAAGTACATATCCGTGGACCTACTCTTGATTTCCATTGTACATACATTATGTGTAATACATGCAAAAGTAAGGTCTGTACTTTTCCATTTTTTTTAAAGTTGATTTCTCTGAATAAGTAACTACTTGACCAGATTACACTTAACAAAAATCTCCCCACATATGGTATCGTAGGAAATACTGCAATTACTGACGAATTTAAAAAAAAAAAAAATCCTAGAAATTACCCAATCTCATCTTCCAGTAGATTCTTTCCAATAGGAGTCTTCTGGCTAACCGAAACCCTTTCCTTTCAGATTCACACCTTACCCAATTCCTGAACCAAGATTTAACTTGGGCCCCAGATCTTCCTCTGACTCAGCCCCTCTCCTCCAGAAATGATGCCTAGTCCTTCTAATCCAAGGGTAATGAATATGCATGCATCTTGGCTTCTGGACCAGGACTGTTATTTAAATCTTATTACAAATCCTATTACATTAGCGCTGACCCCAGCCCTTATCTTCCCGAAGCTCCCAGACTCCTCAAAGGCAGGGATCACATCTCAGACATCATCACACATTTCAACCTGACAAGTGAAGTGGCGTAGTCAACTAGAAGCTGTTGAACTGCAATTTCATTTCCACCACCTTCCCCCCGCCGGACGGCTGGCTGATCTGGTATGTGCCATTGAGCCATGACCATGAAGTGACCAAAGGGAAAGAGCAGATGGGAAGGGAAGTCAGGGTGGTGGGTAAACCACAGAGCGAACAATCCATCCCTGAGCAATCAAGGGAGAAGGACTTCCTTCATCCTTACAGATCTCTCGGCCCACATGCAGCATGGCTGGCTTTCTCTCAAAATTACCAGTCAGTTGGGGGATCACAGAGCACGATCGTTCTTTGGTTAGGGTTAATTATGATCAATGACCGATGTCTCTATACCTCGAAACTTCCTTTTGCTTCTCTTCCTTTGGCACTCGGCTTACGTGATCACACTGCACCATCCATTCTGTGGTTGGATACCCCCAACCCCCAACAGATCAATAACCCAAGTTTAAGCTGTGGGTTCTTTATTGGCTATTTTCAATATAGTCAAAAATTGTGAAGAGTTCATGGATGTGTTAGAGTCAAACCAGAATTTAGAGAAACACTCTGCCCAAAGCCCAGGCAGGGAAGAAGGAAAAACGGCTGGTTATTTTATTTAGAAAAGGTTTCAGGCGGGCCCTTAAAGGGTCATCAAACCAGCTGAGGTAAGCAGGACCTAACTATTTCAAAGTGACAATTACATGGCTTTCCTCATACTTGCAGCAAAGACCCTATAACTAACCCTCGTAATGCAACAAAGTATTTTCCAAGCCTCCAATCAAAGAATCCCCCCCCAAAAAGAATCTCAATTTCCTTCTGGGGCAATTTAAACTATTCTCATTTTGTCCCATTCTTCATTCACACACTACAAATATTTGAACACTGTCATTCCCAAAAACTTCCTCACCTTATCTTCTCCAGCTTAATAAATCCAATTTCTTTAAGTTGCCTTCAAAGGGCCTATTTGCCAAAGCTTTAATCAACTGTGTCCTCCTCCCTCAAACCCACAATGTCCATTCTGTTCTCTGAGGAAGCCAATGAACACCCTTTAAAAATGGCTTAACGCGGAGAAGAAATGCAGAATGAGCTTCCTGCTATATATTTGTTTTCATGAAAATTTACTTTCATTGTGACTGATCCACAACACACAATTCTTTAAAAATCCCCAAATCCTACCATTACTATTACACAGCCATGTTCTGTTGACTTTTGGGGTATAGTTTTGCCCTCACGTGGACCTGACCCTAACAAGAATCTCATTTGTATCTACCATCGTGTCTGTGAAATTGAGTTTCAAATGAAGACAGCCTGTAAACAGTCAATAAATAAGTACAACAGAGACCCATATCATATTCCTCCCCTCAAACGGGCTGCTGCTCCTCTGGTTTTATTTTCCATTTATTTCATAGTACCCCCAGTCCTCCCAGTTACCCATGTCTACGGGAATGCCTGCTCCCCCCTTCCCCTCAATCTCATCCATGCCTGACACATCCAAGACGCCCGTGAATTTGCCAAGTGAATGAAGTCGGCCACCTTTACCTTCCTCATGTCTTCTAAATGTTTTCCCTTCTATCCAGAGCACATACTCTCACACCCAGGCCCTCACCCCTTCACCCAGAGACCACCTAAAGAGTATGACCGTCCCTCTACCCAGCTCCCCATCAACACATAGCTCAGCCATGAGACGGACCATCCCCAATGAGGCCCCTGAAAAACTCTCCCTTAGATATTTGTACACCCACGTTCACAGCAGCATTATTCAGAACAGCCAAAGGGGGAGGCATAACAAAATATGGTACAAACTAACACATGTGCATATGCAGACACACGTACACATATCCATACATTTCCTTCCTTAAAAAGCAAGGAAACTCTAACATATGTTACAACATGGATGAACCTTGAAGACATTATGCTAAGTGAAACAAGCCAGACACAACGACAAATACTGAATGATTCCACCTATATGAGGTCCCTAGAGTAGTCGAATTCATAAATACAGAAAACAGAATGATGGTTGCCAGGGGCCGGGGGAGGGGTGACAGGGAGTGTTTAATGGGCGCAGAGTTTGTTTTGCAAGATGGAAAGTGTTCTGGAGATGGGTTGCACAACGACGTGAATGTACCTGACACTATGGAACCTTACACCTCAAAATGATTAAGACAGTTAATGTTATGTGTATTTTACTAAAATGTAAACACACACACTCACACACACACACACACACACACACACACACACACACGTTACGTGCGTGCGCCCGCGCACCTCCCTGAGTCTTGGTTACCCACCGCAAGGGGGTGTCCAAGTTTTCGGAGCAGGTTGGGGACTGGATGCAAAGAATGGTGGAGCGAGCAGCCCTGACTTAGTCAGCACAACCCACAGGGCCACTCCTGGGTCAGGTCCCCCTTAGCCCTGACCTCAAAGCTCTTTTCAGAATCCGGACCAAACTCAACACTAAATACACCCTCCCTGGGATGTTCCTCGAGGCTAATCCAAGAGCCCACCTTTCCAGCCTCTTCCCCTCCAATTTCCGGACCCACCCCAACCATCATACTACCTGAAAGACTGAACAATCCTCAGATAAGATCTTAAGTCTTGTCCCCTGTTCCCACAGCTTTCTTCCAACGGAAGCCTCAACTACAGACACTCTATCCCCTAACACACAGAAATTAATGTCAGATATTATCTCCCACATGGACACTTCTACTGATCTCTGATCTCTATCATCTGCCCACCAAGACATAAACTCCTGTCCTTTGAAATCCTGCCTGAGCACTCTGCGCTTCTTTTGACACCAAATTCGCTTTAAATCGGAGGCTGTGCTCTTAGTCCACCCCTCCCCCACCCCTAGCCCACATCTGTCCTCCCCGCAAGCACCGAGGCCTAGGGATTGACAGATTTTCCTTAAGGCCCTTTCTGAAATGTTTACTGAGCATTTACTGTGTTCAAAGTCCTGTACAAGGGCTGGAGAACAGGACATGATAACCATGTATGTGTCTAGCCTGGGGCAATGGCCGAGTTCAGCCTGGTCCCTCACTCCTAGGGAAGGCAGTCACAGAAAAGCCCCTCACTCCTAAGGTGCTTTCAATGCCACTTTACAAGGTAATAGGGTTCCTGGACGCTTACTTATTTTCCTTGAGAAAATGGCCCTTTTACAAAACTTTCCCCTCCTCAACTCTCATCCAGAAATCTGTATCCACTGAAACGGGCTAAGAATAAGGTGAAACAAAGAACCAGTGAGAACTACACATTGCCACTAGGAGTGGATTTTTTTTAAAAAACTAGACATTAAATGTATACATTTCATCCTACTACTAAAACAAAACAAACACCACTCTGCCTAATCTGGTTTTAATTCATTTCCAATTTTTTTTTCTAAGAGACAAAGCTGAAAGAGGCACATAAAATCAGCCTGATATGGAGTCCCCATGCTGTCCCCACGAGGGACACCATGCTAGGCACGTTATGTGGATGATCTCACTTACTCTTTTGGGGAGCCCATGCCACCACCCCTGGGTCACACATGAAGAACCGAAGCCTCCAGAGAAGCAGCATTTTCTCCCAGAGCTGGCAAAGGGCCAAACTGGATAAAAACCCAGACTGTCCGTTTCAGAGCCCAAGGTCTTAACTCTGATGCCACCTGCCCTGGATAACAAATTAGCCTAAAGTTTGCAAGTGTTGAAAACCTAGCTGTCATAGAAGGATGTTCTGGGAGATACCTAACCAACTGTGTCGAAACCAAAACGTAAGCATGGAGGCTAAGGCAGAAGATGAATGGGAGAATCAGCAGATGTGAATGTTTTCATTGGAGAAATCTTCTGGGTTGTTTTTCTTTCTGGGGGGGCAAAAAAAAAAAAAAAAAAGTCCAAGATCTGTTCAGTCTCGAGTAGTGCTTCCCAACTCAAAAGCTATATGAAATGCGAAACAAAAATTAAAGCTGATTTCACATTAAAAGCCATCATGTTAGTACTTACTGATACCTGCCTGCAAAGATGACAGAAGAGAAACTGTCAAATTCTACATACAGAGCTCACTCACTTATGAGGTGCCTGTCCCATCCCAGACCCTGTGCCAGGCATCTGTACAAGAGTTTCTTTCTGATTTTTAGGACAACCATATTAGAGTGGGCACTATGCCATGTTAGGAATAACAAGAAGTCCTATTTTACAGATAATAATTATGACTGACACGTATTGAGCTTGTAGGAGAAGCGTGCCAGGCAGCACCATTCTAAAAACTCTCTATGTAGAAACACATTTACTGGCACAGAATGATTAAGGAATCTGCCAAAGTCACACAGCTGAAACTAAGACGAAAAAGTAACTTCAGCAGGGTAAGCGACTTGCTCCCAGGCCCCAAGGGTGTCAGCCATGAAGCTAGCAGACTGATACAAGGCTGTCTACACTCCTTAGGCCTGTGCTCTGTGCACCAGGTACCTGTGTGGTCCCACGGACGCTCACCAGGGCCTAAGGCTAAATGCCTGCATGTGTAAGGGCTGGCCCTGGAGCGGTATCTCCTGGAGTCTCCTAAACAGCACAGGTCCCATCGAGAGGGGCAGAGTTCAGTTCTTCAAAAGAATAGAGAAATTGAGATCCTGACATAAATTCTCCAGATTTTAAGTACTGCCTTGGTGTTTTCCTAAAAAGCATCCCGGGGGGGAGGGTGGGGGAATGACAAACATGTCAGCCAGTAACCTCTACCTATTTACAGTCTGAAGTCAAAAGATGAGCTGTCTCAGGGGCGCCTGGGTGGCGCAGTCCTTAAGAGTCTGCCTTCGGCTCAGGGCGTGATCCCGGCATTACGGGATTGAGCCCCACATCAGGCTCCTCCGCTGTGAGCCTGCTTCTTCCTCTCCCACTCCCCCTGCTTGTGTTCCCTTTCTCGCTGGCTGTCTCTCTCTGTCACAAATAAATAAATAAATCTTTAAAAAAAAAAAAAAAAAAAAGATGAGCTGTCTCAGGTCCCAAATGCCCCAAATCAGAGATCCTAGGCCAGGCTTCCTCAAAGTGCCCTCCTTGCAACAAAGATTTACACCGGCTTTGCCCTAGCTTCACACCTGTATCTTTGCTCACTCCCTGGTAGGCACTCCTCACCCTGGACTTGCAGTCAGGAAGCTACCCATTTGAGTTCCAGAGGCTGCCTATGAAAGGCTGCATACTTAAGATCCCTTCCCAAGTCTTTCAATCCCTTATTTTGAAAGTTAACCACACATGAATATGGCAAAATAAAGCACTTCCCTCGGTCCCAGCCTGTCCACCGGCTGTTAAACTAAATCCATTCTGCAGCCTTGACCACGGCCTTTGAGGGGTTCCCATCCTGCAAGGCCAGCTTCAAGAATTCCGCTTGGACACTGTGGCTCATTTCCTGGTGTCCTTTAATCAGCTGGGGGGAGACTTGAGGAAATGAGTCAAATCCTAAGGGCAACTTCTAGCAGCCGTCAACAACGGCAGCAAAATCCATCACCACCACCACCACATCCGTCCCTAAACGCGCTACCAGGGAAGCCCCACTAAACACTTGGCACACTTCTGAGAATTTGTCTTGGGCTAGGAGTGGGAAACTGCCCTTCTCTACCTCACTGTGCCCATTCGGGGTAAATGACCAGTGGTATTAACTCATTCCTCAAAGTCTGCTCTTCCACAAGTATGCCACAAGTATAGAATAATGCTAAGAGCAGTTTTATTTTTTGGAGAAGGGGATGGAAAAAATCTCAACTGACCTCCACCATTATTTTAGAGACAGCTCATCTTCATTTCTGAGGGCCTTTGGAATGGGACAGCGAACACCTACAGTCCTCTTGCCCAGGGTCAGCTGCCTACATACTTCCAGGGAAGCTACATTTAATGACTCCCCTCCCCGGTGAATACCTCCCTTAGAACTGAGAACACGAAGACATCCTAAGACAGGCAATCCTAGGTCTTTTTTACCAAAATTTGGAAGGTAATGACCTTGAGCATCCTGTATTCCCAGAACGTCCGACAATACCCTGGCCTGTAGCATGTGCTTCCTGAATAGTTTCAAATGAATCTCACAACTGAATCTATTAAGGCACGTGAATGGATATACAGTCGGGTATATATGTGGGGCTAATGCCGGGTTTCACCACTGATTATTTTGTAACTGACTAATTCTCAGCCAGTTTCTCCAGCTATAAAATGGTAAGGGATGGTAAGAGTACGACCTCCAGGGCTTTACACGGCGTAAAGCCCCCCTTCCCCAGCATGGGCGCGGCCCAGGTTTGAATAAAGAACAACAACTATGTACAACACACGAAGTGAAATTTAAGGCACATCAGAAAATGTGTTGCAATAACACAGCATACATAATTTATCAAGTCGTAAGAAAAAAAATGTGTGGATGAGTGGGAAAGACCAGAATGGGGATAAATGACTTCTGGGATCCCTTTACAAGACCATCATATTATTCTCAACAGGATAAGAACCAAAATGTCCCGGGCCAGCTGCTGGGTATGACTTTGGCCTCACACCTGCAGGAACAAGGGGAAAGTATGATTCACCATTCCCTGCGGGCTCATCTTGCTGGGCTCAGGAATCGTCAATACCGAGGGCAGTGGGGATGGAGGGTCCTAAAGGGTTGGCACCTCCTTGATTGAATTCCAAGGGAAACTAGGCAAACCTGTGTGGATGGAGGAGAGAGCAGGATAAACCACACCTCCCTGCATTAGCGAGGGGTCGACCAGTAGCATACCAGGAGTGGTCCCTGTAACCAGGAGAGGCAGAAGAATTTCAGGGAGACAAAAAGGAATCAGGAAAAGAATTCAGAAAAACTGTAGTCTACACTCAGAACACTGGAAAAGGAGAATTTGGGACCCAAAGGATCCTTCATGATGCAGATGCCTCACCGTCCTCTTGAGAAAATTGGGATCTCCAGAATTTAAACGACCTGCCAAGGGCACACAGCTAATAAATGCTGGAAAAGGAGAACCAGAAGGGCAGCTCAAGGCTCTGTCACTATACCATACTGCCCCCCAGGAGTCAGACCTTAAAATTCCCTCTGCCAAAAATCTACTGGATGGAGAAGGAATAATTATGAGGAAGAAGGAAGCAACGAATTCATTTAATGTTTAAAAAGGGAGCTATTCTGTGTGGTCTGTCTTTCTAGTGCCGTATTCGGTCCGTACACATACCGTAACTGAAATTAAAAATACCAAGGCACAAAGACGTAAGAACCAAACGTGTCATTTGAAGCTTAAGCGGTCAAATCCGCCACGGAATCCGGGCACACACTAATGACCCCCCCCCCCCCCGCGCGCCCACGGTCCAGATGCAACGCCTCCCTTCCTCCACAGGAAAGCCCTCACAATGCCTTTCAAGCCTGGGAGTGGAGAGGCTGCACCTTGAGACTTTATGGAAAACGGACCAGTGGTCAATTGAGCACCACGATAGTTCCTAGCGACGCTTCGCTTTTAAGCCCTTAAATTCCAGTTCAGACTCACTTTCTGTCCTTGCATCATCGGGGTAGCCTTAAAGGTTTTTAAAAACTGACCTGGGAGAGAGCAGGGTTTCAAGGGTTAGCAGGGCGACCTGCACTCGCTCGCGCACTAGCGACACCCAGAAAAAAAGGGGCAGGGAATCTGACCGAGGGCTTCCAGGAGCCTGCAAATCCTCCTCCTCCACCTTCAGCCCCAAGTTCCCGCGCAGACAGAACCGGATTTTCATTACAGCTTTCAGATCCAAGTAAGATTTGCAGAAAGTTCCACTCCATCTCCCACCCCCGCCCCAGGCGGCCCTTAAGTAGTGTAGCTATCACGTGGGAAAGGGTGCTGCAAATCTCAAAATTCCCAAAGAAAACGGGCACCCGAAATTACTGGTCGCAGACAGCGATTCCAGCGGCTTGCAGAGCCCCGCCAGCCTGTCCGGGCATACTGGCGGAGCCCGGGAGGCGGCCGGGTGGAGGACCTGAGCGTCCCAGCGCACTGTCCCTGCCTCCTCCGGGAGCAGGCGGCAAACGCAGCCACCAGCCGCTCGGAGGCGCGTGGCAGGAAAGCAACTGCACCGCGGCGGAAAGGGGCGAGCCTCTGGCAGGGGATTTACAACAGCAAAAAGTCTGCAACCTAGCGGCTGCTTTCCGCACGCCCTGTCCAAGTTGTCCCCGTAGCCGCCACCTCTAGGTTCGCGGGTCTGGCCCCACAGCCTCACGCCGCGCGCTCCCCGGGCAAAATGCCTATCCAGGGGGCCCGGGGACGCCGCGAGGAGAGGAGGCAGCGGGTCTGTCCCCAGATCTGAGCCACAAAGAGCGCCCGCGGTTTGGAAAGCGGCAGCCGCGGAGCAAAGAAAAGGCTCTCCAACTTTGCCCTCGGCGCGGCTAAGAACCTGCGGGCTGCTCGTCCAGTGCGCCGGTCACACACGCGCAACTTTTAACAAAAGGAAGCAGCGGCCGCGCCTCGCACGGCGGAGATAACGCGCTGGGTGCGGACCCCGGACCCGCCCGCCTCGGCCCCCGCGTATCCTCCGCACAAAAGCAACCCCGAACTAGCACGCAGCCTGCAGCCGCACCTCACCCACTCCTGAGCCCCCTCGCTGCCCTCCTTTCCGCACGACCCCCAGCTCAGCGCCCTCGCCACCAGCGGCAGGGGCTCCTCGCGCAGGTGAGCGAGGCAGGGCGCAGGAGAGTCCCGGCAACGCCTCGAACCTTCCCGGAGCCTGAAAAGCACGGGCACTGGAGGGCCGTCAGCCACCCCTGCTGACGAACCCCCCCCAACGGGTTCGAGCCCTCGGGGGCACAAGCTACACCGGGGCGGGGGGCGCGGCCCGGGTGCCCGGGGCGCTCTCCCACCTGGCTGGACGCGGAACAGGAGGAGCAGGACGCAGAGAAAATCCCAGGCGCCGTGAGCGCCTCTCATCGCGGTGGCTGCGCTGGGATCGGAGCTCCGTTCCACGTTCTGCTCTCGCCCAAGTGCACAGAGCGCGGCAAAGCCGAGCCCCCAGAGCCGCGAGCGCCGAGCAGCGGCCCCTCCTCCCAGTGCCCTCCCCCTGCGCGCCGGCCACGCCCCTTCTCCGAGCCCCTCCTCGCCTCCCCTCCCTCCCTCGCTCCCGGGTCTCGCTCCCTCCCGGTGGCGTCTGGCCTCTGCTCCTTCGACGTGCTAATCCCCGGGGGCTGAGCCGTCGGGGAGGAGGAGGGCGTGCGGGCCCTCGCCGCCTGCTCCTGGCCCCGGAGCCCCTTCATCTCTCTACCTCTCCTCCTCCCTTGTGATGTGGTCGGGGGCCCGAGGCGGTTCCCAGACGAGGGGGGTGCTGCCCGCGCGCTTTGTGAAGCCCGGCACCCAGCGCACATTAGGGCACCGGCCCGCCACCTGGCAGGTGCTCCCCAGACAATAAAGGTCCGCCGCCCGGCCCTCGAGCACGCTCCCGAGGGAAGAGAAGAGACGCCGCGGGGGGCGGAGGTGGTGCGGGAACCAACAGGAATTGGGGCGCGGGGGATTAGGAATTAGGCCCCGACATTCTTTTCCATTCCTGTTAATCGAGGAGGGGGGCAAGCTAGGCACCTGACACCATGGTAAAATGCTGAGCCGGGGCATAGGTAATTATGCTCAGTTTCTCCACCTGCTTTTAACCGTAAGAACACAATTGATTTCTATTGGTCGGCGTGGCCTCCGCCAAAGAAGCCCCTGCCAAGACTTTCCTGGAGAACTCAACTTGGCGGAGTGGGGAAGAGGGCCTTGCGAAGTTTGCTCTGGGAGCCCGAGTTTTTAAACCCATTTGCGCCAGAGTCGTTGTGCTAAGCTCTTTGGAAGCCTTACCCCCTACCTCGCGCCCCCTTCCCCATTGGTTTCTCTGCCTCTGTCCCAGAGGACAGTTACTGGGGGTGGGGGTGCCGGCGGTCCTCTTAACTGCCCTAGCCTGTACCAGGAGCAAAATAATAGTAAAATAATTCTCTTAAACCAGGTTCCACTGCCTGGGAATTGCTTTATCCAAGGTAACAACAGTATTTGTACAGGATTGTATATTATAGTTCTTCCTTCCTCTAATATTATTTCGTGGTCACAACGGCAGCTTTGTGAGGTAGGTAGAGCGGAATGTTTATTATTTGAGTTTTAAAAGTGGCCCAAGATCGCACAGCAAATGGAGGGGAGAGCCAGTCATTTTAAGACTGACTCTGGGTATGATGACCTTTCCCATTGCGTTCTAATAAACCAGGAAACACCTTATGGAGAGCTTCAGAGCGTAAAATAAATAGGAGGTGCCCATCAGAAAAGGTGATGAAAGAATATAGTTACACCTAGACTCTTCTCTAAAATAGCATCCAAAATGTGTAATTACCCAGCTCCCCTGCCCTACTTTATTTAATATTGAAATCTCTCCTGTTTGATATTGATAGGACCTAAGTTAGGTTTTTTTTAAGAAAAGATTGTAAAGCTATTCACTTAAAAATGATCACTTCTGGGGGCACCTGGGTGGCTCAGTCAGTTAAGTGTCTGACCTCGGGTCAGGTCATGATCTCAGGGTCCTGGGATCAAGCCCCTCACTGGGCTCCACTCTCAGTCCTCTCTCCCTCTGCCCCTCCCTGCACTCATGCTCCCTCACCCTCTCTCTCAAATAAATAAGTATATAATCTTTTTTAAAAATTATCATTTCTATGTCAATCAGTATGTATGATTGCTTCTCCCTAAACTCATGTATTCATTCAACAAGCATGTACATGCCTACTTTGAACAAGGGAGAGCTGGGTACTGGGAGTACCATTGTTAATAGAGGTGGACCCTGCCACAATCCTTTATAGTCAAGACTGGGAACCCCCACCCCAATGTCTTAGCAAATGTGTCAAGTCATACAGCTATGGGAAAACTGAAATTCGAAGGTCTCTGTGCTCTGGGCCATCAGACCACATCTTTTTCTTAGGATGACAGAGATAAAAGCTACCACTCAAAGCAATCATAAGTTTCTGGGATCTTGATTTATTTCTAAAATCCATTTTGTAGTAAGAAAAAAAATCACTGAGTTAAAATATCAACATTATGCCTGAGAGAAAATTTACAATTTTCTTCTTCAATCAACTGATATTGGAGAGGATAACAAGTCTTCAGAAGAGCGGGTGAAAAGAGACCATATTGCAATTTAATTCTAGGCAGGAAACTTCTATCAGAAAAAAAAAAAAAAAACAACCAGAATAGGGAATTATACAATGCTAGACTGCCAGTCATGTTTACCATCCAACGAATATCTACTGAGCACCTTGGTAGGCACAAGACCTCCAAAAATCAATAAGACAAAGTCCTTGCCTAAGGCTGGATTCACAGTCTGGGAAGGTAAGCAGATGCCCAAAAAGAAACTCTGATATCTGCTAACAGGGTTTGTGTGAACACGAACACACACCAAGCTGGCCACAGAGGTTGGTAGAATATTGCAGTCCTTCTGTATTGACTGGAAAAAAGTCACTGCCCTAAACGCCGAAGTGCCCCTTCACTCCAGTCCCTTTCTTGAGATACCCCAGAGCTCCTCAGATCCAGTCATTAAAGGTTTAATGCCAGGCCCAGCAAAAAGCCTCCAGCCCCTGTGCCTTTAGGGTTACTAGCTATTTTTAATAACACCTCACGCCAGCAAAAGAAGGCATATAGAAAGTACTCTAAGTGACCTGCTTTGGGAGTGAACTATACTTTAGAATACGTCCCAGAGAAACACTACAACGATGGGGATGTTTTACATTGTCGGGTAGGGTGTGCGGGGCCAAATCTGGAATCTTTTTTTAGGACAGCCCTGGAGCCTCTTATAAAGTATCCTTTACATAGTTTATTGTTTTCGTAACTGCATGAGTGAGGATTCTTGATTGCCACTTGTACAAACCCAGCTCAAATGGACTCAAACACACAACACAAAGAAACCTAAAATGTAATGGTTCTTAGAACTGGAAGGTCCAGGGAGGCTAGCGTTCAAGACTTTCCTAGATTCAAGAATTCCAAGTCATCAGAACTTGAAGGTGGTGTGGTGTGGTGTGGTGTGTGTGTGTGTGTGTGTGTGTGTGTGTCCCTCCTTCAGCAGCACGCTCCTGTATGATCTCCCTGTCCTCATGTGCGCTCAGACAGCTCTGGGCTCACAGCCTGGCAGCACCAACGTGAGCAGAGCTTTTCTGCCCCCATGAACATCTCCTATGAAAGTACTGACCCGGCTTAAGTCACACGCCCGCCTGGGACCAGTCACTGAAGCCAGATGGGGATGATATGATGATGACTGACTGGGTCTGGAGCCAGTTGGGGGTTGATGGTCCATTTCATCCACACCATGAGGTGTACGAATGAGGGAGGATGTGTCCCCAAGGAAAAACTGAGGCACTCTCACAGGAGGAAGGAGGAAGGAAGGAAGGAAGGAAGGAAGGAAGGAAGGAAGGAAGGAAGGAAGGAAGGAAGGAAGGAAGAAAGAAAGGGAGGGAGGGAGGGAGGGAGGGAGGGAGGGAGGGAGGGAGGGAGGGAGGGAGGGAGGGAGGGAGAGAGGAAGGATACCGCACAAATAGAACAGAAGATGTTCATTATCGGCACACAGTCACAATCTCTCACTTGAAAATTCTGTGTTTCTGACGGTAAAAGTCAAGGTGCCTATTGTAGAAAATTCAGGAAATACCAAAGATTATAAAAAAGCAAAAATCACCCAAAATATATAATTACTGAAGAGTTCATTTGGTATGTTTCTGTTAAGTCCTGTTTCTCTGCTTGCTGTAAAGATTTTTTTTTCCTTTATGTCATTTAAGATTTTACAATATTTGGTAGTTTTCTATCCATCTTTTTTTACTACGTATAATATAAGCATTGTCCCGGATGATTAAAAACTCGTTGGAAGCAGTGTATAATGGCAGTATAATGTTTACTTGCATCATGCACCGTAATTCTGGGTGTTTAATTATTTCTCTATTTTTTCCAGTTGTTCTTTTTTTTTTTCCCTTCTCACAAATTACTCGGTGATGAGCATCTTGATGAATAAAGCTTCTCTGCCTCTGAGTATTTAGGAGACATTCCTGGAGGTGGGATTACCACCCAAAGGGTATATTCCTTTTCCAGGTTGCTCCTTCATAGTCCTTGGTTTCTCAGTAACTGTCTGAAAGTCTTTTGTCCATAAAGTGGAAGAAATGAACGTTTGATCCTTATTGGTAGACTCTATTCCAATACTAGCCGCCTCATAGCTTATGAAGGTGAAAGAAAACCATGTACACTCTTGGTTCGAGCTTTTTTCCAGTATTTCCTGAACAGCCTCCATGTGCCAGGTGCATTACCCTAGGTGTAGGAAGGCAACGTTAGGTAAGACCCAGGTGCTGCCCTCGTGGGACTTGGAGAGAAAGCAGGGACACCTGAGGGGGTCAAAGATGAAACTGTTCACATCATCTAACGGAGGTGTGCACAGACTGATGTTTGAACACAGATGAGTACCTAAATCATGCTGTCTAGTGAGGCTCCCCCAAAGAGGTGGCACTTAGATTCTGGGGGCTCAGGAGGAGAGGAAGACACAGCAGAGAGGGGATGATGTTTAAGTGGTAGAAAGTACAGGTGTGAAGGGCCAGAGGCATGGAACAGCACGAGGGTGTGGGGTGTGGATCAAGAACCCTAAGTCCGCGCGGCACAGCACAGCTAGGGAAAGGGGGCCCGCAGGGAGGGGAAGTTGAGGGCACAGGGATAAACAAGACCTGACGTGCCAAGAAACATGCACTTCACCCTCTGAACTACAGAGAGTTAATAAAGGACTTGAGGCTGGGGCCAGATGTGATAAGATCTGCATTTTCGAAAGCGTGGGGAAGCTCAGTGGAGGATGAGTTGAAAGGGGACAGATCTTGAGGCCTGAGGAAAATGGCAGGGGGCCTGATGCTGTGACCCCTGGGAGAAATGGTGAGCCGAACCGGGTTCCTGCAGGTGAGAATGTGAGAGGCAGCCGAGAGGAGAGAAGGTGGGGACTTTGAATAGGCCTAGATGCCCAACAGTACTGTGGAAAATGAGGGCAAGGAGGAGCTCTAGGATGGGCCCGGCTTCAGGGCTAAGCGACAACACGCTTCCCTTGGGTGAGACGTGGAAGTGGGTTTGGAGTGGCCGGTGAAGGGCTTGTAATTGAGCGTGTTGAGTTCGAGGTGCTCGTGGACTTCTTAAAAGCTCGAGATGCAGGCCTGGAGCTCAGATAGGGCCAGGTCGTCGGGAGGCGGCTGCCGCCAAGGACTAGGTGAGGTCACCCCAGACAGCACACAGCACCCAGAAAGCAGAGGGCTGAGGCCACACCAAGGGAACCATCCACATTGAAGGGACAAGAAGAAAAAGGGGATTCCACGAAGGAACGTGGGAAGCTAGGAGCAGAAAAGCAAAAACAGGCAGTGGCAAAAGGAGATTTTCCAGGAAGTAGGAGCATTCAGTTGTATTCTGTCTCTTAGGGAAGTCGAGTAAGATAAGGACAGAGAAGTATCCAGGGCAGTTTGTACTCATAATAGGAACGGACAACGCCTAGCCGGTTCCAAATTCCTTACACACGCTAAATCATTTAATATTCATGGGAACTCTGCCGATAGTTTCTCTCTGTCTTCCCACTTTACAGTTCGGGAAACTGAGGCACAGGGAAGTTAAATAACTTGCACCAGGATTTGAACCTGTGGCAGGCTGAGTCCATAGGCCCTGTGCTTAATTACCATGATAACTCACTTTCCTCGTTAGCTTAGAGGTCTTTGGTGACTAAACATGTACTCTCACTCAGACACACACACACACACGCACACACACACACACACATGCACACACACACGCGCGCGCGCGCACTTCGAGTTTGTGGAGCCAGAATCCAGGCTGCAGTGCAGAGCAATGCATTTGAAGTGAAGAGGTAGACCCAAGTGTTTATTGCTTGATAAGTTTTCAAGAAATGTAATGGTATAGGGGCACCCGGGTGGCTCGGTCGGTTAAGCAGCCAACTCTTGATTTCGGCTCAAGTCATGATCTCAGGGTCGTGGGATCGAGTCCCACATCCAGCTCCAAGCAGAGCGTGGAGTCTGCTTGAGATTCTCTCTCCCTCTGCCCTGCCCTCTGCTCACTCACACTCTCTCTCCTTCTCAAAAAAGAGAGAGAGAGAGAGAGAGAGAGAGAGAAAGAAAGAAAGAAAGAAAGAAAGAAAGAAAGAAAGAAAGAAAGGTAATGGTATAAGAAAGGACAGGATGGGGTGAGAGATTGAGGGGAGACTGGAGGGCCGTGAGCAGTTTGTGGGCTGAGGTGAAAGCACCAGAAGGGGGAGACTTTGAAGATCCAGTTGCTGGGGGAGAATGGTCAGAAAAGGGAGGTGGAAACAGAATGTAAAGCCAAGATGGAGGAATGAACATGAGAAAACAGAAGGGACAAGCCCAGTGAAAAAGGGGAGAAAGGTGGAAGTTGATTTGAAAACCCTGGAATCATATATGACACTCCCTCTCTCTTTCTAAGATATTAAGTATATATACTCTGTCTACATATTATAAGATATTAAGTACTATATATATATATAATATATGTATATGTGTATATGTATGTATACGCATAAATGTATAATATATATGTATGTGTATTAAGTGTATAATATACATGACGATATATGTATACATATCCATAGTACTTACAATATGACACCACAAGATTGCTTTATTGGAATTATCAACAACCATTGCTGAGAACTTCATATGCCTGGGCCACTCTACAAACGGAAATAAATACGAAACAACATGATAGGGCTTCTTATCTAAATTCATGCTACTTCCCAGAATGAGGAGTATTTCTAAACTTCAGAGTCACGTTTGGGTTCTATACACCCCCACAGCACATGGTTCAGACACCCCTTGAGTCATATATCTTTCATTGCTTTATAACAGGATTATTTGTAACCTTGTCATGGCCTCTCCACTAAATAATACATTCTTGGAGAAAACTGTGCTATAATTCCACTGTGGATCTTACTGAAGGACTTGCCCAGTACAAAGACAGGATGCACACAGTAGGCTCTGCCTGTCTACAAAATGGAATTACCGACAGATTACGCATCTGGGTGCTTTTTCTATGATTTTTATTTTATCAGGATTTGTTCTGGCTCCAAGAAATCCAAACTAAAAAAAAAACCACTTATTATTGTTATCATAAATTTGTAAAATCCAAATCTGTCTTAATCTCATACTAAGCACCGTGACCTTTTGCCTTTTTACATTTTCCTGAAGATCTGATAAAGAAGTCACGTTGCAGGAGTAAGAAAAACTTGCTTTAAGATTACAACTATTAACTGGTTTAGTAAATACGAGCAGTAAGAAATGTATTTGACACACAGTACATATAAATCAGGTCTCTTCATGGGTAAGGGAGGGACGAAACAATGTTATTATCTATTTGCAATTCCTAAAATTTGCAACTGAATGATCTCAGATTAGGGACCCACCCCTCATTCTTGATTAATAATTGAAAGGGTAGCAATAGGAGCAGGGCCCTTGTTACATCACCCAAAACTGCAGCATAAACCATTGCTAGTGACAGACAGAAGTAGCTCTGGTTGTAGCCTCCCCATAGGTCCCAGTTGGTAAGGTGATGGTGGAGACCAGGGCATACACAGGGCAGGGGGGGGAGTGGCAGGTGCACTGGGGGAAGGGGTAAGCAACAAGGCAAATAGGGGAAGGTTGACTCCAAGCCATATGGTTTTTAAAACATGCCTAATGTTCTGATTTAGGTGTAGGCAGGGTGACCATATCCTTACCATCCAAAACGGGATGGTTTGGGGGAATGAAAGGCGACAACAGGCACAAATTAAGCCATCCAGGATGGATGGCTATCCTGAGCATAGGGATTATAGCAACCTCTTTGCTGCTACCCCATTTCAGTTAGGAATCAGATCTCTTGTAGCCCTCAGGCCCTTTAGGGAAGAAATGCCTTGGAGATGGGGCTTCTGGGATCAAGCCCTTCCTTATGGCCTCAGCTTGGAGAAGGGTGTGAGCAGAGACAAAGAGAGACAGCGTATGAGTGCAAAAACACCCCTACATCACTTGTAATTGACAATTAAAGTCAATTTATTTTAATTGACTTGCACATTAAAAAAATAAATCCTGGCCAAAATCATCATCATCATCATCATCCACAATAGTTATTATATATTATTATTTGTGGCATAATAACCAGAACTCTCCACCTTTCACTACCTACTACAAAGTGACTTTAAGACTTATTAATGGGTCATAACTACATAGGGATATTATAATATCTAGTGTTTAGCACATAATTATGATGTTTCATGTGCTGATGTAAGTGTTTACATGCATCATTGCCTTTCTTCTCCAAACAACGCTTTGAGGTCTGTCCATTATCAGCCCCATCTTACAGGGAAGGAGTGGAGGGCACTGATAGGCCCTGTGCCTTACTTAAGGTCATCTAGGGAGTTGGTGGTGGAGGTTGGCTTAGGCCCAGGGAGCCTGTGAGCAAGCCTCCACCCTGCAACTGCTTCCCCCTGCACCACGGTGCACATTTGATCTATTTTAATAGTAGGGTTTCAGATTCATTCTTGACTGTTGAGAACCAAAGGGTAGGGATTTTTTTAACCACCCCTGTGTCTTCCACAGTGTCTTGCATTTGTTAAAAGTTCAAAACTTGCTTTCTGTAAACCAACTATTTAAAAAAGCATGTGGTAAAGGGGGCAATTTGAACACTACCAAGCTATTTGATGATATGAAGCAGTATTGTTATTTTTGAGGTATGGTAATAGTATTGTGCTGGTATTAAAAAGAGAGTCCTTATTGTTTAGATTTATACTGAAATGTATGATGCCTGAGATTCCCTTCACAATTCTCCAGTGGGGGTTGGAGGGTGGGGAGTGGGCAGGAATACAGATAAAGCTAGATTGACCGAGTGGGTGATGGCTGTTGAAGCTGGGTGGTGGGACATGGGGTTCCCCTATACTATTGTTGAAGTCTAACTTTCTCCACAAGAGACAGTTTTTTTAAAAAAAATTGCTTACAATATTTAACCCAATCGGAAAACCATGCAAATGACTGAGGGCAATAGGCGAAATCTATGCCCCCCACCCCTCCACGCTCAACAGCTCGAACTTTGCCCAACTCCCTTAAAGGCTCTGGGCCTATGTCTTTCTCTTTTGAAAGGAAAGGTGTGCCCTTGACAATTTCTGAGATCCTGTCCAGCTCCAAAATCTTCATGATTCTCTGATTTGGGGGCAGTAGTCTGGGGGGGGGGGGTGGAAAATCACCAAATCCTTGCCCTGGTGCCAAGCAGAGATTCAAAGCACTCATGCTTCTTTAACCTTCGAACATTGAACCTCTTGCTTCCATTCCTCTTACTCCCTAGCTGTGTGACCTTGGGCAAGTCATTTAACCTCTGCACCTCAGTTTCCTTACCTGTAAAACGGGGTAAGAATAGGGTCACCTCATAGGGCTGCCCTGACAATGACATGAATTAACAGATGTAAAGTGCTAAAAAAGCAGTGCCCGGCATAGAGCAGGCACCCAAGAAATGACAAGATATTTTTTCTATTTTAATTGTATAGCCATTAAAATGAATTGTGGTCCACTGAGGACTAGTGATTCAGTCAAAGTCTATCAGTTTTAACAAATAATAGAGCAGACATTTAAAGGCAAGTTTTCTGACCATAAATCCAATGCTGCTTCCCCTCAAACTGCCCTCCGAGGGCATTCTGATGAAAAATAGCAATTATGAAAAATTATACTAAACAACAATCTGGAAGGATCAGGTACTATCCTCCGACTCCGGCAGTCATCAGAAACTAAGTTAACATTTATTGTTAACACGAAAACTTCGTCTGAGCTGCAGACTACGGCCGCTGAGTCTTGGAGCCAGCCAGCCTCTCTCCCAGACAGCCTGGAGCCCGGCCCAGAGCCCTGCAAGCTGGGCGGCCGGGAGGTAAATTACACCCGGCCGCAGGGGTTGCACGGCGCAGGCGCTGGGGGCGGGCTTGGGTTTGCGTCCTAGAAGCCTCTTCAGCGTGTCGCCCGGGGCCCCTTGGAAAGAACCAGGCTTTCTGGGCAGCCTGACCTGAGGTGTCCAGTTTATTTGTCAAATGGTAGCACGTTGTGAGTCCTTTTTCCAGCAGTTCTATGCTCGTCAGCCTCTCCGCCTCTCTGTAGCCCTAATTTGTCTTCTCAAGATTATTTTCTGAATCGCCCTTTTGGAAATGGTATGCGCCAAAAGAAGAAAAGCGATCTCTGTGTCCACGTCGAGTGTAAGGATGTATTGCTAGAGAAAAAGAGGAAGTCGCAGAATAATATCGGAGGTTGACTCAAAGCACGTTAAATATTGGGTGGAAACACACAACGGTCCTGCAGATGTGGCCGTTTTTGACCCACAAAACCAGCCATTTGCACCCCATGCCTAACCGTGCCTCTGCAAGGATACCCTCCAAGCCCTCGAGGGGCGGTCTTCGGCACGGAGGGCGGATTTGGGAAACAGCGAGCGTCAGTGGGGGAGTTCGCTCCTTCCCCCTTTTCTGTGCTGTTGGAACTTTTCTTCAAGGATGTTCATGTACCACTTTTATAATTTAAAAATGAAAGAATAAGTTGGGCTTTCTTTGGCCAAATTTAGCTACGTCAAATATTTTCTGCAGTGAACTTAGGAACTAATAAATATTTATATCAAATTAAACATTTCTATTCTCAAATATTTTTGCCTTTTGCATAGACCAGGGCCACACACGTCAGAGGGCACAAACTTCCAGTGTCCCTGCCTTGACTGGATTTTGGATTTTTCTCATCGGTGTGACTTTATTGAGGGATAATTTTCTTTTGTTTTGAAGTGGAGGCAACATTTCTAACCCCTGAAGATGGAGTCAGGGGCCCCACCACGTGCTTTAATTAGTGGCACATCTGTGACTCTGCATTTCTAGTTCATTCTCTATTGTACTCCCTCCCCCCCTTTACCTGCCTGTGTCTCCCATGTGCCCCTCCCTCCCTTCCCCGCGGCCAGCAACTAGAACCCAAACACCACATCTGCCTGAGCCTCCCCAGCATACAGTGTCCAGCACAACCCAGGCTCGTCAACATTCCTTCAAGAGGGGCGCCTGGGTGGCTCAGTCAGTTAAAGGGCTGCCTTCCTCTCAGGTCGTGATCCTAGGACCCTGGGATCGAACCCCTGTGCCTGCTGGGCAGAGAGTCTGCTTCTCTCTCTCCCTCTGCCCCTCCCACCTGCTTGTGCTCTTACTCTCTCAAACAAATAAATAAAATGTTTTAAAAAAAAAATTGTTCAATGGATGAAAGCTTGCATGCATCAGGGGGACACGCTCTTTTCATAAAATGTTCATTTTCATCTCCGAGAAAATACGTGCCATGGTTATAGCAATGGCAGAGCAGGGAGCTTTAAAGAATTACTCATGTAATGGTACAAGGGCAAAGAGCTAAAAGCAAGTCAGAAACTTCTTCATGTTTTGTTCGAAGCCCACTAACACTTCAACATGTATTAAATGTTAATAAGCAGCTCTCTGGGTCAGTGGGTTAAGTAATAGCGATGCTGGAAGGCGAGAGGTGAAGAAATACATGGAAATTACATTCGGGGACAGCAGCAGAGCACAAGCCGTGTAATAGCAGGCAAGTGACTTACCCGTATTATCTTTTTCCCTTTTCTCATACAGCAGGCCTTGGGAAAGTGACAACATTCTCTTTATTCAGGCATCTGGTAAAATCTGGAAAATATCAGGGAGGATCCAAGGGTTCGGTCACCTTCTCTCCTCAGTGGCAGAAAAAAAAGAAAATCACTACATTTAACAAAACTGTCAGGAGCTGATTATATAGTTTGTGGCCCATCCTTTCCTACTCCTTGCATTTGACCATTTTTTTCTGCACAGTCTCATGGAGGCCAAGGAAAGAAACAAAGAGATGTTGTAAGCCACATGGGTGGTCCTTAAAAGCAATACAAAATGACAATAATAATAATAATAATAGAGAATGTCTTTTGAGCACTTGCTACGTGTCAAGTAATTTACTGAGATCATTGGTCGAGGGGAGCGGAGTGGTTTGGCCCAAAGGGGGACATTTGGCGATGCCTGGAGACAGTAATTGTCCCAACTGAGGGAGCGAGGAGCCCAGAGAAGTGATCCTGGCATCTGGTGGATGGAGGTCAGGGTTGCTGCTAAACCCCTTACTCTGTGTGGGACTACCGTCCCTCGACAGAATTATCCAGCTCAAAATACCGAGAGGCCCAAGGTTAATAACTGTTGATAAACTGCTGCAGGTGAATTATCTCATTCCACACTCAAAACAGCCCTCGGAGAGTCTTGTCTCTGTTGTACAGATAAGGAAACTGAGGCACGGGCGGGTTAGGTCGCTCTTTCCAGCCACACAGCTGGTGGGCCGCAGAGCAAGGGCTCAGCCCCAGCCTGTCTGACCCTGGCGGACTTCGCCTCGATACTGTGTGTTGGTGGGAAAGCAGCGGATGATGCTGGAGGAGCTGTGGATTGTATGACCGCCTCATGGAGCACTGCGGCCATGGGGCCCCAGGGTCCACCGCTGACGCTCTTTACAAACTTAGAGGCTCCACTCCTTCTCTCTGCCCACAACGTGAACTCTGTGAGTGAACTCGCTGCTCTTTGCCATCTTTCGACTAAAACGGTCTGAGATTGTATTATTTTTATTAAGAAAAAGAGTTATAATTAGTAACAATGCTATTTAATAAAAATATTGAGAAAGCATTTTGCAAATAGTTCTCTAAAATAGTAGAAGTATTAGCAAAAGAGTGAAATATGAAGTCCAGCCTTTCCTCAGTCCACGGAATTTCTCTTCAGCCATACATATCCGTGGGCAGAATGTGTCCCAAGTTACGTGAAATTCATGAAACAGCCCTATATTCCATATCAGCTGTCATTTTCCATATTTTATAGAAATTGAACATTAAAGTGCGTCTCTACCAGCGCACGGCAATAACACCAGACCCGGCAATAAGATATTTCACATGGTTGTAATTGTATTTTATATGTGAGGGCTCCCTTTTCTCTTCAAAAGCCCCAAAGGCCTGTCACTGGTAGATGCCCCTGAAAATCATCCATTTTCCATGAGGCCGAAACAAGTCCTATATATAATGGACCAATATAAAACATTAGAAATATTCATATGTGTGTTGTGTTTTTCCCCTTCTCCGTGGGCTATGCTTTTCTCTTTTTTTCTTTTTTTTTTTTTTAAGATTTTATTTATTTCTGTGACAGAGAGACAGCCAGTGAGAGAGGGAACAGAGCAGGCGAGTGAGAGAGGAAGAAGCAGGCTCATAGCGGAGGAGCCGGATGTGGGGCTCGATCCCGGAACGCCGGGATCACGCCCTGAGCCGAAGGCAGACGCTTTAACGACTGCACTACCCAGGCGCCCCTATGCTTCTTTTTCATTCCTACTTCTGATCATAATCAGATTCTTGTTTATTGGCTTATTACCACATTTGATTTGACAGTTTCCATCCCAAACACCTTACAATGCTCTCAACTCTCCGTAGCAACAGAGAACAGGGATATTGAGGTTCTTCAGACCCCCAAACTGTACCTGAAGCCATCCCTGCTTAGATGCCCAGACTTGGCATTACTGCCCCAGAGACACCATATCACTGCTCAGAACACAGTGAAGGGGAAAGGTGGGGGAAGGAGGCAAAGAGCTTAGAAAAGTCGTGAAGAGGAGGGAATGTCTTTAAATAACTGTAGTTATTTTTTCACTTATACTACGTTTTTTTTTTCTAAGATTTTATGTATTTATTTGACAGAGAGAGAGAGCACGAGTGGGGAGGAGGGGAAGAGGGAGAAGCAGGCTTCCCGCTGAGCAGGGAACCTGATGCAGGGTTCGATCCCAGGACCCCAGGATCATGACCAGAGCCGAAGGCAGACATGTAACCAACTGAGCCACCCAGGCGCCCCTCACTTATACTCCTTTTTAATGAAAGAGCATATTGGAACAAAATAATATGTATCTCCTTCAACGAAATAATGCAATTTGCTAGGAGTGCTATTCCCCAAATGTAACATTAAGTCAACGTTAAACCACACCACAGAACCAAGTATAAATTAATGGGTATTTTATCTTTTAGATTTAAGGCAGAATATAGAGATGAACCCAACTTAGAACCCTCAAAATAACTTTGACTCTTCCCGCCCCTACATCCCCCCAACCCATGTTGCACTCTGCACGGAGAATTGTTTTTCTAAAATGAAAATGTGATCACTCCCATGCCTACCTCAGAAAGCTTAGCGGCTTTCACCATTACCCAAAAATAATGTTCCAAGGCCTTAGCACGGTCTTCTCGATTGTCCTATAGCTTTCCAGCCTTATTTCTGGCCAATCCTCGCTCCTTCTATTTCTCTTATCACCCAGGAAGCTTCCCCTCCAGTCAAAGCAGTCCACTCAGGGTTCCTCAAACGTGTTCCTATAGGCAGGCCCTTTGTACCTAAATGCTCCTTGTCATCTCACCACCCAACTCAGACAACCCTTCTAGGCCCAACCGAAATGATGCCCTCCTCCCTCTCCCACAGCATGTTGCTTATTTCTCAACAATAGAACCCTTTAGAACAGCCAATAAGTAATTTTCTCACTTGCATCGATATCTGTAACATACAATGGCTTCTGGGGTCAAATGTGATTCATCTTCTGTAATCTAGAATCATGCGCATAATTAGGGGGCAAGAAATATTTGATTTGAATTAAGTGACCATAGGGAGTGTGCTTTTAGCACTAATTGACCTTGGCAAGCTGAGAATAATATCTACACTGGTCATTCTTTACATTTGGTGTCTTTTGAAAGAATTTAGGTGGAAGTGGTGGGAAAACCATATCCCGAATAGGTCAATCCCTCCAATAATTGGGAGATCTGAGGAATTACTAAGCAGGTTTCTATCAGATCGAAGGCCTCTCCTGAGACCCCCTCAACCCTAACTGTCCACCTTGAGGCTGAAGATGCTTCTTCCAAACTTGAAAGAATTTTTCCTACTTGTGTTTTCCCAGAAAAGCCACTTCCTTTCAGTAATTCCAGTCATACACCAATTATTATATTGATACAAGGATTTTGGACTCCGTGCCATACAATTTTCATTATAATTGGCAAAAACCTGGCAATTTAGCAATGTCTTTACTCTTGTGGAACTGCACATAACCAGGGATACAAACATTTGGCCTAAATTAAGGCCCACTTGGGTGTATTGTACTTAGGAATTTGTAAACATAGAAATTTCAGTCCTTTGGATCCTTTCTGGAGAAGCAGTCACCACATTCCTTCAGGCTCCTACTCCCTTGCTTCTTTCTTAAAGACTCCCTATGCCTGGAAAATGGACAAGAAGAAATTGCTTTCCTGACTCAAAACTGAAGGAAGAATGAGCAGGCACAGGCCTGGTTAAAGCATCTACCCCTAGAACATAATCTAGAGAATCAAAGGACGCTAGTGAGGGAAATGACCCTGGGCAAGCAAGAGCCACCATTGGACCATCTCCAGGCGCCAAGCAGAAACAGCCACCTATGAGCAGGTAGAAAGCATGGCTACTAGTAGAATATAAGAGCTTGCGGCCCTTTTAAAAGGAATATACCCTACTTTTCCCATGTGACATTTGCTAGGTAAGAATGAGGGTCCTATTAATGCCCAGAATTTCCAAAAGAAGCTGAAAATCTAGATTTGGAGGGAAATCTCCCTGTTGGGAAACTAACTGAAATTTATTTTCGAACATCACATAGGCCCGAGTAAAATCAATCAATCTGCAGGCCCGATGTGGCCTGAGGCCCCCTGGATTGCAGCCCTCCTTTTAGGGACCTTTTAGCCCACCTCCTTCATCTTACTGATGGTGATGCTGCAGGAGAGAGAGAAATTCCACACAGCTGGGTGGGAGCAAAAAGATGACTAGAACCCCGGTCCTCTGATTGCCAGTTCCCTTACGATCACTCACCTCTGATCAGTCATTTGAACCTGAGACAATTGGGATGGAAGGACTGAATCAGCCTGGAGGGTTCTTGCCTGGCTCAAAACGTGGTTCAGAACTCACTTGGGTTTGAAGGACCACAGGATGACAGATTCATGTCAGGTCCCTCTATTGTCTCTCAAATCCTCTGCAACTAGACCAGCCCTTTCCCTAATGTGGTTGACCGTCAGATAGGCCTAAGGAATCTTCAGAACAGTAGATTTCCAGGTTCCAGAATGGAGCAGTCTGTACCTCTAGGGACATGTGTATTTTTAATAAGCTCCATCAACGATTCTCAGCTTGGCCACCCTAGGTGGGGAATCAAGGTGGACCAGACCTGGAATTCCAGATGAATCCCAACCCAAGCCTGTGGTCCTTAAACATGGCGCAGTGTGACTCATCCAGGGAGTGACTACACGTTTATTTCTTCTGCGTTTTAGCATTCTTTTCTCCAATTTCCTAGATTCTTGTGTCTCACACTTTTAGGGAAAAAAAAGAAAAAGAAAAGCTAATCCTGTTGTGGTAAAACTTTTGGGTTTTCAGTAGTACTGCTGGGTGCAAGATATTTTTATTCCAACGTGAACCCGAACAGCTGTGGTGAACTACGAAATTAAATCATGAATGATAGATTCCTCATAAATTATAAACATTTTACAATTTTAATAGTTCTTTTTTTTTAAACTATAATCTGTAAACATGTAAGTGGAAGCTGTGAATTAGATTTCAAAATAGACGAGTAATTTTAGACTGCAACATCCATTTTCATAGCATTCCAGTTTATTTTAAGGGACAATTAGTAGCACTTGGAAAATCTACCTAATCGCTAGACTAAATCGAACTGCACAGTACTTGGATGCTTTTGCCCTCATCGGGCCTATTTTTTTTTCCATAGTGGCCAAAACAATAAGGAGATAGAGGCAAAAAATAAAATCCAAGGGAAAATGCTTGTAATAAACATAATTATCATTTTGAGATCAGCCCAGATTGACTTAGGCCAATAACTCCTTTCTAGGTCTCATAAATCATGTGTTGTTTCGACCCTGATTGCCGACACGGCCAAAGTGTTTCCCGAGGAGATGTAACTCGAACCTCTTTATATCACGTTCAAACAGTTGCTTATATTGTATGGGGGCTTACCGTGTTTTCAAATGCCCAGACGAAAGCTCGGATTTCGCCGGTGAGGATACGGGGCCAGGGCTCTGCTGCTGATAACTCACCACCAGTTGATAAAATATGCACTTGGACTTGTCCAGCCACTAGTTCTTTGCTGATTTTCAGTACCTGTGGCCCAGTAACAGAGTTAAATAATGTCTATATTTGTTTCCTCCTTTCGTTATACGTTGGGGGCGCGGTGTCCTTGAGTCATTTTTATGAGCCCAGTTAGCGTGGTCCTAAGATAAAGAAATCAGTTTAGCTTCTTACTCCATGCCCAGAATTTAACAACATAGCCGATCTCAAGGGTAAATAATTTCTACTCCAGCCACTACCTACCGTGCCACTCACAGAGCTCTGAACACATCTCTGAAGGCCTCATCAGGCCTAACTCCATCGCAGTCTTGCACAAATATTCCTGAAGTTGGTTCTTCACTTCTGGTGGGTTTTCTGATGAAACTCTATATTTACCTACTTTCACAAGCCCCCACTATTATTTTCAGGTTAGTGGTAATGGGGCAGGATTCTCGCATCAACACAAACTGTTAGGAAAAGCAAACAGAGAGGACGAGAGCCTCCAAGGGGGCAGCTCCTACCCAGCTTCAGCCCATTGTGCCACGCGGCAAAGAGGAGCCTGTGTGGCTAGGTCTTCTGGCTTCTCCAGAAAAGTTGATGTCGGGATATTTCTTTGTCATCCCAATTTTAAAATATAGGCGACTGATTTAAAACAATTTAAAATAGTCTCCAAGTCAAACAGTACACTTTTGTAAGACACCGCTGGCCCGTTTGCAAATCCTCTATTCCAAGAACCACGGCTCTGCGGATTTATGGTCTCAGTGCTAAATCAGGTTAGAAATTTCAACCCGGTTGGCCCTTCTGTAACCGCAGTCCATATGAAATGCCTGCTGGGTACCAACCTCTGTTAGACATACAGCAGGAACAAAACAGACAAAATGAAGCTTACATTCTAGCATACTTCATCTTCGTGGAATTCATAAGGGGCGAGACAATGAAACATGAGAAATCAGAGGACGGAGATAGTCCCAGTGAAATTTAGAACTAGGTGATTTTACCAGAAACTTTTGCATGCCATCTAGAGTTTAATCAGATTAAACCTCTAAAAGCAAACTACTTCATGGAAATGCCACCATGTTCAAAGCCCCCTATCGGAATGAAGTGTTTTTTCATTCAACAGAATCTGTGGGGTCCCTACCTCAGGCCAAGTGCCTCCTGGGCAGAAAGTGTACAGTGGTGACCACGAAGAATGTGACTTTAGCTGTCTACGTTCACGGGCCAGAAGCAGAAAATAAATCAGAAAAAATAGATAGTAAATAATAAGTAAAAATAGTGACAAATCATGATAAATGCTATGATAAAATAGAGATTGATGGCCAGAATGAGAAACCTAGTTTAGAGATGATAGTCAGAGAAGCTCTGCCTGAGAAAGTGGTGTTTAAGGTGAGGTCTGAAGAATGGGAAGAGAAAGTCATTTGAAAGAAGAGAATAGGAGGAACATTTTTAAATAGAGGAAAGAGCATGTGCAAAGGTCCTGAGGCTTGAAAGAGCTCACTTACAGAACTGAAGTCTAGTAAGGCTAGAGGACAGTGGGTTGAGCCTGGAAGGAGAAGCAGAGCCATGTACCTTCAGTAAGAGTTTGGGGTTTGCTCTATGTGGGAGGGAAATTACTATACAGTTTCAGTCGGGGGAGTGACATGCTCCAATTATACCTTTTTGAAAATCACCATGGCCATTGTGTGTGCAAAAAACACACAGGGGTCAGGCAAGCTCTGACACAGGGAGATCAATTAGGAGGCCATCGTAAGTAGTCATCTCATTTAGAGATAATGGTTGAGTACCCTAAGATAGTGGCTTTGGAGACAGAAAGGACACAGATTTGAGATACATTTTGTTTTAGGGTTTCCCCTGAAGTCCCATGACTCTCTCTGTTTGCCTATTATATTTTTTTCTGGGAAATAAAAACACAAGGTTAAAATCAACTATGCTTTCTGATATGAAAAGTCAGTGCAGGAAATGGACAGTCCATTCTGCCCTCGTAATGACATCTCTGTGAACTGACATTCACGGACTTTAAGTCCACAAAGATAAAAATCAAGGGCATGATCCTGTCTAAATAGCTCCCTTAATGCCAAAAACTTGGGTCATTAGGAGTTCTTTGGATTCTGAAAGATACGAACAGCATGACTGCCCCGCTTATCAAAATATTTTGTTTGTTTTATTGCTTACTTGTTAAAAAAAAAATCTGACACCATAATTGCTGCCGAAACTTTACTGCGACTCTTAACCAAATAAAACAAATGGGGAGTTAGTCTTGGAGAAAGTTTAAATGAGTCCATCAAACTGACTCACTGTGACTTGGGATTCCCATGACTTATTTTCTTACTCCGTGCGGTAAGAACTCAGGGAAGCCAGCGTGGGCCCAGGAGAGGGGGGGCAGTGTTCCCAACAAGGTGGGCTTGGAAATCAAGCCCATTTGAAAAGGTAAATAAAAGTAAACACCTGATGTTTTTTCAACTCAAGCAAGGAAGGGGCAAGGAGAGGAGCGTGGGGAGGACGGCAGATGCTGTCAGCCTGTGGCCCGCGCCCTCTGCAAGGGGAATGTTCTCTGAAACCCCCTCTCTGTCTCCAACCCCACCCCCACTTCATTCTGATCATTCCATTTTCTGCAACCCTTCCCAGCGTGGGTTTCAACTGGGGAGAAAGAAAATTGGGGGCTACCTAATACAAGAGAACATGGCTGATTTGTTTGGGTTGGAAGTTCCTCAAGGGTTAACTTCCCAGGTGAAATAAAAATTAAGAAAAGGTTCAAAGCGCATAAAGAGCACAGCCTACCTTACGTACCTTCTGTTACCTTGCAGGAGGCCCAGGATTCTCAAAGAACACCACTTCCATTAGCCGATCTCTGGAGTTATTTGTCCTAAACCTCTTTTCTCCAGGCAATCCCACGTCAAACTAAAGACAACACCGCCCGCCTCTCGGACCATCCGTTACAACAGTAAACGATACAACACTTCATCCAGAGACTCCAGGGCTGTTCCTGGGGCTCATCTAGCAGCAGAGGACACGGAGTTTGAAGCCAACTTCAGGAATTCAGTCTGCCTGCTCCCGGGGGTTTTAAACATTATGGGAAACCCACAAGGTCCGAACCCAGGGCTTCTTCCATCGGTACTGCCTCTGAGGACAGGCCGTTGCTTAAGGATGAGAACAGCACACACAACGCCCCTACGGTGTCAGGCAGCGTCCTGAGGCTTTCCTCCCACCACCTCCCTCAGTTCTCACGAGGGCCCTGCAGAGCCAACCGGCTGCTCAGCGGCGCCTCCCTTAAGCAGCAAGGCTGCAGGTGTCTGCCTTTAATGCCCCTCCTCCCCCCCCTCCAGCCCCAGGCCCTGCCCCGCTGCTGGCTTTCCCGGTGGGTATATTGACTCGTGGTAAGTATTCTCATAGGATTCTTCCCTCTCCTTTTCAGCACACACCTTACACATTTGGGTTTGAGTCAAAGGGATAAAGTTGGAAAGGGATCGTGAGAATAGTACTAATCACAAAATCTAACATCTACGGGACCCACCCGATGCGCTAAGAATTCTACATTGACTCCCCTTTCTCATCCTTGCAACAAATCTCAGAGTCAATACTATCTTCCTCAGCGGAGAGATGAGGAAGCCAAGACACAGAGAGGTTGAGTAAAGGTCCAAATCACACACGGGAAGGAGCAGAACTGAGACTGGGAGTCAGGCTGACCTGCTTGGGAGCGCAAGCTCTTAGCCTCTTAGCCTGTGAGCCACACGCCCTGCGAGGACTCATCATCTGCCTTCTCTCTGGTCTTCACTGCATAAGACAAGAGGGTTGGCTGCTGTGCTGGATTCTGGATACACTCCCCGGATCCTGCTGCAGGACTGGGATCCACCCTCCCAGCTGCGGGATGGGTTGGCTGCTATGGATACCTCTCCAGGTGGGAGAGAGTCACCTTGGCCAACGTGGTGCCCCTCCCTGGGCAACTCACATACAATGACTAGATGTAGAGATAAAAAAGCTTGGCCCCTTGTCCTACCTTGAGTCAAGCCTGAGTTCCCCGCTGGGTAGGTCGAGGTCTTTGCGCATCTTCAGTCACAGCCTACCTTCTCCCTAGTCAGTTTCCCTCTCTGCGTCATACCCCCACAGCTGTCGGGCCTAAGATCACTTCCCAATGCACTTCCAGCACACAGATCTCAAAGTCTGTTTTCTCAGGAATTCAACCCCTGACGGCTGCCAAGTGTCCCAGAGCCCTCTCCCAACCCCTTCTCCGGACCCTTACCCCATGAATGCCTGCTCATCGTGTGCTGAGAAGGGGGAGGGAATGAGCGCCACCCGTGTCCTCACACTGTGCAGGGTGCAGTAGCGGACATCGTATGTCTAGCCCTCTCTCCAGCAAGGTCCATCAGGTGTCATACACCAGGCTCTACCCAGGGTGGAGGGGAGGACACGGGACTGAGGAGGGGATTCTCCTATCATGATGTTTCTAGTGGAGCCCTGCTCTATTTAGCCTTGGGAGCTAGTCGGTCTCCTCTGATCTGGGGGTGCATGGTTTGCTGCTTTTCACTGCGTCCCCATCCCTTCATCTGCGATCAGGGTCCAGCTCTTAGAGAAGCCTAAAGCTACTTGAAAGGAAAAACAGGGCAGATACGACGTCTTCATCCCTCTTTAAGATCAGAGCTTTTCATCACAGCTAAGAGTTAATTGAGTATTGACTTTCTGAGGTTTGGGGTGAAGCTGGGAAGAGAAGCAATTGTGGTCTGCTGGAAGGGAACGGAGAATTACTGAGTCTCCGCTCAAGGTTAGTATTATCCCTGTTTTATCAAGGAGAAAATTAAGGCACTTACTCAGGATCTGCTAAAAAGTGGCAGAGGTGGACACAAACCCACATCTGTTTTATTCCAAGCACTGGCACTGGGGCCCTTTCTTTACACGCTGCCCTTACCATCAGACTTGTAGTTGAAAAATGATCAAATTGTAACTCCTCTTCCTTTTCCAGTATCATCTCCAAATTCACAAAACACAATGCCAATTTATAACTATTTTAAAAACCATATTCCCACCGCCCTCTACAGAGGACTCCTCCGGGGCCCTCCGCACTACCTCTATACCCGCACCAGCTCCCACTTTCCCTGGAGTGGCAACACCACTCTCTTGCCAAGTGCTTTTATCTCCTGCGAGGCTCACCAGCACCTCGGGCTTTAAGTGTCCCAGGGCTCCTGAGTAAAACCCAAGCTTGTAGAGACTTCCTGTCTCTTTTCCAGTTCCTAAAACCTTAACGTCCGCTATTCACTTGTTCCTAAACGCGCGACGATCGTACCCCAGACTCCTACCAAGAAGTGCAGACGTGTTAAAGTCCTACAGACTTTGAAGACCTTAAAGAATTACAGAGTTGGCAGGGTCTTCATCCATTTTACAGATCAAGAAACTGAGGCCCAAGATCACATAGTTGGTTTAGTGGTCAAGTCCACTCCTTGGGTCAGTAACAGGATTCTACAAGCTGCACTATACTTTCAGTCATTCATTGGGCGACCCATTGATAAAGAGCATGAACTCTGGAATCAGACTGTGCAGGGTCCAAAGCCAGCCTCTGCCACTTGCTCACTGCGTGACAATGGACAAGTGTCTTAACCTCTCCGTGTTTCGTCCAGAAACTGGGAATAAGGTTAAGTACCAGCTTCATAGGGTTGACTGAGAATTAAATGGTTGAGTATGTGTAATGGTCCAAAGTAATTGTTCAACAAGTGTTCGTTATTCATTATTATTTCATCCATCGCACTGAAGATTTTGATGAAACAGAATTACCAAACTTTCCTGCAGTGGTTGGAGAAACTTCCAGACGTAGGTGGGCATCATGGCAGAGTAGGCAAGAGGAACCATGAGAATGAATTGTCGGGGTCCATACTTTGGTTCTGGCTTTTTCTGCTGTAAGACTTGGGAAGTTATTTAACTCCTTTGTGCCTCAGTGTCCTCATCTCTAAAATGGGGGAGATGAAACTATTGAGCAGCAAGGGATGTGGGGGAAATGAAATGAGACAATCTAAGCTCAGCACCCGGTACACAAAGACTTAATATTTGTCAGCTCTTATCCTATGATAAGGTATTTATTATAGATCTTATTATATCTAGAATACATTTTATATATTATTACAGAACAAAAGGGACTTCTCTCCATTGTTTTTAGTCCAGTCATTTGGTAAGTCCTGCAGAAGAATTACTTAGTCTATATAAAGCTTTGCGTTTACAAAATGATTTGTAATCATTTGTAACTTAACCAGTTAATGTGTGTTACTCAAAATAGCCCTGGGAAGTTATCTGAGGTTCTCCGTATTTGTGATAAGTCTTAGAAACGCGAGGTCACAGAAGGAGTTGATGGTAGAATTACAAAAGGAATTTGCAGTCATCTCCCTGAAATGCCCTTTTCTGTCTATCCTTGATAACTTATCCCCATCACAAACAAACAGGGCTTGTTTAGCTGGGCATCAATGGGTGGCCTGACTGTACATGGGCTTTAAGGGACTCAATCCACAAGATTCCCAATCCTGCTCACACCCTGGCTAAGCGGAAATATGGCTCAAGCGGAACCTGAGGGCACCAGGTGGGCAGAACACTCTGATCTGGGGCTGAGGGGTAAGAAGGGGAGCAGGGTAAAAGCTGGGAAGTGAGGCTAATAAACTCAGGATTCTGCAAATACCTGAAAGCCAAGGAGAGTGAAGTGACTTCTATGGTTGAGGTCAAGGGTTTGAAAGAATGATTTTGGTGAAAGCCTGTGTGCATATCTGAAGAAATGCAGTATCACTTAAATATTACCAACAGTGTGTCCTAACTGAGCTGTCCCTGTGTTCACAGTCCACACCTTCCCAAGGACAGAGTCACCTGGCAGGAGAACTAGCCAGGAGCAAGGTTCTGGAGGCCGGAGCCAACCTCCCAGCAGAAAACAAAAGCCCGGGTCTAACCCAGGAGCCAGACCAGAAACCTGCCCCGCCCCCACCCCCCACCTGCCAGAGCGGAAGACTCAGGGCGGGCTCCCAACAAGCTGGCCCCGGGCGGTAGCCACACCTCATTACAGCTGAATGGATCACTTCACAGGCAAATGCACCCGATAGGAATCAGGTCAAATCAGCTTTATATCCTGAAATCCCTGTTCTCGATTCCGGACAGATGAGCCCATTTCCCCTACTAATGTCCCATGTGCAAATGGGTGACTGGAGTTTCCTTCTACACAATAGCAAGGAACCAGGTGGCAAAAATAAATAAGTAAACAAACAAACAAATAAATAAAAATTAAAAATAAAAGCAAAAAACCTGGTTGTAAATCAAATTGTATGTGAGCGAGTGTGTGTGTGCATACCCGTTTGTGCAAATGAAATCGTTTTAAATACAATAGGAGAGCTGGCAGCTTCCAAGACTCCCCCCTTGGGATGAAAGCATTAGGTTCAGTGTTTTGTTTGTTCGTTTGTTTGTTTAAAGAATGAATTTTTGCCTCTTGTTTCTTGAAGTAAAACGTACCTTTCTGCCGCAAGCTCTCTACTTGGAGATGAAAATGAGGCTAACAAAAAACAACGAAGAATTGTTGCCAAACAATAGTGATGGCTAATCGCCTTCTTTCTTGACCTCTGACCTAAAAACAAGGCCTGGCAGTAAAAGGCCCCCAGGAGACTTTGTCATAAAACAGGTTTATTTACATATCACAACCCAGTTTCAGGAAACACTCCAAGGCGACGTTTTCATTCCAACTACAGCGAGGAGTATGGAAGGATGTACCGCAAGCCCACTGACTTTGAGCCCAGAGGCTTCGTAAAGAAGTTTCCGAAGACACCCCCCCCTTCCGACACAGCCTTCCCGTGTGATGTGGGGCCTAGGTTTCCAGCTTGGCCTCCTTTCTTTGCCCACGTGTTTTAAACTGCTCCCTACTGGCTGAGTAGAATTCAAGTTCCAGACATAAAATATCACCCACCCCTCTTTTATCACACGACCCTACAATGTGGGGTCCTCCGGGTGTGATGACCCATGAAAATGTGCCCATTGTCCATGGAATCTATCCACCAAACCAGAACGCCGGCCCTCCAGAGGATGGCTGGCCTGGGCCGGGCCCTGAAAGTCAACTTTCCAGGCATTTCTTTCAGCCTGAGAAAGGAGGGGCAGGTATTCTAAATGTCAAGGCCCTCTGTTTTGAATACCCAGTGTCCCCGTTTTAAATCTGAGAGGCATCAGCAAAGAGCATCCTGGCATGTCTTAATAGTTGCCAAGGGATGAAGGGTGATTAGACAGATGCCGGTGCCCAGCTGTTCCCCAGCTCCACTGAGGTCAGAACAAAAAATAACATTTTAGATCGGTGTGGGGGAGGGCAGGTAATTTAGAGACAAGAATAGAAAGTGTTTAGGAACGAGAAGCTTTCACAGAGAAGGTGCTCAGTGCATGAGATCAAATGCTTGGGTGAATAAATGGGCGGATGAGGTTGTAGAATGCTCTGTCTTCACATATTGTGTTCATTCCTACACGTGCTTGAGGCAGGAGCAACGTGTCACCTTAGTGAGCAGCTACGCCCATCAGTTCTTTAAATCCCTAAGATGTGATGGTCCCACAAACCTTTTATTCAGGGTCTCCCCTGTGCCAGGCCCTGAGAAGTCCCTTGAGGTGCTTCGGTCCAGTGGAAGAGGACAAGGCCTAAACAGGGTCATGCCAACCAGGAGGCAGTTCTGAGGGGAAGCGCCATAGAATTTTTAATTCAGAATATGAAATTCTGCTTCCAATTCAACTTGTAGATGTAATACATGCGTTGATTGACAATTTTAAATGAATTCTTTCAGACATCAAGTATTTACCAGGTGCTGACTGTATTTCAGGCACATTCTGCACAACAGGGATAGAGTAGTACATACAATAGATAATCCTTGCCTTCAGGGAGGAGACAGCTGACAATACATAAATGTATAATGTGTTAGGTGACAATAATATTGTCCAAAAAATAGAGAAAGATAAAGGATATAGAGGGATAAGGGGTAGAGCGGGTGCTGATTTATACAGGCTAATCAGGAATAGCCCTTCCAAGAAGGCAGCATTTGAGCAGGAAAGACATTAGAGAAGTAAAGGAGTAAGCCACGCTGCTATATGAGAGCAAAGCATTCCACGAGAGGAAACAGCAAGTACAAAGCCCTGAGGGTTCCATGTACGGTAAGGAAGCCAATGACGGTGGAAAGAGTAACTAGGGAAAGATTGAAAGGAGATGAGGTCAAAGACATAGCAGGGCCAGATCTCACAGTACCTTTTATCTGAGTGAGATATGGAACCACAAGAGACATTTGAGCAGAGAAATAATGTGATAAAAGGACCATTCCAGCTGCTGTTTGGACAGTGACCTGTGTGGGGGAAAGATGGCAGCAGGAAGGCCAGTCAGGAGGTTACTGTAATAGTGTAGGTGAGACGTGATGGCATCCTGTACCTGGGATGGTAGGAGTAGAGCTGGTGAGAAGTGGTTGGATTTGGGATATATTTTGATGGTAGGGTTGACCAAATTTTCTGTGGATTGGATATAGGGCATGAAAGGGCAAAAAAAAAAAAAGGAGACAAGGGATAATTCTAAGGTTTGGGGCTTAACCAACTGGAAGGACAGAAGTGCCATTTCCTGAAACGGGGAAGGCTGTGGCTCCGGAGGAGGGGAAGGGGGCTTCTGTTTTGGACAAGTTAAGTATATGGTGCCTGCAGGACATCCACATAGAAATGTCAAGTCAGCAGTGGATGACAGGAGCCTGGAATTCAAGTGAAGATGAGGCTGGCGAGCTAAGTTTGGGAGTCATAAACATGTGGGTCATTTTTAAAGCCGTAGGGATGGTCTAGGGAGTGAGTATAAACAGAGAAAAGAAGTGGTCCAAGGCCTGGGCCTTGTATGGAAAGATCAGAGCTGATTCTCCTGGTTCAGAAGAGTCAAAGTGATGACGGTATTTTTGACCCAGTACTGATTGATTTCACCAAAAATTGTCCATGTAATTGTTGTAAGAGAAAGGAGGAAGGAGAATAGGTATGTCTGGAGCTATCGAAGTGACACATGATCACCTTCAATGTAGGAATATAATAAATAGCTCAAAATTATAAATGAATAGCTGTATAAAGGTGATATATGGAAACAGGAAGGAACATACCATGAGAAATAACCAAAGAGTAGAAAATGGCTTCTTTGAGGGGGTGAAGACGAGGGGGGGAAGGGAAGAATGGAGCAAGAGATTATTCTTCATTTAAACTTTATATAGTTGACTTTTTCTTTTTAAAGATTTTATTTATTTAATTGACAGAGAGAAAATGAGAGAGGGAACACAAGCAGGGGGAGTAGGAGAGGGAGAAGCAGGCCTCCTGCTGAGCAGGGTGCTTGACACAGGACTCTATCCCAGGACCCCGTGATCATGACCCGAGCCAAGGCAGATGTCCAACGACTGAGCCACCCAGTCGCCCCTATACAGTTGACCTTTGAACAATGCAGGGATTAGACCCCCCAACTCCCCGCACAGTGGAAAATCCGCATACAAGTTTTGACTTCCGCAAAGCTTAACTACTTAGAACCTGCGGTTGACCAGAAGCCTTACTGATAACATAAACAGTTGATGAGCGCAACTTTGTATATTACGTGTATTCTAGACTGTATTCTTACAATAAAGCAAGCTAGAGAAAAGAGTTATCAAGAAAGTCATACATATAGTGCTATACTGTATTTGTTGAAATCAATCTGTGCATAAGTGGATCTGGGCCGTTCAAACCCATGTCGTTCAAGGGTCGACTGAATGATAAACAAAATGCGGCATCCCCATATAATGAAATATTATTCAGCCATAAAAAGGAATAAAGCGCATCCTGCTGTATCAAATATACACCTTGATACATGATGCTAAGAGCAAGAGGCCAGACACAAAAGGCCGTTTATTGTATGATTCCATTTATATGAGACATCCAGAATAAGCAAGTCCACAGAGACAGAAAGATTAGCGCTTGAGGGGAAGAAATGCGGAGTGCCTGCCGATAGGTACAGGGTTTCTCTTTGGGGTGATGAAAATATTCTGGAATCAGATGGTTAATGGCTGTACAACCTTGTGAAATTAAAAACTATTGAATTGTACACTTTGAAAAGGTAAATATTGGGGTGCCTGGGTGGCTCAGTCAGTGAAGTATCTGACTCTTGATTTTGGCTCAGGTCATGATCTCAGGGTTGTGAGATCGAGCCCTGCCTGGGCTTCGTGCTGGGCATGGATCCTGCTTAAGACTCTTTCTCTCTCTCTTTCTCTCTCCCTCTGCCCCTCCCCACTCCCTGAAGAAAAAAAAAAGGTGAATATTATGGTACACAAATTATATATATTAAAAAAATCATATACTATTTGAAATATTATATTTTACAAGTGTATTGCCTCAGGAAGAATTAAAATTCGTTTAAAAATACTATTAAACCCCAAACCCTGAAGTGCCTTGGAGATAGGTAGGGAACCCCACCTAATTTCGACTTTAGGATTCCCATTATTTTCATCTTGTGATAAAAGCAGCATAAATTGGGAGCCACAACTGGCCTCAAACAGTGGCAGTGAAGTCCCTGAAGGAAGGTGATGTCCACACCACTGTCGCCTTTCCGATCTCACTCCAGCTGGTGGAGAAGGCCTATTGCCTACTATGTGGGACCCAGAGCAAAATGAAAATGCAGGGCCCTTTGTTCAAAAAGAAGGAAAAACGTGCTGTTGGTGGTACTAAAATATAAAGCTTTTTCCTTTCTTCCCGCATCTCTTTCAACTTAACAGTGTTTTTTATTTGCTATTATGCCTTCCTCAGAGAGGAAAAATTAAAAATGTAAATTATTAGCATGAGTTTTACCATTTATCTTTACATTGTGCAACGCCAGTTTCAAATACAAATAGAACAGCACTTCATTTGCATGTAGAACCACTGAAACCCTACGATTTGTATTTTGTAGCTTGTGTATGCATATGTATGTTGTTCTTATCAGAATAATGGAAACACCGCACACAACCAATTCAACTGGTTTTAATTCACTTTTTGGTATGCACGTAGCCCACCAAGATCCTGTGCCTTCAGCTTGCTGCTGGGCAAGAAAGGACCGGAAGAGAAAAGGAAAGGAACCTCGGGCTGCCCTGTCCTTCCCTTTCCTTCCACGTCTTCATCTTCAGCATCAGTGGTGGGCTAACTACAGGGAAGTAAAAAATATGCAAATAAGAAAAAATATGATAAAGGCACCTTGGAGTTTCATGTTTTCTTAAATGCCTTGACGTCCTTCCTGCGTTCTGAGCCAGGTCGGTGTCAAGTGGAAGTGCGGCCTCTCAGGCCTGTACTACGGATTCGTTGCAGAGATGACACACTCCCTGCGCGCTCATTTTGAGCTTTGTTGCGCTCCCACACACTGGAGTCCTTCCAGATTCTGCGCTCGCGGGGTGCCCCTAAAGCTACACGGGAGTGGGGCGGCAAGGAGCCCCGCAGACGCTCGCACGGCGCGGATCTTGTCTGCTCAGGCACCTGCCGCGTCGTCCCGCGGGACTTCACTCAGAAAACACGGAGTCAAAGCTGACGTTATTCAGGGTCTCAAGACGGGGGACAGAGGAGCATGAAACCAAACCTGGAGCCCTTCTGAGCGAGGTTAGCCCTTCTAACCTAGGCGAAGGCACAGGTTACGGGCCCAGAAGCTGATGCCGCTGGTGGAACCGCAAGCCCGCCTTCTCGATGGTGGAGAATGTGCGGGACTGTTGGTCTTGCCGTCAGCTTTCGCACCACGCATGTCTAGTCCGAGGCAATTAACACGAATTCGGAATGCCAGCCAAGTGTGTAGGCCGCAGACCCTTCTAGGTTTGCTGTCTCTCTCCTAACCTTCTCTCCCTTCTCTTGGCTGCTTCTTTTATAAAAGAAATGTTCATTAGTCAAACCAGTTCCCACTATGTCCCTGAGACAGGCCCGTTCACACCCGAGGTGGACACCCTCTGAACTCTTTGAGCATTCCTCTGACCCGGCGCCCCAGTCCTTCGGGCTTGGTTTTGCTTTTTGCTTTTGGGGTGTTGGTTCTGTCCCTTCAACTGGAGAATGCTCTTTGACTCCAAGCATGGCGTTCTGTTTCTCTGGTGTCCCTCACAGCCCCTGGGACTGCTGTGTCGATCGTATGTGCCGGACGAGCGAAAAAGTAAGTGAATGAATGAGTGTGTGAATGAGTAAACGAGCCAGAAACTACGGCATGAAAGTCAGAAAATCTGAGGTCTACGTGATGGCTTTCCTAGGCGTAATATTTGATAAGCTGTGAATATCTGTCTTTTGGCTTTGATTTGTTCGTTTATTAAACTGAGACAGTTTGGGTATCAGCTCACTCAGGACCAATTGCACTATTAGCACAATTCTTAGACTCCACTGGGAGGAAAAGACTATAGTCGTATAGTACCCTTACCATATCCCTCCCTCTCAATACCCACTGGGATGTCTGAGGATGTGAAAATGATATTTAAAGTATTTATTTGTATTCCTGTTAAATCAGCGCTATAACCTTAGTGCAAAAAAAAAAAAATAATAATAATCACTGCTCCTACAAGTGTAAAAACACCCCAATTATCCTGAACTTTGGTGTATCTTGGGAAATAAGAATATAGCACTAGTTCATGCTATTTCACCAGTTGCGTTAATTTTTCTGTGCATAATCTTGTTCCCCAAATCTATGCCCTACATTGTACCTTAAATTAAGAACCGACTCAAACTCAAAAGGAGTATAAAGTCAGATAGACTACCAGGGGCTTGGAAATGGGAAAAAATATATGTATTAAATTGATAGAAAAATTGGTCCTTCTACAAACTTCCGAAGATAGACAGATGACTCGCTGAAATGGCCCTATTCAAGTGTCACACTTCGATGGTGTGTTTGAGTTGGCCTTCCTCCCCTTCCCCCCCAAACCACCCAACCAATCCTGAAACAGAGCGTTGGTCAATCTATGTGAATAATGCCAATTAGTTCCTGAAACGAATCCTCCAGGAAGGATGCTAGTATGTATGTGTATGGGAAATGATGGAGGAGACACTTCTACTTTCTGGGACCAGATGTCTTGATAGAGCTGATGTGTGCATTTTTTAATTTACAGTTAAGGGACACTGGGGCCCCAGGAGGTTAACTAACCTGCCTGAGGTCACATAGCTAGGATGTGGAAGAGTCTGAACCCAGCCTTCTATCTGTTACGCTGGTAGGCTTTCTAGTTTCCAGCACTTACCTTTCATTCATAAACTGGAAGTCAAGGAAGAGGGGCTATTGGAACCTATAAGAATTTGAAAAAGAACTCTACATTTACTATCAGCTTTTACCAATTTTGATCCTAAATATAAACCAGCCAACCAGAAACATTAGGAAATGAAAAATAAAACAAAACAAAAAGACACCAATGAAACCAGTTGTCTTCTTTCTCTGTTATTCACACACTTACAGATGGGAAAGCTGATATCATAAATCCCCATGCTTCGTAAGTTCGTGGGAAGATGAGGGTCAGAGATTCTGTTCACCAAAATGCCTTTCTTCTCTTTCATTTCACAGCTGAACTTCATTTCCCATCCTCTCTAGTGACCATGTAACTGAGTTCTAGCCAATGGGAGCGTAGGAAAAGTGATGCGTGCTCTTTCCAGTGTAGTTCATAAGTTTCCGTGTGTCCTCCTCCAACCCCCTGAGATGGAGATCCCCTGAGCAGTCTTAGAAGGTATGTATTTGCTAAAGGTGGCCGAACTGCCATCAGTCCAGGTTCCTGAATAATTGAAGAGTCCCCAGCGCCACACTCTACTTCCCAGGACTAGACCACTCTGGACTGTCAGGTGAGAAAGAAATAAACTTCCGTTATTATCCCATAACCTGTCTGGGTCTTTTTATGACAGCAGCATATCCTAACGAATGCAGGTGCACAGAGTTCCTTCTTCCATACTCAGGCAAGGCCCAAATGCTGTGGTCTTTCTTCATCCTAAGAGCAGTATTTATGCACAACTGTAGACCAAAAATAGAGGGTAGGTGGGAAGAGGGACAAGAAGGAAGAGGGCAGTATTTGTGACTTTTGTCTTGGATATCCAGCAGCGATTAATTCCCTGCATTTCACAGAGCAACTGCTGGTGTGCCCCTACCATTAGTGGGTTGGGGTTTCACCCTGACTGTGTCACCGACTAGCCCTGAATTCCCACTTCTGTGCAAGAAGGAATTGAAGAATAAGGTATCAAAGGCCCCTTCTAGTTCTGTTAAGAGATGAGTCTCAGTTCCAATGCGAGAATTAAATGTAGTCTGAGAAGCAAGCAGGATTTCGTAGGACAGATATTCAGCTTGAATGCCCTGGGTTAACAGTTATTCACTCTCATTTACTGGAAAGCATGCCGGACTTCTTAGGTATTTTGAATATCATCCTTGCTTCTTTCTGTCAGAAGTCAAATTTAGAACTTTCTCAAGCTCCCTGCTTTAGTCAGATTATGTGAAAGGGGAATGAGTAAGACCAGGGTGTCCCAAATTTGGATCTGAGGAATACTAGTTCTGAGATGTTAATAGGTATTATAAGAAAAGAAAATATGGTTTGGACAAATAAATTTGGGAATACTCGACTGAATGGATATAACCCAGCTGGACAGATAGTTCCTCCCCCATCTTCATAAGCTGATACTATGTCAACTCCACGCCTAGTGGCATTCAGCCCCTTCACCATTTTCCACAAGACATTTCAATTACACGCAGCCAATTTGTGATTTTATTCTCTTCAGTCTTTGCTGAGGCTTTCTTGAGGGAAATTGAAGGTTTATCCTTCTAACCATAGCAAGCTATCTTGAATATGCTCATGAGATAGACCTCTTTTCTGAGATCACTTTTTCTTGGCCCACATGGAAGTCCTCTTTGTCCTTCCCTCGTTCCCATCCAGTTTCTTCATTGTCCTGAAAATGTTGGCCCCAAACCTACGTGTTGCCTTCCATAAAACAAAAGTCCTATAGTTAACTGGGTCCCCTTTTCATAAAGGGCTTTCAGAGACCATCTGTTGTTTCTTAAGCAGTCCCTTATAGACTCAATGCCACCTCGATCCTTAGTAGATTATTAAAATACTCCTTTCAACCATCTGTAGGGTTTTCCCAGGGAGCAGTTACATTAAAATGCATTTTAAGAAATTATTGGATGCTATTTCTTTACTGCAGGACTTCTCAGAGCCTTTAATATGCTGATTTATAATATAAATCCTCTGTGGAGAATATAATGTGCAGTGCTTCTTAGTTTATTTGACCATAGGAAATACATTTTGAGGAATATGGGGTATGAGTCAAGCTTTCTTTGCTTTGGATCAGGACAGGATCCATACCCCTGCCTTCCCATTTTTGCCACAGAATCCTGCAACCCTTTGGTTTTCCACTGTGTCCCTGTTGCCAAGCTTTCCTTTGTTCTGGTTCTCTGGACGGTCCTGTGGAGCTAGGGAGTCACCCAGGTCTACTGATAGAATTTGCTCAATCTAATCTCAGCTCTGCTTTAGGCTGCTCAACACTCTTTTAATTCAGCCCTGGTTGGTGGGACTACATTTCTGAATCCCAAACTGGGCATAAGGTCTGAGCAGTATTTATGTCCATGAGTGTGCTTATGAAGGGGATTATGGGAGAGGATCCTGAACTTGGGGCTGTGCCAGGAATTCTGGGGTGTGTGGTTGTCCTGGTCAGAGGTCTCCATGGAAGCCGTGCCCAAGGTTTCCCAATTTCCTCCCTCCCCAGCCCCCTTTTCTTCTCCCTCCCCATCACCCACAGCAGTTTCTCCACTTGTGCTGGGATGAGGTCAAACTTGAGGTCCCCAGTTTTCTTCCTTCCACATGAAAATATGCTGCTATCTTCTACCCAGTCTCTTCTTTCCCCTGTTTCAGAGGGGAAAGCATCTCTCCCCCTTTCCAGGGCTGAACTTCTCACCTGGGCTCCTGATGGCCTTCCTCCAGGAGCCGGAGGCTGGTCCTCAATGACCAGCTCTCCCTTGCTCTTTGGACCATCAGCTTCTCCTCTTTCACTTATGGTTCTTGTCTTAGCCGGCTCAGACTGTTATAAGAAAACAGCACAGACTGGATGGCTGAAACAACAGACGATTGTTTCTCACGGTTCTGGAAGCTGGGAAGTCCAAGATCAAGGTGCCAGCACGTTCAGTGTGTGCTGAGATCCCTCCTCCTGGCTTGTAGACTGCTGGGCTCTTGCTGTGTCCTCGGCTGATGAAAAGAGAGAGGGCTCTTTCTCATGCCTCTTTTTAGAAGGAAACTACTCCCATCGCGACGGCTCTAGCCCCATGACCTGATTCTCTCCCCAAAGCCCCCTCCAAATACCAACACATTGGGGGTTAGGGTTTCAACATTTGAATTGGGGGGGGGATTGCCATACAGTCCATAGAAGTCACGATTAGTTAGCTATCTTAAAAACAAACTTCAACGTCAAACTTTCCCATAAAGTTGTCTACACCTACTGCCTCCCCTCACTCACTCCCTGTCATTTCCCAGGCTGCTGCCATCTGTCCCTGTCTTCCTCCTGTCTGTCCCCTTATAGTCACTGAGAACCTTCTGAATGCAGATCCAGTTACTTCTATTAACAACCATTTTTTAAAAGATTTTATTTATTTATTTGACAGAGAGAGAGAGAGCACACAAGCAGAGGCAGCAGCAGGCAGAGGGAGAGGGAGAAGCAGGCTCCCCGCTGAGCAGGGAACCCGATGCGGGGCTCGATCCCACGATCCTGGGATCATGACCTGAGCCAAAGGCAAATGCTTAACCGACTGAGCCACCCAGGCATCCCAACAACAACTATTAATCACATATATTGGGCAGGTTAGGGTGTTAAGTGCTAACATGAATCATCTCATTTAATCTCTACACCCCTCTGAAGACAGACTGGAGACAGACTGGAGTTAATAATGGAAGGTCACAGTGCAGAGGTCACACAAAGCTCCCTGGGAGTAGGGTGGAAGTGTTAGCTGCTATTACTATTATACTGAATCGGCTTAAATTACAGTTCTTCCGCTTATTATTAACTCTCTGACATTGGGTAAGTCATGTTCCCCCTCTGTGCCTCAGTTTCCTCATTTGTAAAACGGAGATGATCAGCATTAGCTTATCGAGATGCTGTGAGTCGTAACAACAGCAAGTGTCACCTGTGAAGCACCCACAGGGCCCCGCATGGAGGAGGCCCTCAAAACAGACTGATTTCCCCAACCTTCCCTCGTGGGTGATGGCCCTTCCCCATCCGTGACAAGACCGCATTGTCAGGCCGGCGTCTAAAGGACACAAGATTTTTTTTTTTTCCCAAGATTTTGTTTATTTATTCGACAGAGATAGAGACAGCCAGCGAGAGAGGGAACACAGCAGGGGGAGTGGGAGAGGAAGAAGCAGGCTCCCAGCGGAGGAGCCTGATGTGGGACTCGATCCCATAACGCCGGGATCACGCCCTGAGCCGAAGGCAGATGCCCAACCGCTGTGCCACCCAGGCGCCCCTAAAGGACACAAGTTTTAACTACACTTGGAGGGGAGCTGGGGGCGTGAATTGTCTGTCAGCGGGTCGCGGCTAAACAGGTGTGTGCTTCCAGCCTCCGGACAGCATTGCTCGCTTTCTTGCCTGCCGGAAACAGATGGGCTAGCTCTTCGTATAGCTTAGTATTTTTATTTATTCTCACCTTCTTCTGACCTCATTTCCCTCTTCTGGTACAAACTGGAAGCAATTTCTTTTAAGCTTTATGTATTCCTAAAGAAGAGAGGTTTTTCATTTTTTGTTTTGTTTTGTTTCTCCTGAGCGGCTCATGGCGTTCCAGTCTCCACCACAGGGACATATATCCTGGGGCCACTTGTGTCCCTGGACCCTGACCATACACATTTTCTGAAGAAGCCAAGCTTTCCCATTATCCCAAGTATTCGGAGTCTCCTTCCTGTGGAGGTTTTTTGAGTTTTCCTTTCACGGATCCTCTGAGGCCCTCATGTCCCTCCACTGGTGAACCGTCTTTGATCACTCTGACCTTGTGCTCACATCCAGCTGGCGGCAGAATTGGGCCCAGCGAGCTGTTTGGTTTGGAATGTACCATACTCTCCATTTGATTCCGTTGCTAATCCTTGAAATGTACTCGTCTCGCAGAAAATGACAGCTCCTGCGAGGCTGAGTCCCTGTGCGTCAAGGTCAACAAGGGGCTGCGGCCCGGTCCCTGCTGTCGGTGGGTCCCTGCTGTCGGTGCTGCCCCCTCCTCTCCCTGCCCTCTTCCCAGCACCAAAGAGCGAGGTCTCACACAATTCTGCCACTGCCCCCAACAGGCCTTTGAATCTACGTCCCCTGTTCGGGTCCCTCCCAGCCGAGGGATTATTACACCACGCTGCTGGGGTGGGGGCAGGGACATTTGCATCCGGGGCACAGAAGGACCCTCTGCTCAGGTCCTCACGTGCCTGCTGCCCTAAGGCCAGCTTCACACCCCTTCCTCGGCCCTCTGCGGGCCCTCTGGCCTCCTGCACCGCCGGGTCCACGGGCATGGTCCCCAGCCCCCGGCCAGAGCCATGCGGTTTTCTGGGGCCCGAACCGCCTTCGAGGGCCAGAAACGTTGCCCCTACCAACTGCTGGGTCGCTCTAGGCCTCACTGTTATCAGTCTGTCCAACCAAGGGGTTTTGAAGACATGTTGCCCCTAGAAACACTCCTAAAAGGCATTAGCCGAAGTGTCCAGAATAGGGTCTCCATTGGTTTTATATTTATTCGGCTCTACGAATGCAGGAGCAGCTGCCCCAATGGAAACCAAGGCTCGAAGGGCTCTAGCAGAAAACCTGGTGCCCCCCACCCCCCCACCAAGGCACAAGAAGGCCCTTACGTACAAACGGGACGCCTGTGTGGCTCAATTGGACGCCGTGTGGCGAGGGGGGGAAGCGCGGAAGGAGGGGGCGGGCGGAAAGTTGAGAACTCTCAAATATCCGAAAGGACTTCAAACTTCGTATAATTCAACTCTCTATTTATCTATGAAAAATGCCACCTGACCTTGTTACGGCTGTTTTCCCTCTGAACGAACGCCAGGCTTGCCCCTCTGTGAGCTTCAGGAGAGGGCGGGGAGAAGGAGGGCTCTAGAAAACCAGCAGCCGCCAGCGGGCTCGCGTCGCTGTGCGCAAACTCTGAGGCGCCGGGTGCATAGTGGAGTGTGGACGTCGTGTGCGGGGGGGGGGGTATGCAGGCGGGGTGTGTGTGTGTGACAGCGGGGACGCAGGGGTTTAAGGCTTGTAAAACAGTTTACGTGGCAAGGCTTTATTTCCCACAACGGAGCAAGCGAAGAAACGTCTGAATGAACGCGTTCGTCTGTTGCGGAAGCCAGCATCAGTAGCCTCCCGGCGTTAGGGCACCTGTCGTCCGCAGCCTCACTCACCTGATCGGCCGCCACCACCCTGAGAAAACAAAAACCGGGAGAGGTCTTTTGATTTCCGCTGCACAGGGAGTGTGTGCTCTCGGGTTTATAAGTTTTATGCAAATAGGATGCATGAGCCTGCCATAAATGATATTTTTCCCGTTGTGCTACATGCTGGCAGTCTTGGCGTCTTGATCTCATTACACTGTGGATACTCGAAACCATCTATTTGAAAACTTCTATTGTGTGGTCTCAGAAATTGCTTGCAGGCAAAACTGCCACTGGAATAGCAATTTGCATGTTCTCGGTTCACCCTCCTGACCCAGGCTTTGAAGAGGGGCCTGCCGGGGACAGCTGCCGGCTCCAGGTGGAGAGCTCAGAGGGCTGCCTCCGCAGTACTATCATGCCAGCAAGCCCCTTTCCTTGGACTCAGGTTGGCCAGCCCAGCCGTGATCAGCAGCACTTTTCTCGAAGATTCTCCAGTAGACCTTGAAATGTCTTTTTCTTTCTTCAAACGTCCTTTTATTTTCCCTGGAAGACTCCTCTCTGACCTCTCTCTTGCCCACCTTCTCTCTCCCCGGGGGTCCTTCTCTGAGCCCACCTCCCCATACCCTCCAGGCAGAGCTGGGGGCTCCGCTTTCTCTTGTCCCAAACATTCACTGTGAACAGGGCTCGGTGGCTGTCCCCGTGCTAGGTACTGGGGCCCTCAGTCAGCAAGACTTGGTTGCTGACTCGTGGTCTCCTAGTCGAGACAGGCTTATGAAGACACGGTTATAAACGGCAGGATAGGATCAATCCTAGAGAAATGTTGAAGGAACTCAGAGGGTCCACAAGACAGAGTGAGTTAGGAGAGGCGGGGGTGAGGCGGGAACAGGGAAATTTGTCAGAGGCAAAATGGAAGCTGAGTCTTGAAGAGTAAGTAAGAGTTCCCCAGGCAGACAAGGGGGAGAAGCATAAGGAACAGCAGCATTCTTTCAGTGCGTGCTTATGAAGCACCTACCATGCATCAGGTACTATTCAAGGTTCGCTCTCATTGGAACTTACACACTCATGGGGAAAGACAATCCCACATTTAAAAAATAAGTATGGAATATCACATGCAAAGGCCCTGAGGCATAAAACAGTGTGGTCTGTTTGTAAAGCTTCACGAATTGTGGCTGGAGTGTCCCCCTCAGGGAAGGTAGGAGAATGGCAAGAAAGTAAATATTTTCTCACCTCTCACTACACGTATAGCTGTTGCAGCTGACAGCTCATAAATGCTTGTCCTCCCGAAACCCAAGGCTTCGGAAAATTGGGGCGATCACGGCAGCCTTCTAACTTTGGAAATCTCCCCTGCTCATTTCACTGAAGCCTGACTCTGCGGCTCTCAGTCCTCAATTCAGAGAGTAGAGGATAATCTTGCTTGAACTTTCCTCCAGCACCATTTCTACTGCGAATTCAAGACTCAGCCCCGCAGGTGGAAGACAGGGAATCTGAGTCTGGCTGCCCTGTTTTACCTTCGGTCCCTCATCTCCTACCTCTCTGAGCACGTGAGTGTCTGGGATTTAACACACCAGCTTTTAAGAGCCCCGGGTTCCTGTGTTCTCAGCACGAGGGCTGGTGAACACCTCTACTCCGGCTAGGTTATCAGGAGCTATTGGAAGACTGAAACGAGCAGAACAAGATCAAACCGGAAGAATATGGCTTTGGTGGTGGCGTACAGGAAGGACTAGGGGCGGGGGCCGAGGCGCGGTGGTTTGGGTAGAGCAGGGAGACCACGGGAAGGATCCTGAGGAGTGCTGCCTGCCCCAACGAAGGCCCTGGCAGCAGAGCTGGCCGGAAAGCGGTAGAGCTGAGAGCTCTCAGGAGGCTGAAATGGGCAGGATCTTGTGTTCATCTAGACACCAGCGCCAAGGAGAGGGAGGCGTCTAAGGTGACTTCCAGAAGGCCGAGCGGGGGGTAACGGCATTAATTGGATGGGGAAATTAAGGAAAAGTACACGTTTGGCAGGGAGAAGGGCTTAAATGAGGTCACTTTGGGGCACATTAAGCGTGAAGCTTCTCTTGGGTCTCCCGTAAGAATGCGGTATGGGGAGTCAAAGGAGCTGTGTGTTTTATTATCTCCGCATACCAAGCACCCCACTAGGGGCCTCACATGTGTTTTCTCATTTAAGAACCCAAGAAGCAGATATGCTGCGGCTTATTTTACACATGAGGAGACCGAGACACATAGATGTTGAGCAATTTACCCAACGTCATCAGCCGGAAAGGCAGGGATGCGGAGCTCCAACCCAGCTGCGTATGAGCCCATCATCCTGGACTTACCCAGCACGTCCACACTAGAGTCCTCACTGACAGCCTCACCTAGTGGGATCTTCTGTCTCTGTGCTTTTGGTGCATTAAGTAAGACGCTTCTTGAAGCCAAGAGTCGGACTGTGTTCTCCTTTGCATCCCTGAGCGACAGCAGATGATGAATGGGTAATCTTAGGAAAACCGGAAGAGTTGGGCAAGTGTGTCTTTCCTACCTGGTCCTTGCTTTCTGCCCGCCGTCGTGGTCCGGCTGACACACCCTCTTCTCAGCCCTTCCTCCTTCTCTAACTGAGTTCAAGAATCCCTGTGAGTATTTATTGACTTGCTACTATGTGCACGGAAGCACAGGTTTTGTTGCTCTTAAGGCTCTGTGTTAGTTTCCTAGGGCTGTCGTCACAAATTACCATCCACTTGGTTTAAAACAATAGAAATTCACTTTCTCCCAGAGCTGGAGGCCAGGATACCAAAGCCAAGGTGTCAGCAGGGTTGTTTTCTTCTGGAGGGAGACTGTGCGCTTGAGGCCGTTGCTGGCTGTTCTTGACGTTCCTTGGCCTGGGGGTGCAACCCTCCGATCTTAAGTCCGTCTCCATGGGCTGTTCTCCCTTTCTCACATCTCCCTCCCCTTCCTCTTGTAAGGACGATAGTCATTGTATTTAAGGCCCACCCTAAATCCAGGATGATCTCACCTCCAGATCCTTAACTTCACTACATCTGCAAAGACTCTTATTCCAAATCAGGCTACATTCTGAGCTTCTGGGTGAACACGGCTTTTGCGGGTCACATTTCAACCCACTACAGATGCATAACAACTTTATGAGTTAGGAAGAACCCTTGTTTTTTTTTGTTTTGCAGGTGAGAAACTGAGGCATGGAAGGACGGGGGAAGATGCCAAGGTCCCTAGAGAGGACAGTGGAGCAGGATTCGGAGCTTTGGGGTCGGTCTCCAGGGGCCCTGCTCCAACCACTTTGTTCTTCTACCCCCGCACACGAACCTCAATTCTCTCCTGAATTTGGCTAGAGCTTTCCTATCTCCTCCTACTGGCAAAAATGCATTTAAAGGATGACCTTTAAGAGAGGATATCTTCCTTTTATTGTCAAAAAGAGCCCAGGAGAGTGTGTATGCCCCAGATAGAAGGAGGGGGGAGGGTAGCAGGCCTGGTGGGGGGAGCGGGGGGGGGAGAGGAAGTGTGAGAGAGGGCAGGGGGAGCTTGGGGCTGTCCGTCAATCACACCAGGTAGATAGCCACTGATTTGGCCTCCAAATCATGGCAGCCCCGCCTAGAATACTCTGGAAACCACAGATGGCCTGTGCTCAGTGTACAGGCTACAGGGACCAAGATGCCAAGAGGTGAGCTTGGCTCCTCACAGATAAAAACGGGAGACTGTTCCTTTCTTACACTCAAGGAAATCACTGCATCTCACAAGTGACTCCTTTCCCAGCCCCCCAAATCTTCCTCCTGTGATGCCGCCAAGCACACACCGCTGTACGAAGAGCGCCTGTGCGTCATGGCACACGGCCAAGCAAGTAGCTCCCACATGCTCCCGACTCCTTCCATGTGCCCCGTCGCTCCAGAAGGTTGAGCAGCCTGCACGCATTTCCCTTTGCACACCAGCCCTGTGCCACCGAACCAGACAGGAGGGCCCCTCCTGCTGCCCTCAGCACCGTTTCCTGTCCTCAGCAGCTGGGAGCTGAGAGCGGTTCCTCTCACCATCCGACATTCGTCCTTACCTGAATCTCTGCATGTCCTGGGCTTGAGCTCAGCAATAATTTTAAAAAGCTATTCGGGGTTGAATAGGTAATGCTAGGGATGTGGTGTGGAGAGAAAATTTGGAACGTTCTATCCTAATTAATCTGGCATCTTCAGACCATCTGTCCCTGGCTTGTCATATTTTTCCCCCCAGTTCTGGAATTTTAGGGTTAGGGTCATGCTGAGGGTAATAGGTGTGATTGTTTAGGTCTGTGGTTTTGTGTTTCCCGATTAAGTGCCAATCTGGGAAACCTTGAAAAACAGTGTTTATAGAATGTTATTTTTTGTCTAAGAAAGGGAGATATCACTACATGTATGTAATTGCTTTTATTTTCAAAAAAGAAACAGTGGTAGAATAAACAAGAAAACTAATGAAAATGGTACCTCTAAGGAGAGAGGGAGAGAGTGGAGGGGACAGAGACGGAAGCTAGGCTTCTCTGTGCCTCGTCACGTGCATGGCTTTTGGCTTGGGAACAATGTCAGTGTTTTCCAGAAGAGAATAAGCTTAAAAAGGAATTCCTCAAAAGTTGAAAGCAATCTGAAACCAATGAATTTAACTCTCAAGTTGGTAGTTAACCACACAGACTAGAGAATTTCTTCCTTCAAGTAGGATGGCCATCCCTCCTGGGGTGACCAGGGCTGTCCAGGTTTTGGCATGGATCTGGGAAAAAACCCCAGCCTGGGTTGCAAGGTCGCTGGACACCCTAGCAAGTAATTGTAAAAGCCACTCTTCTGACTGTACATCGCCAGTGAGATATATTCTAAGGATAAATAAAAACCGCACAGAGATATTTAACTGCATCCAGTAGACTTAGTGTTGCTAAGACTTAGTGTTTTATTAGAGTATTGTTATCCTGAAACCATTACAGTGTGTCTATAACATAAGCATAGTACAGTGTAGTATAAGATAAATACATAATTATAGTCAGATTGTTAGGAATCAAAAATCAATTAAGTTATGTAAACCTTGTAAATACCAGCATGAACTCCTGATTTCATGCGTATGTCCTAGCTCTGCCCACCGAAAAGGCTGGAATTAATGACAAAATGGTAGCAACAAACACCTGCAGCTCTTAGATCTCAGCCTCTAAATACTAGCTCTCTACTAAAAGGAATCAAACTCCTTGGAGAAGTGGCTGATTTCAGATCTGGGCAAGTATTGTCCAGGATGAACCTGCAATATCTCATTGTGCCCGAAGCAAGGAAGCAATCAAAGAATAATAAAATCATGACGAACAAAGGGACATTTGGTTAATTGTAAAGGTGCTTACAATGGTCTGAGATGGGCAATGTGAGCATTAAAATGAATAATGACTGCAATGGATTGAAAACATTAAATTGTAAAAATTATGTGCTCGTCTGAAGCAAACAATCAAAATAAATTTCCTTGGACGCTCCCAAAGCAACAAATCAGTACTTTGGAAAGAAAGGGACAGAACCAAACATTTCCCCCCCACTTTTCCTGTATAAACTTTATTTCAGGAAAACCAAGTAGTTGAGGGGGAAATATTCTTTTTTTTTTTTTAAAGATTTTATTTATTTATTTGACGGAGAGAGACAGTGAGAGAGGGAACACAAGCAAGGGCAGTGTGAGAGGGAGAAGCAGGCTTTCTGTTGACCAGGGAGCCCGATGTGGGGCTCGATCCCAGGACTGTGGGATCATGACCTGAGCCAAAGACAGACACTTAATGGCTGAGCCACCCAGGCACCCCGGAAATATTCTTTTTTATAGAAGAATTAAAGTTAATAAATTCAGAAGGAATAATTGACTTAGAAAAGCATTATTCCTGGCATCTCTAATGAAATAGTGAATCTAGGCAATGATCATCAATGGACGCCAAAACTATTAAATAAAAAGTTAGTGGTCAAGAGAATGAGGATATATGCCACAGACTGGGAGAACATATTTGCAAAACAAACAAACAAAACCAAAAAACCCCCCAAAACAACACATATCTGATAAAGGATTGTTATCCAAAATATACAAAGAACTCTCAAAACTCAGCAATAAGAAAGAGCAACCCAATTTAAAAGTGGGCAAAAAACCTGAACAGACACTTCACCAAAGACTATATACAGGTGGCAAAGAAGCATGTGAAAAGATGCCCCACATTATACATCATGAGGGAAATGCCAGTGAAAGCAACAATGAGATACCACTATTTCATCCACATCTATCAGGATAACTAAAATCCAGAACACTGACAACGTCAACTGTTGGCGAGGGTGTGGAGCAGCAGGAACTCTCATCCACTGCTGGTGGGAATGCAAAACGGTATGGCCACTTTGGAAGACAGTGTGGCAGTTTCTTTCAAAACTAAACATATTCTTACCATATGATCCAGCAATTGTGCTTTTTGATATTTACCCAATTTAGTTGAAAACTCATGTCCACACAAAAAATTGCACATGAATGTTTATAGCAGCTTTATTCATAATTGCCAAAACTTGGAAGCAACCAAGATGTCCTTCAGTAGGTGAATAGAAAATTAAACCGAGGTACATCCAGATAACAGGATATTATTTAGCACTAAAAAGAAATGAGCTATCAAGTGACAGAAAAACATGAGGAAATCTCAAATGCATATTACTAAGTGAAAGAAGCCAATCTAAGAAGTCCACTTACTGTATGATTCCAAATATATGACATCCTGCAAAAGGCAAAACCATGGAGACAGAAAAAGGATCCGTGGTTGCCAGGAGTTGGGAGGTGGAGTGGGGTGGGGAATGAATAGGCTGAGTGCAAAGGATTTTTAGGGCAGTGAAACTATTTTGTATGATACTGTAATGGTGGATACATGTCATCATACATTACACATGTCCAAACCCATAGAATATATAACATCAAGAGTGAACCCTAATGTAAACTATGGGCTTTGGGCAATTATGATGTGTCAGTGAATATTAACCCATTATAACAAATGCACCCTTCTAGAGCAGGATGTTGATATTGAGAGGGGGGTAGAGGCTATATGGAAAATCTATACCTTCTGCTCAATTTTTGCTGTGAACCTGGAATGGCTTTAAAAAATGATGAATATCTTTTAAAAAAAAGAAGTTGCTTCGGAACTTTTTATTGGGCAGATCAAGCTAATCGCATCTGAACCCACTGAGGAATCTTAAAAAAAAAAAGGAAACAATTTCCAACATACAGAAAAGTCACAAGTACAGTATAGAACCTTTGTTTCGTTTTGTAATAGTAACTCGCTCGCATGATGCCACATCACTCCTAAAGACTTTAGTGTATATTTTCTGCAAACGAGCACATGATCCTATTAAACTACAGTACAACCATCTAAATCAGGAAATTAACGTTAGTTTATTACTGTCAAGAACTGAGAAGGACTTGAGTTTTTAACCCCACTTGCAAGTCAGCAGGTCAGCCCGTCATGGTTTCCTGGATGCTGGCAGAAGTCATGAGACTCCTGAGTCAGAGACAAAGAACTTCATTTCGCACCGCACGGCAAGTGGCGTGAGCAACATATCTGTGTCAGCTCCACCTGCCTCCAGGTCCTTTGGGGGCAACATGGACGGGCCCAGGTCACTGCAAGCATGTGTAGTAGGCCACCTTAGAGGAGAGGAGCCTTGAGCTTAGGGAATGCAAATATTTTATAATGGATGGCGAGCATAACTGCCCTTTGCTTTGGAGGGAGACACTATCTCTATCCTCCTAGGCTGAACATTCTTGAAAAGCTATTGTGGAACAAAGGGCACTAAGTGCCTCTGCTGGTAAGATGTACATAAATGGGAGATACCCAGAGGTAATCGTCTCTCAGGACTGTAGGGCTGGTTGCAGGTTTTTTTTTTTTTTAAGATTTTATTCATTTGTCAAAGAGAGAGAGAAAACATGGGAGAGAGAGGGGGCACAAGCAGGGGGAGCAGCAGGCTGAGGGAGAAGCAGCCTCCCCGCTGAGCAAGGAGCCCGATGAAGGACTCGATTCCAGGATGCTGGGATCATGACCAGAGCCAAAGGCAGACACTTAACCGCCTGAGCCACCCAGGTGCCCCTGGTTGCAGTTTTCTTAATTTAGGTCTTAATTTAGGTCTTCGTGAAGGGAGTTGGGCTCAATGGGAGCCATGAAATTGAGCTAGCAGGTGTTTGGGGATGGAAAGCTAGCTAGGCAGGCCTGTAGGGTGGGAGGTTTGGAAGAAAGTGTTCCCAGGAGGGAGAACAGGATGGATAAAGGAAAGCCTCGCGACCACGTAGCAGCTAGGAAACATGAAGAGCTAGGTACAGCTGGAGCTTAGGGAACAGAAGAGTGGGGAGGAGGAGGGACATCAGCTGAGGTCGGAGAGGCAGGCCTGTCTTGAAGGGCCTTGTAAGCCCTGAGATGCTGTTGGAACTTGATCCTGGGTCCTTGAAATGGTGTAAGCCGGGGAGTGGCACAATCAAATGTGTGCTTTTAAAAAGGCCACTTGGGCTGCAGCTGCGAGCGGACTGGATTCAGCCCAAGGTTAATTTTTTCCACTTGGTTTCCTGCAATCAGGTTCAGGGAGATGGGGACGTATTGAAATTCTGCCACTTGGTAGTTGCCGCTGTCCTTGAATATGAACAGATCTGGGGCCGATCTCACTGCTCCTCCCCCAATCCCGCCCCCCAGCATTTTCATCCAGGTGCCCACGGTTCTGATGAATGTCGGAGGCAGACGTGAAGAGGAAAGAGGAAATGATGAGTCCCTCATACGCCAGGTCAATTCACTGAAGATCAAGTCTCCAAATGATGAGCCAGATTTTCATCCCAGTGTGTCCTGTTTATCGATGTACCTGTTTCTCAGTTGTTTATAATGTTTACATTAATTTTTTTGCCTAGAATTATTTTTAGCAGATGTAAAAGATTTTCATGAACTATTAGTCGATGAGTTTGAAGTTTTACTTTGGTTTCGTTTTAACTAGTTTTAGTGTAGTCTGGTTGTCTCTCTGTGACCAAACATATTCCAGATTTTTCTATGTTTTGGGTCAGTGACTTTGGGGAATGAGACTTTCATTGGTATTTCAAATTAGAAGGCATGTTTTTTGGGTGAGAAGGATTTTATGAATGGGAGAGCAGGTTTCTCTATTCTGAGACATTTTATTCTAGTTCATTGCCTTTTATATACTTTTTTTAATTCACAGATTTGTAAATCAGCTCGTTCAAATACATATTTTTTCTATAATTCAAATGCTTGAGAAGGGATTAGCGTCTGAAATGTGAGTCACACGCAAAATTGAAATTCAGCTGCGTTGAACTGACAAATCCGTTGCGGAACCGGCGGAGCGAGCCAGCTGGGACACACCTACAGCCAAGCCTACACGACAGCTTCACGGGCAGCGGACGATCCCTAAAGGCCTTCGAAACCACTTCATAAACATAATTTGTTATTAAATTTTAGAACTAATTATATTTTCTTTTATTTTGGTTCTTACAGTATAGCAAATTGAGTTAGCCATTCTCATAAAACATTGTCATCGTTGACCCCTACAAGGTCGCTCTTAGGTGTTATTGTATTGCATAGATCCCCCTTCAACTGCAGCATCCACTCCCGTTCCCTGTCTCCACGGGGACTCACTGTGATGTGTTTGCTCTGTGTCCTTAAATGTATGTACCCTCAGTACGGTTTGGGGTGTTCTTAATTTACATACATACAAGGGTGCTGTCGCTCGCCTTCTGTTTCTTGCTCTGTGTTTTAAAGTCGTATCCATGTTGATGCTTGTACCTTTTTTTTAATAGTATTTTTTTATTATATTATGTTAGTCACCATACAGTACATCCCTGGCATTTGATGTAAAGTTCCATGATTCATTAGTTGCGTATAACACCCAGTGCACTTTGTAGCTTTGGTTCATTGCATCCAACTGCTGTATCCATAGGATACCTCCGGCTCATTTTACCAACCATATCCTGGTGAGGGGCCTCCAGGTTGTCCCCAGCCCTCCTCTATCCTAAACAGTTTGCGGCTGCACACCCTCATCTGTGTGCCCTTACAGAGAGATGAGATCATTTTTTCTGAGCGTATACCCAGGAGGCAGGTTGCTGCATCACAGGGCAAATGCACCTGCAATGTCACTAGATGCGGCCAGCTGGCTTTCCTGCGTGGCCAGCTCGCTTACACAACCACCGGAAGCAGGGCTGGGATTACGGGGAGGTGAGTGAGGCAAAATTTCAGGGATTACCAACAAACTTAATAATTAAGATAATATTTTAATGCAATATTTTTAAAAATCAAAACTAATGCGAAAAATCAGGTGAACAAAATGTCAAAATTTGAAAAATAAAAATAACATCCGGCCCTATATTTGCATGACACTCAGACCCCTCTCCCCCACCCACCCCAGGAAATGAGGAACTTGGTCCTCCAGCTGTTGGAAGTGGGGCTGGAATACAGCTCAGCTGTCAGTCCTCTTTAGGAATGTTCTTAGCTGGAAAAACTACCAGAGATCGATCATCCAATTGAGGGGATATAAACGACTGTTTCTCTTACCTCCATCGTGGGTCATACAAGAGCAACCTTGTATGACTCTGAGCAACCTTGTATGACTCTGAGGGGTCACCCCAGGTCCAGTGTTCCCCATGGGGCTGGCAGAGGCTTTCTTTGGGACAGCAAAGCAGCTCCCCACCCATTGGTACCACCAGCACTTTCTAATAAATATCTTGCATGTTAACCTTAAAGGAGTCTGTGCCTGGAGATTCCAACTTGTGTCATTTGCCAATATTTGGTATTACCTTCCTAGACGGTATTTGCCATCCTGCTGTATGTAAAGCAGAATCCCAGGGTTTTTAAAATTTGCATTGCTTTGATTATTAGTGAATTTGAACATCTCTATATGCTTTTTAGCCATTAGGACTTTCCCTTCTGTGAATTGCCTTTCCATAGCCTTTGCCCATTTTTACCATTTACACTAGAAACTTTTTCATATAGAACGGACGATAAATTGATTATTTGCTGAACTGGCCATTCAGAAGTTTTATGTTAGCAATTTGACTCTTAGTATATGAGCTTTCAGTGGACTCCATAAAAACTTTTTGGTTAATTGAAAAAATTGGTGAATTAAGTGAATTGGTCATTGGCAAATTGTATTTTGGTGAATCGACTTTGAGTAAATTGGTTCTTGGCGAATTGTCCTGTGTCTACTAAGGATTTCTGCACGGCTGGCTCTCTGCACATTCCTTGAGGGGAGCCTGGGTAGCTCAGTCGTTAAGTGTCTGCCTTTGGCTCAGGTCATGATCCCACGGTCCTGGGATTGAGCCCTGCATCGGGCTCCCTGCTCGGCGGGAAGCCTGCTTCTCCCTCTCTCACTCTCCCTGCTTGTTCCTTCTGTCGCTGTCTCTCTCTGTCAAATAAATAAATAAAATCTTAAAAAAAAATTCCTTGAAAACTTTCCAAAAGGCCTGTTGACTTCCACAATGATGAGGAAGACCTCTGCCTCTTATAATCAAGAATCCTACTGTTTTTCCTCCTATCCTCCTTCCGCTCCTGTCTGGTCACTATGCTTCTCTGCCCAATATCCTTCAGTAGTTACCCCTCTTTTATAGCACAAGGTGCCCTTTGCCCTTTGCCATGTGACCTCGTGGATCTACTTTCACTCCCTCTCCCTGCCAGCAGTAATGCACTTAGTATCGCTTATATTCAGCCAACTCCATTGTCCCTCAGACCCAACATGGCCTTCTCCTGTCACAGAAAAACTCTGACAGGGCTGGTGAGAGCTTTTGTTACCATTTATTGCCTCACATTGTCTCCTCAACCTGTCCTTGATGGATTCCATTCCCAATGCCCAACAGAGACTGCTTATGTGAAATGCTCAACGGCCTCGCTGCGGTAGAATCCACTAGCCACTGCTCTCGCCCTACCTAACCCTTCAGTAATACACCTTCACCACACTGCTCGGTCCTCTTGAAATGGTCTCAGCTCTCAGCCTCGATGACACCATACTCTTCCTAATTTTTCCTTCGAATTCCCTGGTTCTTCTTCCCTTTTGTGGATGTCCCCTTCTCCACTCAATCTCTAAATGCAAGAGCTCTCCAGGGCTTGACGCTGGGCTCCTTTTCCTTCTCTGTGTATTAAGACCATGGTGTTCCATAAGATCTCCTAGGGAGTTGGGGCACCTGGGTGGCTCAGTCGGTTGAGAGTCTGCCTTTGGCTCAGGTCATGATCCTGGGGTTCTGGGATCGAGTTCCATGTCGGGCTCCTTGCTCAGAGAGAAGCCTGCTTCTCCCTCTGCCTGCCACTTCCCCTGCTTGTGCTCTCTCTCCCTCTCTTTCTCTCTCTCTCTGACAAATAAATAAATAAAATCCTAAAAAAAATAAAAAGATCTCCTATTATTTATTATTCATTCCCTTTCTCCTCAAGCCAAGCCCATTCCCACATTTGAGCTTCTGTGTTAGGAGTGTCCCGAGCCTGTAACATTCTGCCCCTCTGCCCATCCCCACTGCTGCACGCTTGTTCCTTCATGTCATTCGGGTGTGATTTTAATTGTCATCTCCTCAGAGAGGACTTCTCTGACTATCCAGCTTAGACCAACTTGCCAGTCACTCTGTCCCATGTCACACTGTGTTAACATTTTGCACAGCACTTAGGATTTTCTGATGTTTTTTATTTATTTCTTTACTGTCTACACTAGAGACAATATAAATCTCCATGTCAGTATAGATTTTTTAAGTCTTGTTAGACAATCAACCAGTCAATCAATCTACTTTAAAACACTTTGGCGTACACAGTTTGATGTTACGGACACGCCGTGTAAGCTCCGTGCGGCTCTATTTCGGGCAGCTGCCACTTGCACCAGAAACACACAGTCTGGGGAAGACCAACAAGCATTCTAATTTGGAATTCCATATTCTATGCCCCTGGAGCAACTCTGTGCAATAGAAACATCATATAAGCCCCATATTTAATATTAACTTTGCTAAGAGCCACTTTTAGAAAGTTAAGAAAAAGGTGAAATTAATTTTGGTAATGTCTTTTACTTAACCCAATACATTCAAAATACTATTTCAACATGTAACCAATGTAAAGTTATTAATAAGATTCTTTTAGTTCGTCTTGTGCCAGGTCTTCCAATTCTAGTGTGTATTTTACACTTAGGAAACGTCTCCATTCAGCCTAGTATAAGTGCTCCATAGCGCCATGTGGCTAACGGCCACCATAGAGCTCTAGAGAGTTCCCCACAAGTGCTTCTGGTAGCTAGATCTTGGTCAATCCTTGAGGTTGCGCACATTAGCACCGTGAATATCCAACAGTTTTTTCACTAGTGAAATTGATGGCTTCTTAAATAGAAGGATGGATGTTGAACACGGACTTTCCATGGGTGAAATTTAAAAGTATAAAGAAATATGGATTGGCTAAAACATTTCAGAGACATTTTTCACTCTGGCGTGTACAGGGCATCAGAGCTTGCCTGTATAGGGATGACACTGAAAGCTGAATTCCTGAACTATCCCGTGTCCAGACATTGGCTCAGCAAGATTTATGGCTGCCTGATGCCAGCTCCAACGCTGGCAGAATCTTGTCTCTGGAAACCGAGGCTATCTCCCTGAAAGGTAACTCTCATGCAAGCGGTGGTTCTAGCACACAAAGCATCGAAAAGGATGGAAAGCTGCCACGTGATTTAACGGAAAGACAGGAAATGTTTTGTGCTTCCTTGTTAATGAATATTTCTTTATTTTTCAACTGAGGTATAATTAACATGTAGCATTATGTTAGTTTCAAGCGTACAACATAATAATTCAATTTTTGTATATATTGCAAAATGACCACCACAATAAGCCTCGTTAACATCTGTCACCCTACATAGTGACAAAATCTTTTTTTTTCTTATGTGAGGACTTTTAAGATCTACTCTCTTAGCAACTTTCAAATATGCAAATATTTGCATATGCAAATATGCAGTATTATTAACTAGAGTTGTATTATGTCTCGAAACCTCTTTATCTAATAATTGGGATTTGGTACCCTTTTACCTTCTTCACCCAGTTTATTTACCCCCCACTTCCCTGCTTCTGGCAGCCACCAATGTGTTCTCTGTATAACTTTGGGGTTTTCGTTTGTTTTGTCTTTTTAGATTCTACATGTAAAGTGAGAGACTATCCTTTTAGCAAATGCTGTGCATTCGGCAGATTTTTTTTTTTTTTTTTTTTTGAGTCTTGCCTTCATGGTCGCAGCAAGACTGAGGGAGTAGCTCACTCTTAGGTGCCTCAAAGTTCTCCAGCAGCGACTGTTTAGCAAACCGCATTTCAGAGTTGTGTAGGACCCAAAGGGCTTTGGTCCTTCACAGCACCCTGCAGTCCTCGCGGCATGCATCTCCTGAGCCATTAACTCTCCGAAGAAGCTGACCCTCCTCCCCAGATGTCTTCAGCCTCCTTCCTTTTGGCTCCCACTGCACCTTTGTCAAAGGTCCTCTGTACTGCGGTTATTTTTATGGAGCTATGCATATTATATTGCAATCGTTTTTATGTATGTGTCCCTCACCAGACTGTTAACTCCTCTAAGGTCAGGGGTCCTGTCTTTTAATCTTTATGGAACTAGCAACCACAAATCCATGCTTTGCTGTCGATGTGCATTTAGTAATCACTTGCTGGATGAATGAACTAATGAACCACAGACAATATTCCATTTAATGCCAAGGAAATGCTCAATGTGGAATGGAGACATGAGATGTGTCCTGCCTCAGTGCCTTGTAATCGAAGTAAGGCAATTAACAGATAAGACGGGGGATTGGAGATGGCCTGAGGTGCCAGAAGATGCCAGAAGTTGGTAGCAGTTTTAATTTCTCCATTAATGAGAGTGGTGGGGTTTTATTTTTTGCTTTTTAATCCATCATCTGACTGCGTTTAGCTAATTTAGTCTTTTCCATCTTTAGGTTGACTAACTGTGGATCTTGGCTATGACTGTCTTTATTAGCCTGGTAATGGCTTTATTGGGTTTAGGGGTCATTAATAGCTTGTAAATGCTTGCAAGTTTGATGAACGGATGCAAAATATTCCCCTTTATTCAAAATCTGATCTAAAAATTAATTATATTACCTTTTTTTTGCTCCAGGGTTTGCTTCACATCAAAAGGTACACTTTATTTTAAATTAAGTGATTTTTATAACCTTCCTCTGAAAATTCGAGAGGGACACTTGTTCTTTTCATCTAGGTAATTATATCTGCGGTTTTGAATTAGCTTTTCTTTTTGGATGTGCCGCTTGCCCTCAGCATTTTGCTGCCTCTGTGTCTTCTGCGTCCGGCCACATTTTGTCACCATGTCCATGCCTTTTACCTTTTAATCCCTCCAGAGACCCAGCTATAAAGCCAGACCTTTTACAAATTTTGTCACATGTTTCCGCTTTCAGAAGACTACAGATTCTGTGGCTTTTTTTTTTTTTTAAGTTACCCACCCCCCTTTTTCTTCTTCTTACACAGATATCTACACTCCCCCGAAGGAAGTTCTTTCTCTCAGCTTCACTCCTTCCTGTTACGTTAGTAGTTAGTAGCCCACTCCGATTCAAGAAGGGAAGAATGAAGACCTCCAGAAAAAGAATAGAGGGAGGAAAAGACAGCCCATCAGGAGGCTCCTGAAAGGCTTGACCTCAAACCTGGAAGCTTCTGACCAGCGATTACAAACCCTGTGGCAAGGCATGTCCTTCCCATCGTGACCCTTGGGCTAGTCTTGTGAGTAAGGAGCATATGACTCCCAGAAAAGTATGGATTGGGAAACTTTATGAAATTACCCTCATGTGGATAGCGAGGAACCGACAAAGCAGAGAGAGAGAGAGAAAGGACCAGCAAACTGCAAATAATCATGTTTATTCAATGAGGAGGAAAATGTGAGTGACAGCCATAATGCTTCACCGTATTCGTCATGTTCTCTACATTGATTGCAATTTAAAATAAAGAGTAGCAGGGCTTTGTTTATTGGTTGGAAGGTTGGGCTTGTGCAGATCTTAGATTTTTGCTCTTCGTGATAATAGAAGCACAGGATCTTAATGCTGGGACGACCCCTGGATGGCAGCTGGTCATTCAGGCCCACGGGCAGCGAGCGGGGGACTCACGGAGGGAAATGCCTCAGAGACCTCACAGAGCTTTGGTTCAAACTTCATTGTAAATATTTGTACACCTGGGACTTAAAAAAACGTACACATCCATCCAAATGGGCAATATGCCAAATTTAACACACTGGAAACCATACAATCAAGTGTGCTATAGGTTAACACAATAATCAGACCTGCAGGAAAAAATAGTTACCAGTTACTCTGTGCTTATTATGCACTAGGGATAACCCTAATGGACTAACAGACACGTGACTGACAGTCAGATCAATATTTGACTACTTATTTGATTATTTAATCACAAGTCATTTAAGAATATCTTCCTCATAGTGGTTTTATGATGAATAAATGAGAAGATATACATGAACTATTAAGTGTAGTACTTGGCATATAGTAAGCATTTAATATATATTAGCTATTATTAATTCTCACAAACATTCCTCTAAGGGCTACTTTTACCCTTGTTATATTACCTGTAATTCACTTTAAACTATTTCAATGTAACATGTATTAACCTTAATATCTATCTGGGGGTGTTAATTAATGTTTTTAGTTCCTAAATGAAAATACATAATCCAGCAGGGTAGTTAGCATGTTAAAGGCTCTAATTCAAAACCCAAACTCCACCGTTATTATTTCTGATAAACAACAGAAGGCTTTCTAATTAGCATAATGGATGTTAGAAATGACATTTCATTGGAGAATTGAATAGTGTTCAAGAATGAGTGATCTGGCTGGAAACATTGACTAGGCACTGCTGCCCTTGAATGAGTAGGAAAGAAGAACCTAGCTAGCCCAGGGGTGCCTAGGTGGCTCAGGCAGTTAAGCGTCCACTCTTGGTTTTGGTTCAGGTCATGATCTCATGGGTCCTGGGATCGAGTCCTGTGTAGGACTCTGTGCACTCAGTGGGGAGTCTGCTTGAAGATTCTCTCCCTCTGCCCCTCCCCCTACTCTTGTGCGAGTGTGCCAGTGCACACACACCCCCTCTGTCTTTCTAAAATAAATAAATAAATCTTTAAAACAACAACAAAAAATGAAACAAATAAAACCTAGCTAGCCCAATAGCCCATACCCTTTGTTTTTGTTTTTAAATATTTGTGTTTTTTTAAAAAAATTTTTAACTTATTTATTTGACAGAGAGAGATAGCCAGTGAGAGAGGGACACAAGCAGGGGAAGTGAGAGAGGAAGAAGCAGGCTTCCCAGCAGAGCAGGGAACCTGATGCGGGGCTCGATCCCAGGACTCTGGGATCACACCCTGGGCCAAAGGCAGATGCTTAACAACTGAGCCACCCAGGCGCCCAGCCCATACCCTTTGAATGGTAACCTATACTTAGAATTCTACTTTCTTCTGGATACAGCCATTTAATGGAGGATTGGGTCGTTTCACTGACTAGGAGGTTAGCTGAGTACTGCTGCCAGAATATGGCTGCACAGCCTGAACTGAAGCGTTTGTGTAGGGTGCTTTCCGAGGGTCTAAAAGGGCAGAGAGTTGGCATTTCCTGAGCCTACCTAAAATCAGATGGAACGACTACTGAGTAAGCACTTTTACGTGTGGCAGAATGTGGTCACTGAAACATAATTCCTTTTTCTAGAATACCATAGGTGAGACCTACTTCTACCTAGTATAGGTTACCTCTCTCTTCTCAGAACTTCATAGCTGTGAACAAACAGATTGGCTTGGTCAGTTCATGACCAGCGTCAATTGTAAAGCTGAGGCTTCACAGAGCATAAGCACCTTACTCAGGTCAATGTCCTAGTTATTGGTGGATCTGAGCTTCTTCATGTCCAAGTTTATGCTCCTTTTGTTTTTTTTTAGATTTTATTTATTTATTTGACAGAGAGAGACAGCCAGCGAGAGAGGGAACACAGCAGGGGGAGTGGGAGGGGAAGAAGCAGGCTCCCAGCGGAGGAGCCTGATGTGGGGCTCGACCCCAGAACATTGGGATCACGCCCTGAGCCGAAGGCAGACACTTAACGACTGTGCCACCCAGGCGTCCCCAAGTTTATGCTCCTAACGACTCTGTTCTCCGGCCTCTCAGAAGGAGAATTTGTGAGTAACTGCCATGTGATGATCACATCATATCATAGATTGTTTGAGCAGTTTCTTTAAGCTTTGGGAACTTCTAGTCTGACTTCTGTGTTATGATAAGGCAGGCATGCGGTTGTTAGATACTGTTAATGATTCAGACTTCAAACAAAATGTCTTGATCTTCTCTCCGACTCCTCAGTTCGCCCAACTGAAGAGCATCCAGAGATATCAAAGAGGACAGTGAAGACACTGCAGCACTTACAATGCTGTGCACCAAAAATAACATAAAAATATCATTTGGGTGCTGAGGCTGGTGTCAGATGATTCCATTATTCATAACTTTAGATATCGATTTTTTATCTTCAACAAACAGCCTCACTGTTCTCATGGATGACTTTATAACAAGTAGATATTACACAGCTGAAATTATAAAATAATAGCACATGTCTGAATTCAAATCTCAGTGTTAATTATTCCCGCTGTATGAGATTCAGTAAATAATTTAACCTCTCTGAACTTTGGTTTAGGATGGAAAGCTTCCTGTGAAGATTCAGGACACCAAAATATGAGAAGCACCTAGAATACAGCTGGCACAAGTCTTCAGTAGATGGAAACTACGATTTTCGTTACTCTTCCCATCATCACTATTTTCCAGTCCTGAGTTCCATCTAAAGCAAGAATGTCCTCTCTACCAGTCTTGGACTATAATCACCAAGCTTCCTTGAATGCTTCCAGTGACATGGAGATCACTACTCTCTATTCTACTGAGTCTAGATCTATTCCTGGAACATTTCCACCTGCTGGTTCTAGCTGTGCCCCCTGAACAGGAAGTCTACCTCTTGCATTCACAATGCAGCCCTTTAGCTCTTGAAAATGGCATCTTCCCATGAGATGGAAGGGTCAGTCAAAGAGAACAACCTGAGTTTGGCTTGTCCTGTCTGATTACGTAAAGCGGGTTACATAGAACTAGCCTGGGGCAAAAACCAGCTTCCAACCCCGGTGAGCTGAGTGATTATACACCAATCACCAGAGTTCTCAAAATATGTACACTATAAGCAAGGTGGTGAGTGGCTTTCTGGGGAGGGCAATTTGCAAAGTCAGGGAGTTCCTTTTTTCTTTTGTGATTTGGAGGCGGCGTGGCCTCAGGAGCCTCAAATGAATGCAAACAGCCTCAGGATACTTAACATTGTCATAATTACTGCTGTATGTATGTATGTATATAATTACTGCTGTATGTATGTATGTATGTATGTATGTATATAATTACTGCTGTATGTATGTATGTATATAATTACTGCTGTATGTATGTATGTATGTATGTATATAATTACTGCTGTATGTATGTATGTATGTATGTATATAATTACTGCTGTATGTATGTATGTATGTATATAATTACTGCTGTATGTATGTATGTATGTATGTATATAATTACTGCTGTATGTATGTATGTATGTATATAATTACTGCTGTATGTATGTATGTATGTATATAATTACTGCTGTATGTATGTATGTATGTATATAATTACTGCTGTATGTATGTATGTATGTATATAATTACTGCTGTATGTATGTATGTATGTATGTATATAATTACTGCTGTATGTATGTATGTATATAATTACTGCTGTATGTATGTATGTATGTATGTATATAATTACTGCTGTATGTATGTATGTATGTATGTATGTATGAATTACTGCTGTATGTATGTATGTATGTATATAATTACTGCTGTATGTATGTATGTATGTATATAATTACTGCTGTATGTATGTATGTATGTATATAATTACTGCTGTATGTATGTGTGTATGTATGTATATAATTACTGCTGTATGTATGTATGTATATAATTACTGCTGTATGTATGTATGTATGTATGTATGTATGTATGAATTACTGCTGTATGTATGTATGTATGTATGAATTACTGCTGTATGCTGTATGTATGTTATGGAGTAAGCACATGTATTCCCATTTCATAAGTGAAGAACGGAGGCTGGGAGAGGTGAAGAAGCTCACACAGATGGACCTGTAGCACTAGAGATGGGCTTCCAACCCAGTTTTGCTGAATCCAAAACTCACATTCTTATCTCCTTAGCAATAATGAGACACTTGAAGAGTCTTAGTGATGTTTCCTGGTAGCTAAGTTCAGTGTGAAAGAGTAGAACGCTGTCTCAGAGTTGTTACTTTTCAAATATGCCAAATATTAACATTGCAGCCACTAAATTTAGCAGACCTGAAGTTTTAATCAATAATTTTCTTTCAAATGTGGTAAAGGAATTATAATATTATTTCTTCTTTGGAGCCTCAAAAATCTAATTCCCATTTGGGCTGAGAGAGCTAATGTGATCTCTAGGACATGTTTTGGATTCCTGAGTCGGCGGCCAGTACGGATGTGTTCACACTGTCCCTCAGTGCCTGACACTTTGGTGGCAGGTGGCAGCTAACACATTTGCCTTCAAGGCGAACCGGGGTAAAGTGTTGGGAACTCCGAGTACTTCTAATGTTCCAAGACTTCTTATTTTTAGAAGGAGATGTAGCAGAATGTAGTGGTCAAGAGCATGGGCTCTGCAACTCATCAGTGGGTTTGAATCTTGGCCCTGACCTCTTAGCAGCAGCACCATGACCTTGGATGTGTCATGATTTCACTTCTCTGGGCCTTCGCTTCCTCGTCTGTACAACCAGGATAGTCACAGTGGGGTTGTTGGGAAGGTAAAATGAAGGTACAGCTCCTTGCACAAGGCTGAGCATGTCGCAAGTGCTTTATGAAGCTTTGCTGGGCTTTCTTTTACTCCAGAAAGGCGGTGAGAACCGGATGGTTTATGGGTTAGCTGCAGCACCTCAGAAGAAACCTACGCCTCTATGTCAATTACCTTTTCCTGTAACGGGTGGAGGGATCCCGGGAAGGAAGGGGCGGTGGTTACTCAGTATTTAAAGAATCTGACCAGGAGTCCCCACCTCAAGGGTGGCTGTTTAAGCATGTCAAGCATCATTAACAAAATATATGATAGAAGGTTCATGAACCTTCTTCGGGATGTAACACAATTTTTTTTCTATTGGTGACATTACTGTTGTTTAAGATATGAGCTTGGCTAAAAAGTTCCAGCAGGCCCCACTACCCTTGCTTGAAGGAAGAGGGAGGGTCCTGATAGCTTCAGAGCGACACCCCCATCCTGAGCTCTGTTTGGTCTTATGCCTGCCTCTCAGTTCACAGGGCGCACTGCCGCAATGCTTTCAGAACGTTGGCTGATCCATCCGTCAGAATGCCACGGAAAGCCTCCGAGTGCGCTTCTCAGGCAAAGTCAAGTTAGAAGGCCTAGGGACAAGAAGTGGGGCTCCTCTGCACTGACAGGCTATATGATTGTTTTGTGCCTGTCTGCTAATCACGCTAATACTCTTAGAAGAATCTAGTCTGGTCTAGGATATGCTTTAATTTAATGCACCATCTCACTATGTGGTATGTGGGGGGAGACTGGGAAAGAGGGAATTGATGACTTTTATCCACCTCAATGGCCAAGAGTGACTAATGCTTACCAGAATAACCTGAGACTGTTGGATGCGCAAATTGGCTGAGGTCAATTCCCAGCAATTAGACATTCTTATGTAAAGAGCACAGGATAGTGCTTGACACCCGTCTTCTCTTTGTCCTCTGAATCCTGCCTTTCTGATCAGAAAGCAAGACAATGGGCTCACAACCCGTTTGTTCATTGATGGAACAAATAGTTTCTGAGTACTGCTAAGTACCAGGCATGGTGTTAGGTGCTGGGGACACGTGTAGTTGGATATAAAAGAGATGGCAGTCCTGCCTCCGCGGAGTTCACATTGCAGTGAGAGAGACAATGAACAAGGTAAAAAGGAGTGGGTACTCTCCCTGCTTCTCCGGATCGTGTGTTAGTACCAGAGAGCCAGCTTTGTGCGGTGGAGAAGGGAGGCCTCCTGAGGCAGCTACTTCCTTATAAGTGGTCACAGGAGTCTAGTTAATGGCTTGTCCTGGTGCTTCAGACCAGTTCTCCAATGTGCACGTGCGGTAAACAAACAAGAAACAGGCAAAAATCCCGGCTTAAGAAAAAATCAAAACCAAAGTCATTGACTTTTCAATATTCAGAGATGAACAATCAGTGCAGCCCTGTCCTAGCCCAACGTTTTTACTTTTAAGACTTATTTATTTATTTGAGAGAGAGAGGGCAAGAGTGGAGAGAGGGGGAGAGGGGGAGAGGGGGAGAGGGCGAGAGGGAGAGAATCTCCAGCAGACTCCGCACTGAGTGTGGAGCCCAACATGGGGTTCAACATGGGGCTCGATGCCAAGAATCATGAGATCACGACCTGAGCGGAAACCAAGGGTCAGATGCTTAATGGACTGAGCCCCCCAGGCACCCCTGACCTAGCCCGACGCTTAAATGTCTCCTCACTATTTTCTCTGATTTTAACTTGCTTTACATTCAACAGCTTGTTTAGTTTTGGTCTTTCCTTGCCTCCCTCCCCAGCTCACCCAGCACCCTTGCCTCCCCAGCTTCCTGCGTAAGTGACTTCTTTTCTCCCAGGGACAGTCTTGCTCTTTCCCTCATTGTTTCACAAAGCTCCTGGGCCTCCACTTTTCCAATATTCTAGGATTATGCCTTTGTCTTTTATAATCCCGTCCCCTTTCTCCTTTAATAATTGCATTCACATTCATCCAATAATAAAAATAAAAAGGGAGAGTAAGTTAGGGTTTAAGCATATGACCCAGAAAAAAGTCATTTGGTGTTAATCCAAGCACAGCTAAGGCTTGCTTTAGGAACTTATGACCTGGACTTTTGAATGTAAGAAATAGATTAATTATACTATCACTATTCATATCGCAAAAATATTGCAATTGTACTGATGGACGTATTATATCTATAAAAAAAACAGCAAGGTATGCCATTTTAAGTAATGAGTCCCTGGAACACTTGAAATAGGATTTGATTTACACATATTTTACTTACAGATTTTGAATATTATATCAGTATAATATTGAAATATAAAAGCAAAAGCTAAAAAAATGGTCTCAAGTGTTTGGGGTCTCTTTGAGATCACCATCATCTCAAGTAATAATTAACAATAACCTTAGGTATTAAGGTAAACAGAACCTTCACACTATTACTTACTTATTTTAATAATTGAATATTTATCTAGTTTCCTACTGTTTGTGGGGAATGGGTAGGTCCCCCCAAAAGTATAGGACTAGGTCTCTTACAATCTAGCCACGATGGTAAAACACATGCATAGAGAAAGTTAATCAAGATCTCAAGGAGGATACAGTAAATGCCAACTGAGAGGTGTGGACAGACAGGTGGTACGCCTGTCTTAAGGAAGATTGATTGCCCGGCAAGACAAATAAGATTCACTCCATGTTAGTGTCTGGATTACCTTAATCACTGCAAATAACTTTCGCCTCTTCTTAACTCTTGCTCTGTATCTTTACTCTTTTTAATTTAATGTATTTATTTAAGTAGATAATACACACATGGTAACATATTTTAATAGTTCAAAAACATACAGTGAAATAAGTCCTTGTGAAGACATACCTTGATCCAACAGCAACAATCAAGGTCAATTGTTGACCCCAGAAAATGATCCAGGAGGGATCATCAGACCAGTAACTTTTACCTGAAATTATATTTATACCACCTGGCAAATGGTGACGAGAAAATTCCTTCAGCTCTGAACATAGTACTACGCAAACTTTCAATGGCCGAGCTGACATGAACCCCACCCAGCAGACGATTCTAGTATATCTGCCTTATATCTGGCTGCCACTGTCCAAGGGCTATAATAACATCCAACAGTGGTCTGTATCAGTTATTTAAACCCTTATAATTAGAACTTGACTGTACCCCCCAATAATAAATTAATGTTGAAATACAGTGAAAATTCCCTGTACCCTCTTTCATCCCATATATTCCCTCCCACCCCATCACTTCTCTCCCCAGAGATAACCACACTTACTGGTGCTTTGTGTGTCCATCCACAGTAGCTCCATACATATACAAACATACACAAATAACAACAGGTTCTACGTACTTGTCTAGATCTTACTTTTTTAACTTAAAGCCTTATCTTTGAGACCATCTTATTTCAGTAGACATGGATCTAGCTTGTTCTTCTTTGCCGCTGCATAGTATTTCAGTGTTTGGATGCGCCATCATTTGTGCCACTTCTTTGGGTCACCTCTTGATGACCATTTAGGTAGTTCCTCAGTGTGAAAATTTATTCTTTATTTTTAATGTTCTTCATTGAAGTATAATTAACATAGTTAAGATGCAGAAATCTCAAGTGTTCAGTTCAATGACTTCTGATGATTGTCTACACCACCACAAAATAAAACACCAAGTATTTCCACCTCCCCAGAAAGTAACTTTGTCCCTTGGCAATCAGTCTCCTTTACCCCAAACCTGTTCTCATGACTATCATCGTAAATCACTTTTGCCCACTCTTGGATGTTAAAGATTGGAATCCACATAGAATGCACTCTCTTATGTCAGATTTCTTTCATTCAGCATCACATTTTTTGATTTTGTTCATGTTGCTTGCAGGTGTATTCTTAATTTATATAACTAATCTAAATAAATGAGATTTTGTTTGTGCTCTGGGTATTTTGGGGGTTACAAATTCTATTTAATAAATTAACTAATGAACCTTATTGAAGTAAGGGTTGAAACTTTGAAATGGTTAAACAAAGATTTGTAGAGAATCATGAATTAATAGCAATTTTCATTAAAAAGATCCCAGGATATTAGGCAACTCCAAGTTTGGTATGTGTCAACCATTCAATACATAACAAAAGAGTTGATGTGATTTTCTGAGATTCTGTGATTCTAAACCATTCCTCTTTTAAGTGGTTTACTCCCTTAATTTCTTTTCTTTTCTTTTCTTTTCTTTCTTTCTTTCTTTCTTTCTTTCTTTCTTTCTTTCTTTCTTTCTTAGAGAGGGGGAGAGGGGTGTTGGGGCAGAAGGAGAGGAAGAGAGAGAATCTTAAGCAGGCTCCAAGCCCTGTGCCAGGCCCTATGCAGGGTTCGATCTCACAACCCTGAAATCATGACCCAAGCCAAAATCAAGAGTCAGACACTTAACTTACTGAGCCCCTCCTTTCTTAATTTCTTAATATGTGTTTTGAGATTTTTGTGTGATGGCAATAACAGTAACAGTACATTCAATGTTACTGGAGACATATGCACAGAAAATTTAAGAAATTAGAATGAATGCACAATAAATGCAAGACTGACCATGGTAGACATCCCCCCACTTGCTTACATAAAAACCATCCCTCCTCTCATTTGCTCAATTTCTCAATTTTGAGAGTATAGGCCCCATCCCCAGAGGCAGAATCAAACATATTAAGGATGGCAAAAGTGAAAGACAAAGAGCCTGATGCTATTATTGAATGGTTAAACACAATATTAACTGATACACAGACATTTTTGGCTGGCAGAGATATTTTAAATTTTACTTCAGTTTTTAAAGCCCTGATTATTGAGCTACAGTTTACATAGGTAAAATTTACCCTGTTGGTGGTGAATTTCTTAAAAATAAAAATTGCTACTATGCTCTTTATCATAAATTGTTTTTTTTTATGCCAACAGCAAAAGTATAGAAGGGTTTCGGTCCCCTTATATTCTGGATAATATAGGACCAGTTTTAGCATCTTGAACTTTGGAAAGAAGCTGGGCTTCATTGAGTGTGTACCACTTAGGGTGCCTTTGGCTGCAAGTAACAGAAAGCACTGATGCAAAACTGACTAAAACAATAAGAAATGGAGTTATCCTGTATAACCGGGAGTCCATAGCTGGACAGGCCCCAGATGCATTATATTCTGAGGCTCAGTGGAATGTCAAGGAACCAGACACCCTCCAGGCTTTGACTCTGCTGTCTTCTGCTTCAGCTTTAGCCTAAGGCAATTTCACTCATGGTTGCAATTTCATTGCTAGTGACAGTCTGCGGTGCTCGTTCCCTTGTTTAGGTGCAGCGAGAGTGAAAGTGAAAGAAGCCTTCCCTAGCCATGGAATAAAATCTCCCCTTTCATATGATTGGGCCACCCCGTGTCTCACACCCAGATCAATACTAGTCGACAGGAGATTGGCTTATAATAAATAGGATCAGGCAGACATCTGATCAAAAATTAGGGTCGTGTTAGAAAGGACAAAGAGGGAACTACTTTGGAGTGTAACAACATCAGCGTTAACTACAGTGCTGTGTGGAACTTGGGGCTGCTGAGGTCTAATTTAATAAGTCAGTGATTACGTCATCAATACTTAGAATATTCAGGTGGCCTGAGAGGATTAACAGAGCTCCTCAAAATGCTTTACTCTCTGGAAATGCTTTTATGTGCTGGAAAAACAAAAGTCTTCACTCAAACACATTTATTATGTCCCACGGGAGGGCTTCTCAGCCTTGGATCCTTTCTGGATTACTTTTCTTTTGCATAACCACAAGTATAACTTATGGTTGTCAAGAAGTTCTCAAAAGAAGCTCTCAAAATTTATTTTAATTTAAAAATATGTATGAAGAAATTAATCTAATGCTAAGAAGCAATGTTAGAAAACTGGAAGCAAGGGAAAAGACGGGGGAAAATGCCACTTCAAGCAACTGAAAATGCTTATGCTGTACTAAAGGGAAAACATGAAAATCACTCTAAATGGCTTTAAATCAGGCGGATTTGAACTTCTTCAATTTGCATCTATAGCATACTGCAACCAAATTCTTTAAAAACCTCAAATTCCTTTGAGACCTATATATAAATACTCTTCCATGTCTAGGAAAAAAGACTGGAAGAAAACATACTCACATGTTGATATTCTCTCTGAGCAGGAGGATTACGAATGATTATTATGTTCTTAACTTTCTTTTTTCACATTTCCTTTTTTCTTTTTTCTTGTTTTTTGATATCTTTATTTACTTTTTCTAAGGAAGGCCTACACCCAATGTGGGGCTTGAACTCCCAACCCCAAGATCAAGAGTTGAATGCACTACTGACTGAGCCAGCGAGGCGCCCCCAGTATTTTTCACATTTTCTAAAACGAACATTATATATCTTACTGTTTTCAATCAAAATGAAATATCATATCATAAAATATACAATGTTTGGTCCAGTTATACAATGTAAAGCCTAGATTTATGACTACTGTAGAATATTTCATCTTTGTTCCATTATTACTAAGAGCTTACTGGTTCATAAGCTAGCATCAATCTCTGTGACCAAATATTCCGTCTAAATGCAATATCCAGTTGGCTGCTTATATTAGAAGCAATTGCTCCAGGTGGTTTATGACAATTAAAGTGATCCCACTAGATCACTCTTCTTGACTAATCTTATCTTTTCCCAAAGTTATAGACTCCAGTGCCATTCCTTCATGACAATGATACTGACAATGACAATTTTGTGAAAAGATGGTACTCAAACCACTAAATTCCAAATAGCTAAGTAGAGTTCACAAACTGATATCCAGGGGGCTCAGTCTGATGAATATACCTATTTGGTTTGGCTTGCACAGAGTAATTTCTTTTATTTATTTGTTATTTTTTAAAGATTTCATTTATTTATGAGAGAGAGAGAAAGAGAGAACTCACGAGAGGGGGGCAGGGAGGAGGTAGGGAGAGAGGGAGAAGCAGGCTCTCTGCTGAGCAGGGAGCCCCACGCAGGGCTCAGTCCCGGGACTCCGAGATCATGACCGAGCAGAAGGCAGACGTGACTGGATCACCTACGCCCCCCCCCCACAGAGTAATTTAAATATGAGTTAGTCAATAGTCTTAAATTAGAAGACTTGATATAAAATCTAAATTTGGGGATTCCTTGCAAAATCAGAAAACAGGAATTGCTTCTAGGCGACCATCAGCTGTAGCTGAGTTACTTATTCCCCTCCACCTCCACTCGCATTCTCAGTAGTACGTGCTCCCCAGTTCGCTACAGTACCCACCACCCCCTCTTCTAGTTTAGTCAGCCGGCTTCATTCATCTGCATTTTCCTGGGGACAATAGTTAGGAGTTCTAGCTCTAGAGTCAGACCCTTGAGTGAATGAATCTGAGGTATAGTCTATATGGCTCTTCAGAGGGTCCCAGTGGAACTCAGGTCCAACTGTTCACAGTCACGTCCAGCTCGATAACATGTCTTCATGTTGTCTTTCTTCTCACCGTCTTTCTCACTGTCTTTCTTCTCACTCAGTCTCACCTACCTACGAGACTGGCTCCATCTCTTTAAAGAACGTGTCTTTGCAGTTACCCTCCATGTGTCTCGGCTTCCGCATTGGCAAGATGGAATCATAGCAGTGCCTACTTCACAGGGTTGTAGTGAGAATTAAGTGAGCTGATAGAAGTCAAATACTTAGAACAGTGACTTAGCAGCTAGGGAGTGCTTGGCACATAGGAAGAGCTTGGTATATGTCAGCCATTAGTAATGTTACAGGCGGCCACTGGAGGCATTTGAGTTTAATCCTTCTGAAGTTGGGAATTATCTCCTGCAGGAGGTAGAAGAGGCTGGGGAGCTGGACACAAAGACAAGGCTTTGAACTTGAGATCAGTTTGCAGAGACTTGGCTCTGGGCTAGTGAGACAATGGGAGGGGCATACACATCAACCATGACTGGAGAGAGTAGAGTGTAATGCTAGTCATTTGGGCTCTGAAATCGGATGGATATCATTCTTCGCTTTGTCATTTACCAGTGATGTGCCCGAGAGAAGTATTCTAAACTCTCTGAACTTGTTTCTCATCCGTAAAATTGGGATAAAGACAGTGCCTATCCTGAGGCATGTCTTATCCTGGATTTTCTTCAGGGAGTAAAGCCTTGGGGGGCGCCTGGGTGGCTGAGTTGGTGAGGCGTCTTCCTTAGGCTCAGGTCATGATCCCAGGGTTCTGGGGTGGAGCCCTGCATTGGGCTCCCTGCTTGCGGGAAGCCTGCTGCTCCCTCTCCTCTCCACTCGTGCTCTCTCTAGCTGTCTCTGTCTCTCTCTCAAATAACTAAAAAAATCTGAAAGAAAAGAAAGAAAGAAAGAAAGAAAGAAAGAAAGAAAGAAAGAAAGAAAGAAAGAAAGAAAGAAAGAAAGAAAGAAAGAAAGAAAGCCTGAGACAAGGGCTCTCCTGAAGAGAGTTTGTTTTGGGAAATGACCTCAGGAAATAGGAGTGGGGGACTGGAAATAGTGTCACAGTGAGAAGAAAGACACCACAAAGACGTGTTATTGAGCTGGACGTTACTGTGAGCAGTTGGACCTGAGTTCCACTGGGACCCTCTGAAGAGCCATATAAACTATACCTCAGACTCATTCACTCAAGGGATAGAAAAGGAGAGCGCTTATCTCTTTGCTCTCCACCCCTCCCCAACACTGCTTTGGTCAGTGGTGGCCTCTTGGGGTTTTAATTCTCCTGCACTTCCAGATTTGTGCCTCTAGGATACCAAGAAGATGCCTGCAGGCCTCCCGTACCAGTATCAGCAATGTCTCAGGAAAGAAAGCAGGTGTGCACAACACAGTTGAGGCAAAGTGCTGTCAGGTTACACCTGTGGGAAGCAGGTTACCTCAACAATGGCTGGAATAAAAAGTGGGCCAAGGAGATTGTAACTGGGGCCCAAAAGATGTTTGCTATGAAGGCCCCACATAAGGTTCTATGGGTCTTCCCTTGTCAGAAGAATCTGTATTTTCTCCAACAGCTTTTACTTAGTTGCATGTATCTAAATGTACATGAGAACTTTCTTAGGGACCATTTAATTCACATTTGCTCAAGATCCATTACAGAGAAGATAAGCTATTAACCGTTTGATTCAGGAACATACAGCATTAAAAGTTGATTTACATATGACACCTCCAAAAAATAATATTTAGACTTAGGTACCACAAGGTTGATAAGCTTATCTGAACATTCCCTTTATAAAATTACCTTTAGAATTGTTACACATTTTCATGCTTGGGAAATCTAGCTTAGGAAATTGTCCAAAGAGCCCATGGTCACTAATCTTTGTTCTGTGAATATAGCAAGGGCCTCTGGCCCAGGGCAGTAAAAGCAGTTAAAAGAGCAAAAACAAAGAGTAAAAGCACTAAAAGAGTCAGTGGGATGTGGTAGACTGGGGTCAGGCTCTGGGAGCCTTAGTCACAAACTTGCTTTATCCCTTCACCTCCCCAAGCCTGTTTCCTTATTTGTAAAATGAAGGATTTGGACCAATTGATTTAAAAGATCCTTGACATGAGAAAGAATGAAGTTGGGGTCCCTGCCTGATGCTGCATATAAAAGTTTACTCAAAATGGGGCACTTGGCTTTTGGGGCTGTGAGTTCGAGCCCTCATTGCATGTAGAGATTACTTGAAAACAAATTTTTTTTAAAAGTTTAGTCAAAATGGATCAATCATCTAAATATAAGAGATAAAACCACAAAACTTTTACAAGAAAACATAAGAATAAGTGTTCATGGCCTGGGATTGCAATGGTTTTTAAGGTATGTCACCAAAAGTACAAGCAACAACAGAACAGACTGGACTTCATTAAAATTAATAACTTTTGTTCACTGAAGGACATTATCAAGAAAGTGGAAGGACACAGAATGGGAGACAGTGTTTAGAAATCACACATTTGGTAAAAGTTTAGTATCCAGAATATGTAAAAAAAAAAACTATTAGAATTTAAAACAAATAAACAAACAATCCAGTTCGAGAATGGGTGAAAAACTTGGCCAGCCCTTTCTCTAAGGAAGGTATACTGCTGGCCAATAAGCACACAAAAAAGATGCTAAATATGACTGATCATTAAGGAATGCAAATCAAAACCACAATGAGATACCACTTCACACCTACTAGGATGGTTATAACAATAACAATTTTTAAAAGGAAAGCAAGAGTTAGTGAGAATGTGGAGAAATTGGAACCCTTGCACATTTGCTGATAAGAATGCAAAGTGGACAACAGTTTGGCAATCCCTCAGAAGGTTAGACAGAGACTTATCATATGATCCAGCAACTTCATTCCTAGGTATACAGCCAAAAGAATCGAAAACAAGGACTCATGGGGTGCCTGGGTGGTTCAGTCGGTTAGGCGTCCGACTCTTGATTTAGGCTCAGGTCATGATCTCAGGGTTATGGGATTGAGCCCTGAGTCAGGCTCCATGTTCGGTGGGGAGTCTGCTTGAGATTTTCTCCCTCTCCTTCTGCTGCTCTCTTCATTCTACTCTCTCTCTCTCTCTCTCAAATAAATAAATAAATCTTTTTAAAAAAGCACAGGGACTCACATATATGTCCACATTCATGTTCATAAAGCATTCTTCACAAGAGCCAAAAATGGAAGCCACCCAAATGTCTACCAAGGGATATCCATCCCTAACAGCATAAGGGTATGTGCATACAACAGAATACAATGGATAAACAAATCATGGTGTATGTACACCATGGAACATCATTTAGCCTAAAAAGGAAAGAAGTACTGATATATAATACAACATGGATGATCCTTAAAAACATTCTATTAAGTGAAAGGAGCCTGATTCAAAAGGTCACACATTACGTGATTCCATGCATTTGAAGTATCCAGAGCAGGGAAATCCATAGAGACAGAGAGAAGATTGGTAGTCGCCAGGATCTTGGGCGGGGGGGCAGAATAACTAATTAATAAGTATGTGGTTTCCTTTTGGGGTGATGGAAATGTTTTAGGGTGGGGATAGCATGATGCTGCAAATGTACTGAATGCCACCAAATTGTTCCTTTTAAAGATGGTTAATTTCATGGCATGTGGATTTCACCTCCATTTTTTAAAAGAGTCTTTTATCGTTCTGAAATTCTATGAATGTGAGGAAAGTAATAAAGCCACACATAGGCTGTGAGATGAAGATGGGAAATGCAAAGCGTGGGTGTTATTACATGAAATGAAAAATAGCACACCTCTAAAAAAGCCAGAGACCCCCTGGCCTAGATCACGAACTTTCAGCAGTGCGAAATCTGCGTCAGCCAGGGCCCTGACGCTTACATTTATATTGGAACACACTGGCTAATGTTTTCAGGCGATAAGTGAAGGCAAGAAGTAGAGTCTTTACATCTATAATAGTGTGTAAGGAGTTGGTAAATCACATGCAAGGGAGAAACTTAAAAATAACTCACCGTCTTTCATGGCTGCCTGTCTGGATAGGCAGTGAAAACAATATGCTATATTCACGGCATCAAAGAAATATCTTCAAAAGCGTATAAATGACCTTAGGTTTATTAATTTTTTTAAGGCTATTCACGGTGTTGGCAGAGTAAGCATTTATTGTTTGTGACAACCCCTCAGGCAGATGCCACGGTCCTGACACTTTAGCATGCTTGTTCCGGCTTTCTTGTGTCCTAAATTTCAAGAAGATGGAAATGGAGGTCTGGAAGCTAATAATAGTGTCATCTCATTGGCAGGAGCTGGAAGGAAGCATGCCTGTGGAAAAAATCCTAACACTGGGTGCCCTAAGGCATCTGCAAGGGAAATAGGAAGAGAAATGGGACAGGAAAGGCCACCGTGATCAATACTGCAGGAAGATGGGGACAATGAAAGCATGAGTCCGAAATCCAGCAGGAGATAAAAAAAAAGAGAGAGAAATAAGAGAGCTAAAGACGGACGCATCAGAATGAGCCTGTCTGTCACCAGAGAGAGCGGGCTGTCAAAAACTTGCTAGGAGTTGAGCTGCATTCATACCGTTTAAACGGGGAGTTTCACCTCTGGGAACCTACTTAAAGAGATCATGTCCTTTTATTTGAGACGACCTCCTTTCAGCAACATGGGGAGGAGTAATTAAATGAAGTATCAATCACACCTTGGACCAAATAGCCATTAGAAATGGTGTGGTCACAGAGTTCATAATAATATTGGAAAAAAATTTTTCTTATAATTGTGCCATAATGTATTTCTTCTTTGTATAAAAGTGAAACATACTAATTGTGGAGAATACTCATAATAACAACAAAAATAAAATAGTTTATAATCCCACATCTATAGATGACCATAGTTATATTTTGGTTGAATTCTCCTAGTCTTTATTTTTAAAAGATTTTATTGATTTATTTAAGAGAGAGAGAGGGAGAGCACACACAAGCAGGGGGAGGGGCAAAGGCAGAGGGAGAAGCAGGCTTCCCACTGAGCAGGGAGCCCGAGGTGGGGCTCGATCTCAGGATTCCCAGGACCCCAGGATCATGACCCGAGCTGAAGGCAGACGTTTAACCAACTGAGCCACCCATGTGTCCCTCCCCTAGTCTTCTTAATGTAAGGATGCATATACATGCACAGTTATAAAAAGAGTTTTCATACCATATGTACCATTTTAGTTTAGCTTCACTAAAACAGGTGAAAAAGGTTGTCTAGCATCAGATTAAGTATTGTAAAACAAAGTAGAAATATAGAATAAATACTATAAAGAAATATGCTGCTACGAATGGCTTTATATGATAGACTCAGGAAGATTCCATACCTTCTATACTTATTTCTGAGTGGTTTTGATATTTATCTACTTTCCAGATAGAATTGGTTCCGGGGTCTCTGTGGTGGGAAATGGTGGGCGTATTAGCTAAGAGCCTGGCTGACTCCCATCCTGAGATTCTCCATTCGATGCTTCCTAGTAGGATGGAGGCCGGATGAGGGTAGGGGAGCTAGCTGGCTTCCTTACTCCTGAGAGCTGCAGTGCGATCCAGCTGGGAGGGCCCCTCCGCATGGGGTCCCCAGGCTGAAGATAGGAAACTATGCCTGGATTGTGTTGTCAAGTTTCCTGATTATCGCCAGATCTTGGTAAAGCCTCATTTTAATGTCCTAGTTACCCGGCCACTCCCTACTGTCCCCACCTCTTCCACGTGCCACACACACACACACACACACACACACACACACACACACACCACAGAGTTCTCCATCCACTGGCAACTCTGAAGATCTGAATTTGCTTTTATTTAGGAAGCAACTGGTTTCCTTAAAGAGTGTGCATTACTTTTACAATGGGAAAAATAATAAACTTTTGTTTCACGGGTAAATAAACCTGACGGGGATTATTTCTGAGGCTCACACTAAGGTTTTCAGTAATAACATTGACAGTTTACACTGTCTAGAAAGACTTGTACTCCCTCCCAGGCTTCCTGCCGACACTGGGTCCCTCCGGCCCTGCAGGGGGACATGACCACGCCCCGGGCCAGTCAGGCAATCATAGCAGCCCGACCTCTCGGCTCTTTCGTTTTGCTGACTTCTGTCTCATTTGCTAACAGGTCCCTGCCGAGAGCGCAGCCAGGCCCTGATGGTTATTTTATCAGAGAGGAATTAGCCCTATTCCCTGACACCAGAATGCATGTGTTTGAGGAGTAGTATTATTCTCCTCCTTGACCTTCTGTCCTTGAGTCGGAATAATCCCAGTTCTTTCAAACTTTTTGTCGTAAGCTTTATTATTTCCAACCCGTTAATATCCTCACAACTCTTCTAGGAACCTCTCCCCGTCCTCCCCCTCCCCCTTTAATTACGGGGCTCAGACACAATATTCTAGGAAGCGCCTGAGCAGTGCTCAGTAAAATGGAAAGCTTATCTCAAGATTCCTACATGCTGGGGTTTATGCAGCCTTCCCAGGGTCACGCAACGCTGTCTTTTTAAGCAACTGCTTAAAAATGCCTTGTGAACAGTTTATTATCTGCTGGGAGCAGAAGCCTGCAGGGACGGGCATGGTGCAGGGGCCCTTCGGGTGGCACGGCGTGACCAGCGGTGCTGGCAGCCAGCACCTGCATGCGCAGAGGAGACGCGCGGGGCGGTTTGGCTGGGGGGTTGGTCCCTCTTGGAGAATATTTGCCTCTCCAGAAGCATCCTTTCCTACCAAATAGAATAGACTGTTCCATAAATCTACCAAAATAAGAGTCTATTATCATCATTTATACTTTGCCTAAAACTGTCAAGTCAACGTGTTTTTTTTTAATGGAGAAATTTGCATTTTAAACTCTTCTAATTGCAGGATGAGAGATTATGTTCACCGTTGAGAGGATGTCAAACAACAGGAGTAGTGAATGGCCATCTATCTATCTATCTATCTATCTATCTATCTATCTATCTATCATCTATCATTTACCGTCCATCAGTCGTCCTCTCCCCCTTCCTCTTGCCGCTGCGCTCATTCGTAATCAGACTGCTGCTGGTAGGATCCCTCTTTTTGGGCACATTAGGAAATCTAGGGGGACTGAGGCCCAGAGGCTACAGAGAACAGTGCTTGATCTGTCTGCTCTCCTCCCTCCTGCCTTCCCTCTCTCCATTCCTTTCTTCCTTCCTTCCTTCCTTCCTTCCTTCCTTCCTTCCTTTATTCAACAAAAATCTGTTGAATACTGGCTGCACACCTTGCAAGTTTCAACCAGGTTCTGCAGTTAAAATAATAATAATTAAAAAAAACACACACCAGAGCCTCCAAATGCTTCATAATTTGGTATGAGGAGCCAGCCAGATGAGAAAAGAAGTGTAATAAAGTATTCAGGCAGTGCTCTGGGAACTGGGTGACAGAAGGACGAGTGATCAGCTGTAGCTGGAAGTGGCCAAGGTCCCTGGAACGGCTTCTTAGGGGAGTCACTATTTTCTTCCGCTATGAATCCACATTCCTTCTGTCCCACCTTTCTGTTCCAAGCCTCCCAAGATGAAGGCAGAATAGTTTTCCTCCTCTTGAGCCCCTGCTTTCCTGTCCCCTCCAGCACAGCTAGGTCACAACTTTGTAGCCGAGAGATTGGGGATTTAGCTTCCCGGGACATGGAGCTGTGGAAGCCTTCAAGCGCAGCAAAGACATGTGAGTATATGCGCGCGTGTGCTGCGTATGTGGTAAAGTACCAGAAGTCTCATTCCTTGGGACACGGTGGGAGACTGGGGGAACCCTGGCGTTCGGAAGCTGGGACCTCTGTTTTGTTTTTCTGTTTTTTTGTTTTTTTAATGCAGCACAATAGCGAGGATCAATCAAGCACGTCTTTGTCGACTTATCTGGTGCTTTTTTGTTGTTTCATTTTTACAGTAATTTATTATTTTAGTGTTTAATTAAACTGCTCTTTCCTCTCCACGTCTCTGTGCACACCACTTGAGATACCAGATGTGTGGGGTGTTTCACACCAAGCAATTCTCCAGTTCTTGGACGTCATAAGTTACCTGACGCGAACTGCCTGGGGGCACATATCCCGCCGGTCAAGGGCTCAATCCCACAAGACTTCAAATGTCAACTTCATGTCCAGGTTGTCACCTGTGCTTCTGACTGACTGGGTCCAGGGTTCCCATGACCTCCTCCCTAGGTCTGATAATTTGCTAAAATGGCTCACGGAACTCGAGAAGAACATTTTACTTACTAGATTACAGGTGTGATATAGAAGAAGCTGACTCGGGAACAACCAGATGGAAGAGAGGCGTGAGGCAAGGTGTGGGGGGCCCTCAGAGCTTCCTTGCCTTCTCCGGGGTGCCACCCACCTAGCTCTGAATCCCCTTGTTTATCATTTGAATGGAGGTTCCATTGCATAAACAGGACTGATGAAATCCTTGGCCACTGGTGATTGAACTCAATCTCTAGCCCTTTTCCCCTCCCCAGAGGTTGGAGGTAGGCCTGAACGTTCCAGGTTCGTTCTCCTGGGGACCAGCCTCCACCCTGAGGCTGTCGGGATCCCCCAGCCACCTGCCATTCATGAGCATACAAAAAGACACCATGGCTTAGGACATTCCAAGGGTTTTAGGAACTAGGTGCCAGGAAGGGAAAGAGGGCGTGGGGATCAGAGACCAAATATTATGTTTCTTATTCTGCACCAATGTTATATTTGAACTTATCTTGAATGTTAGACTACAAGACCCTTGAGAGGAAGGAACAAGCCTTATACATATTGAGATAACCCCTAGCTCTTAGCATACACTCGATAAATATTTGCTAAGTAAATAGATAGCTTTTACTCAAAACAAGCTTTTGGAAACGTTTGTTGAATGAGTAAATGAGTATGTGGAGATTGGTCTCTTGGAAATTTTATTTGGTTTCCACAGTAAACTCTATAGCCCTCTTTCAGTGCAAGGATGGTAGCAGCCCTAGGAAAGATTTGGACACATGTGACGCATCTTTCGTCGTCATCATGATGGAGAGAGTACTACGGTCAACGCAGAGGACAGTCCCACGGAACCTTACTCCAGACGTGCAGGTAGCTGGAAAAACCTTTCTACTTAGGAATCCCCAAACTAGGTTGGCTGTACCTGGAGACACAGAGCACTTTGGGCACCCCTTTGATATACGCCGTTGTTGCAGGAACGTAACGGTCATGTGAAGCAAGGGGGGGGTACTTTGATTGTGTGGGAACTTTACCATGAATTGCTCACCATTTTCAAAAATCATGTCACTAATGTACCCTTCCTGGTATACAAATCACCAAAACACAACTCAGCTGAATTTGGGAGGTGACCCCAAATTCATGTGCCCCCCATTCATGGCACTTCTGTGTAAAGATAGAAGCACCTGCTGGTTTCATGACATCTTGGTGTGTCGCGCCTAAGAATTGGTCGACTGAAACACATACTAGTTTATTATAAATTTCTTTCCTTTCCTTTCTCTCTTTTACATTAAAGTTAGGGTATTATATTGTTTTTTAAAGTATGTGTTTGTATTAGCCCTACATTGCATGTCAAGATAATAGAGGAGGAGTCATATGATACTTGCCTTAATACAGATTTTGGATCTGCTATAGACTGAATAGACTGTGTCGCCTATTCCTCATAAATTCATATGTTGAAGCCTAATCCCCAACATGATGGTATTAGGAGGTGGGGCCCTTGGGAGGTGATTAGATCAAGCCATCAGGTGTGGGATTAGTGCCTTTATCAAAGAGGTTCTAGAAAGATCTCTGTTCTTCCCTTCTGCCATGTGAGGACACAGAGAGAAGACCGCTCTCTATTAGCCATGAAGCAGGCTCTCACCAGACGCTGAATCAGTGCCTTGATCTTGGACGACCCAGCCTCCAGACGGTGAGAAGCAAATGTCGGTTGTTTATAAGGCCCTCCACCTCTGGTATTCTGCTGTTCTGAGACAGGTTCTGAGAGGGCTGAGAACTGTCATTCCTCTATGATACTCGGCTGCTTTTACAATCTTTTTTTTTCTGCTCACCACCTCAAAGAATCTTAGGGAGACTTGATGGCCACCCCCTAGATCCTTGTCCCCTATACATTTTTCCAAGCAGTCCTTCCCACTTTTTTAGGTGCCCCTAATTTATCCTTCCTAAGGGGTGCAGGGCTGCCTCCTCAGATGTCTACCAAGGATGACTCCCGACAAAGCCTCCCTTCTCAGAGCTTAGCCACTCCTCTTTGTTTGGGCGTTGCTTTTCTGCCAGATGAACAATGAAACCCAAACCCCATAATGAAGCTGGGATTAGCTGGCTCGGGGGAGGAGGTCAACTAAGGCCAGAGAAATTGTCAGGAAACACCGGCTTATTATCTCAACTCCCTAGAGCAGCTCTCGGTCCTATCCTGGTCTTTCAATCGCAGGCATGTCTGCATCCCTCACGGTGGCGGGCACATGGTGTCTTCATATGGGTTTGAAAACTGTGCCCCTTTAAGGACAGAAAGTTGCTAAAAGCCTTCTCCTACCGTGAGCTGATGCCACTGAGCCCCTATCAGAACCAGGTTGGAGCTCAGCCCCCACTTACTCCTGCAGCCAAGATAGACTCGACTGGGGCCTTTGGTTTACTTTTGGTGAATGGTGACCATTTGGGGTTGGGCTAAGGGATATGAGGGGCTACCTGAGGTCTGGGCTCCACAGAATTAATGTCCATCAGCCCCTTTCTGTTCAAGCTCCAGAAATCCTTGGAACCTGTGTGTGCTTTCACTTGGGGGAATGAACAGAGCAGGGATCTGGGGTTAGGGCTCATTGGGTGCAATGCATCAGGAAAACAGAGACACACTCTTTCCTGCATGGTGACATTAAGGGGTGCCTAGCAGCCTCCACCCCCAAAAGTGTCTCTCGCAAGCCTCCATGCCAGTCAAGACTTTGGAGACTGGAGTCCAAAGCTCCGTTCCATCACTTAGTAGCTCTGAACCAGGCGCAGGCTTTCTGATCTTGCCCAAGCCTCGCTCTCCCGATCTGTAAAATGGGTTGCAACAATAGTTCAGAGCATGTGAGAATGAAGTGAGACACCCTATGTCAATCCCCTAGCACACAGCCCTACTGTTAGCCTTGTTATGTTTCTGCTGACCCTCGTGCCATTTCCACTCTCGGAATCACTTTTCCAGCTCTCTGCAGCACAGAAGTGTGGTCAGGACCGTGGGCTTGGGAGCTGAACTGTCTGGCTTCAAATCCCGGTACCCTGACCTACGAGTTGGCTAAACTTGGGTAAGTTCTCTAAACTGTGAATACCTCTGTTTCCACATTTGTAAAACTGGGATAATGGTAATACCTATTCACCGACTAGGGTTTTTATATGGATTAAATGAGCTAATAATTGTCGAGGGTTTAGAACAGGACTTGCTGCTCAATAAACATGATATACATTTATGTCTAAGTTTGTAATCTCTGTATCAACCAATATATAAATAAGCTTCAAATAAGTGTCTTTATTGTTACCCTTCCTGTGTTATATTAAATTGCGGCTGTGTCTCCTTACTAGGCTGTGATTTCCTAAGTGGCAGGACCATTTCTTACTCCCCACACTGAATCCCCCACATAGTAGCACAGCGAACGGCTCGTCCTGGCGCAGTGAATGGTGTTGATTGACTGACTGACCTACTGAATGAATGAATGAAAGAATGAACGGATTCCTAGGGCAGAGCAGCGCCCTCGGGATGCCACCTATCCAGGTGGGGCTCCTGTCAATATGCCAAACCTTGAAGTAGAGGAATTAGCGGGAGCAGTGAGGCTTCCCTGCCCTTTCTGGGCACACCTGGGGCTACCAACAGGCTGAGACTACCAACAACTGATGCTGTTAAATGAACAAAGAGGTCTGTGGTCTTTGGGGCGGCCCGTCTGGCACCTTGCAGGAAAGTGAAGCCGAGTGTAAAACACACCTGTTCTCTCTGGCTTCCTAACTGGCAGGGATTTAATTGCCGAAGGGTGGGAAAGGTGGGAGGTCCAGGCTTTGAAAAAGCCTGGGGATTAATTGTGTGTTAATAGATGGATGTACAGGGGTTAGGGGGCAGCCCGGGCAGGCAAGGGAGCAGGGAGCTGTTGCATATTTTGGCCTCTTGGCCTCTTTATTTCTCACTACTGTATGCCTTGTCGGAAGCCAGATGGCCCAGATTGAAATGAAAACGAATTCACTTTGGGAAGAGAAACCTTAGAGCGTGCTTCTAGTGAGTAATGACCCTGGGAGGCTGTCCTCTGTGCTCATATTTCAAAAAATGAATTGTCAACCTCCAGCCAAGGCATTCAAGGACGTTGAGGGTGTGAGGGTTTCAGCCCTTATCCTCTCTACCCCAACCTCGTTCCTCTCTGTCCTCCAAATCTTTGTGTGCATTTTGGCCTCTACACTATTATCTCTGTACGAGAAATGCCCTCTTCCTCTGCCACTGCTTTGGTGAAAAACTTACTCATTCTTCAGGGTCCCACTTAAATGCCTCTCTTTCAAGACATTTCTAAGATCCTGTTAACTTGAGTCATTTTAAGACTCTCCTAGTCCCATGTATTTTTCCACCTCCCTTCACATCAAAGATATTAAAATGCACATTAAGTACAATATTTTTCTGTAAAATGTTAAAATATAACTTTTCATATCATATTATTTATAATTTTAAAAACTTCTTTAACTATAATTAATTGGCTATGATTTTTTGACAAACATTGTTCATCCTTAGGAATTCTCCTAAGGTAAGAAATGTTAATCTAAAGATTGTTTTCAATCTATAATAAAATATATGAATATTAAATGTTACTGTTATTGAAGATAATAAATACTGATTAATTTTGGTTTTACAGTTTTTCTTTATATACTGGGGAGCCAGTACTTTTTCTTTTTACAGGTTCCTCACCTCCATAGGCCCTTGGAAAGTTGGGTGGCCTTGCCTCCAGCCTATAAATTCTAAAGAGGACAGAGCCCTGCCACCATCAGATGTATTCTCTTTCTCCTGTGACCACAAGCCTCTCTGAACCTCTTTGAGAGTACTACTTTCTATCAAATTCTGCCCTTGATTCAACATCTGATGAATACAGGACACAGTCATAATCAACCAAAAAGATGCCATCATTGTGAACTTGTAGGCACTGAATAACATGCTATGGAAACATAGAAAGCAAACATGTTAAGTTATAAGAAGGAATTTACAAATTCATCATAATAGTTGATAATTTTTATGTACTCATAGGTTAAGAGTACACAATTTGGAAAAGATACAGAAGGCTTGAATAACACAATTACAGGCTTGATATAAATATTTTAAAAACCCACACTTAACAAATGAAGACTATACTTTATTTAGAAGCACACAGAACAGGGGCCCTGGAAGGTGTCATGCTCTGGGGTCGTCCTCTGAATGGGAAGCATGAGTGGCTGAGAGCTCCACTCTGCTTAGCATTGTGAGAATGGCTGAGGGGTGCTGTCACAAGTGTCATCTGGAAAGGTTTTCCAGAGTGGATTTGAAGAAATTTAGTTTTCAAGGAGGTGAGGAAGAGAATTCCAATGAGTGGAACTTGGTTCTAGAGAGAGAGAGATAAATAAATAAATAAATCTCCCAAAGAGAAAAGAGCAAGTACTTCCATGTGACTAGAGAATCGGGGATGTTGAAGAAAGACACTGGAAACATAAGCTGAGGCCACAGCAGAGAAGATCTTATGAGACAGGTCCACGGAGTATGTATTTTACCCTATGATGTAGTAATTTCCAAACTGCGGATGTTCGGACATGGCCGCCATGATTTTTGCCATATCCATTCACCAACCCCACTTTTAAAAGCTTAATGCTCTTCTTTAAGTCAACCACCTCTAAAACTCTAGTATCTTTATTTAAAAAAAAAAAAAACCAGTGTCCTTGTCACTAATAGAAGTTAATGAAAAAAATGATACAATGAAAGCAAAGCAAGCTTACTACATTCTCGTTACGTCTTACGTATGTGGTTAGCATCCCACATCTGCCCTCCCCCGTAAAACCATACTCTTAATGCATTACCACTCACAGGCTATTATTCACTTGGAAAGCCAGCGATTAATGCAAAGTAAAAAATCTCTAATGATAGATAGAATCACAGGGTCTCCAGGGTAGCTCATTTATTTAGATCATGTAGGTAACCCTTCTTTTTGCCAAATGGTTCTGTCCGTGTTAGGCAAACTGCAGCTGTTTCAGTCCACAGAATAAGATAACAATAAATGCCCTCCTACTCCACAGAGTTATGGTGAGGATTTAACGAGTCTGTGTAGCAGAAGTTCCTTGGATCATAGTCTGATGTTTATTGAGTGCTTGTTATAGACAAGGCACTCTGTTAAATGTTTTGTGTGCATTATCTAATCTTCAAAGCAGCCCTACGAGGTAGGTACTATTATAGTTTCCATTTTACAGATGACGAAGGAAAAACTCAGAGAGGCTCAGTAACATGGCCAGGATGGCATAGGCGGCAAGTCAGTGCCAAACTTTAACTCAAATCTTCCTGGCTCTAAAGTTTTCAATATTAGTTCTAATGATGCCTTTCGTTTGAGTAGTTTATTTCCCTTTTCTCAGAGGCTTTTCCTTTTCACCAGATTCCATTTAGATGTAGGCAACTAATGTTAGTAATATTACCAGGGAGAAAATAGGGGGAAACCATAAACTCAAATCTGATGACCACTAGTTGGCTGGATCATTATTTTCAGAGTTTACTAAATTTACTAAGTTGTTAAAATCACCTTGCAAAGGCTCTTCCATTAATTCAGGCAAAAAAGTTTTCATGTTAAGCAGCTGAACCTCCTTGCCCCCTAATCGGCCTCCTTGCCTTGAGGATGTTCTGCTTTTATCTAATGAACCTCAAGAAATATTTGGTTGATCACATCCATTCCCCTGTGCTGGATGCTAGAAAGCTCAAGGTGAAACCGTAGCCTCGGTCTACAAATGGTTTATACACCGACCTTACTCCCAGTGTTCTCTTATTTTCTGACATTGCCGACCCCTTGGTCTGATTGCTTCATCTATTCATTTATTTGAGATAAGTCCTCCCTCTTTTTTTTTTTACATTTAAAATTAAGGTTTCAAGGATATGAAGGTATTTTTGCAAGACTGTACTATTAAGACTCCAGCAGAAATCTAGACAGTCGCATGTGTGCAAATGTTCCCTTATTGTAGCTTAACTCTCTTTTCCATTTTCACAAAAGTGTCAGGGTCCACGTTTATGAGCCCATAGAAATGCCGGTGGTTGTTGTTGGAGCTAAATGCCTTCCTCCATTGGAAGCCCTCCAGGTTTCCTTTTCCTTTCTTTCCATTCAGTCTGAGAGCTTGGGATATTTGAAAAGTACTCTGCTTAACTTCCTCTATTTCAAATATTCTGTTGTGTATTTTTATAAGCTAACTTCAAGGCTTTTGAGGAGGTAAAACATAAATACAGCAACTAATTACTTGGCTAACAAAATAGCTCACCCCGTGTCCAGTCGCCCGCCCGTGAATCGTTTCCTGGATTGGCTAACCCACGAGCAGACGCGCACCATACCTAACAAACACCGTCGTCTTGTTTTTCCGAACCGTCAGTGTGAATAATTTGTTACTATATGTGAAATATAAAAAGCCCAGTAACATGTAGGCTGTTGATCCCCTTTAGGTCTCTTGGGTTTTCTGAGATCTCAGTTGGACACTTGTTTCCTGTCTCTAACAGAGGTTTGCCTCGGAAGGCCCAGGGCCAGGGCCCCCTGGGCAGAGGACCAAAGAGGTTTGGGAGCCCCCGACCCACCCACCGAGCTGGAAGCAGAGAGCCCTGGATGGTCAAGACCCCATCCCTGAGGGCAAATGGCAGAGCCACCCAGCTGGCCCCAGGCCAGGCTCTGAGGTATGAGCTGGGAGCTCAGCCTGTCTCTGCGTGATGACGCACACGGTTCCACTTGACCTACGGAGTCAACTATGTTGGACGTCTCCGCGGGTGGGAGAGCTCCCCAGCACACAGAACTATTATTATTATTATTTATTTTTGAAACGGCAAGTGGGTTTGGGTCCGATTACCAGTGGTGCCCCGCAGAAGGACTGGGCCGGGCAGAAGGAGGCCATCAGCCTGCTTTCTGATCTAGCATCCTTCCCATGCCAGGGGAACCATTCGAAATCAGGCTTTTCCTGAGACCATTGTTTATGATTCAAGGACACGTCCTTTACCTGCGTGAAGGGCATATGATCTGGGCTCGCATCATGGCTCTGATATACGGGTTTTTTCTCTGTGGTTTTTTTTCTGCTTCCATTTTAATTGCCCTTCTTTGCCATGTCTGATTGATTAGGATTAAAGACAAGTATTTGTGTTTATTATACATGGTTTCTAATGCTGGGGGGAGAAAAGCATTGCCACACTTTTCAAATCCTTTAGTGAAGTGGTTCTCAAACTTTTTGGTCTCAGGACCCCTTCACACTCTTAAAAATAACTGTGGACACCAAAGAGCTTTTGTTGGTTTGTGTGAATATGTCTATGAGTATTTGCTATTTTAGAAATCTGAAACGAAAAATTTAAAAATACTTTTTGAATCTATTTAAGAGTAACAATAATAAACATGCTGTGTGTTAACAGAAATACAATTTTTACGAAAAGAACAATTTTTGCCCAGTGGCCCCGGGCATGCCCACCATGGGCCCCAGGCGCAGAGGGTCCAAGACGAGCCGAGTGGGCCCGCGGTGGGCAAGGTGCTGGGTCCTTCATGATGAAAGACTGTGAGATGTTGCTCTCTCCTCTGTGTAGCCGGTGGTTTGGGTGGTGAAGAGATGGCCGACAGTGTCAAACCCTTTCTCCAGGACCTTGCCAGAGGAGTCAAAGACTCTGTCTGGGGGATTGTACCATCTCAAAGCTAGATGCTCGGATGCGGTGCAAGAGAGAGGAGCAGCGTGAAAGGAGGGCGAGCGGTGTCCTGGCGCAGAGGAGAGCCCAGAGGGTAGAAAGGAAGCGAGAGAGTGAGCCGGTATCTTTAGTAGAATTTTCCAGCGCTGCGCTTGGAATGGCGGAGTATCCTGGCTAAGTCTCCTCTTGTCTTATCCAGTGTTTCTTCCTGTACTACAGTCAGTGACAGCCCCAATTATTGGTGATCCATTACAACATGGAGATGTTTGGTCGTGGCTGGAATTCCTCCTTACGTCCATTTCCAGGGCTCTTTGGGTGCTCCCTCTGTCTGTGCTTCGCAACGCTGTAATGCCACTTGGATTCAAGGCATGGCTGACCTAGCATTCGAGGTATCAGGGACACACTCCCTAGTGTCAGCAAAATAACTGCTGACACGCTCTTCAACCTTTCGCCGCAGGCTCTTTTCCTCATCCAGGGGGTGTCTGTGAGTCTCTTTCCCACCCTCCTGGTTGGTCAGCTGGTTAGTCTTCTGCATATGTCCCTTCTCTACTCGCTGGACTGCTCTGAATATCGTTGGTTCAATAAAGGAATCGAAGGGGCGCCTGGGTGGCTCAGTTGTTAAGCGTCTGCCTTCGGCTCAGGGCGTGATCCCGGCGTTATGGGATCGAGCCCCACATCAGGCTCCTCTGCTGGGAGCCTGCTTCTTCCTCTCCCACTCCCCCTGCTTGTGTTCCCTCTCTTGCTGGCTGTCTCTCTCTCTGTCAAATAAATAAAATATTTAAAAAAATAATAATAAAGGATTTGAAATGCGCCAGCGGTTGTCAATAGAAAAGAATTGGCCTTACTACGTTGGATTTGGCTTGCCCTTGGCTTTCCTCGCAGCAATGCAGTCCTCATACATTATAGGTGGCTGCCTCTTCTCCATCCTCTTACCTCTATTCATTATCAGTGCCATGAAGCAAAGATCCCTGCCAAGCCTACCTTTTCCATCTGTGCCCCTTCTCCCGGGTGGTTTTCTTAAGCAACAGACTTTCCCACAAGATGGTCTACCTGCAGTCTGCCCTGAGTAGTTCAACTTTTGCCGAGAAATTCCCTTCACCGCACTGGTCTCCTGCCAGACTGAAGGCTGTCACAGGCCATGGAGTCGCCTGCCATCCAGAGCAGATGGGTGGGATTGGAGGCTTTAGGAGCTCTTTCCCTTGTCCCTTCCTCTGCCAGGGAAGGCAGGGCCTGCTCTGCCGAGGGCCCTTCTTTCTGAGGAACTGGGATTTTTGTCTCTGGTGCGCTGAAGGCAGAATCTTCCTGACACCAGTGTGTGGATTTTTAACACCGGTGAGTTTGAATGGACCACAGGCTTTTCTGTAGCTCTTTTCTGGCACTTGCCAGCCCCCGTGCCTGGACTGATTGGAATACTCTTTTTGTCCCTGCGCCATTGACCCTCCCAGCTCCCCGTGCTGCCTTCCACCACTCTCGGATGAACGGATTTTGTGGTTCTAGCTGTTGTATCTCGTGGACCTGCTTGTTGTTGGTGTTCTTCTGTGAAGCACATATATTGGTTGTGGGAGGTAAAGGACTATCTCATTTGCTCCTGGTCACTCCCTTTACAGCCATCACTGTCTATCGTTTTTGTAACTCAGGTTAGATTTTGGTCTCTCTTGCTCCACTGCAAAAAACAAAAAAACAACAAACAAGCAAACAATAAAACCCAAAAAACACAAAAAAACCCCAAACTAGCCTGAAGAGATGGGACAGGAGGAAAGACCTCACAGCCAGGTCTGCTGGGTTTTGAGGAGTGATTTTCTTTCTTCCCCCTGAAGGGGAAAAGCTTTTTTCACTGGTCCATTTCAAGTCCCCCAGCTAAAGGGAGAGACCAGTCCCAGACAGGTGCCACTGCAGCACCAGATGCTCAGAGAGCCTGAGCTTGGAACTCTGAAGGTCTGAACGGTACTGCTGGCCACTGCCGGGTCTGTCTGGTACCTCAAAGGGATATTGGGTGCTGCAAAAAGGACCTGAAGGGGCAAACTTATTAAACCCAGTAAGCCTGTGATTGGTTGGTGTTTTCCTGTCATTTTAAAGAGACTAAATGGGGGGGGCAGATGTCAAAACACTTGTCCAGTTTTAAAATGCCACGATTAAATGTGAGGTGGTTTCCGACAAAAAAAAAAAAAAAAAGAAAGAAAGAAAGAAAGAAAGAAAAAAGAAAAAAAAAGAACTATTTTCGAAACCTAAAAAAATGCAAGGAGAAGAGTTATATCACTCTACTGTTTTTGCAAATCTCTAATATCTGGCTTTATAGAAGACAACTGAGTTTTTATATTCACTTTTTTGTTCAGTCTGTTGTGACATCACATGTCATGTGTCATGTAGCCCCTAGAAAAAAAATCACTGTATGCTCATAAGAAATTGAGAGTGTAAAGGGCAAATACTACTTTAATATTATTATGAAAATAGCTCAGACTCTATGAGTCCCCTATAAAGGTCTTGGCACCGCCCCACTCAGGGTACCGTGGCCACACTTTGAGAACCACTGCTCTACTGTGTACCACCATCCTTTCTCTAATACACACACATGAGTTACAGGAAACAAGCTCTGCGGAACATTTTATTTTACTGATCCATCCATTCCTGGATAGCCCAGAGGATCCAATTTATTCAAGCCCTAACATTCTATTCAGTTCTTTGCACCTCAAACTCATTTCTACCAAAGTCCACCTTCCCGACTTTGCAGTATCGGCCTTATGCCCTCAAGCACTCAAGCCTTGCAATGCACAAATAACTTGCTTTCTTAGTTCTACTTTCAAACTCCTCATTCCTTTCCCTTAGTCTATTCCACTCTGGTTAAGGATGAAGGTTAAGATTCAGGAATATGATTGGCCTTGTTTGATGACCCCTTCAGATGACGCCCTAGGGACCCACAGCATGTGTTCGGGTGACATGGAATCATGATTCAGTAAGGAGTACGTGGAAGTTGTTTGGAATTTAAGTCACAAGGCAGGTGTGTATGTGTGTGAAGTGTGTGCTTTGTATGAGAGCAGGATAAGAAGTGAGAAGAATCTAGAATCTCCTGGCAAAAGATTTATTAAACTTCCTCATCACTCTCTCCTATTGCCCCCTCCTTTTTTCTAGACTCAACAACAGAGAAGCTTGTATTCTCCACATTCATTTAAATACTGATTTCTCTTCCTGGCAGGACAAGGAGCTGCTGCATGCCCTTTGGACAGCCAGTTGCCCCCCTTGACCTGTTCAGACCCGAATTGAGAGTTTTTTCCTCTGTGGCTTCAAAGAACATTCACCCACTAATATCCTGTTGATGGCAGCTATATACTTCAAGGAAAGGAGTTCCTGGAATTCAGAAATGCAAAAGTACAACAAAGCAGGGGGCCACAGTCTTTAGCACCCCCGCCCAGGGGTGTTCAAGAGTGCCTAGGGCACTTTGCTGTTGTCAGTCAATCTTTCCCTGCCATCTGTGCCTTTTGTTTATAATGCAGTTGATTAAGATCTGCTTTATTTATCCTAGCTGTTTCAAGTTCAATAATAAGGGGAAATTAGCCCTAGGACTTCCACGATAGTCATTTGGGCTATCACTTTAATGGCCAGAACCCAAGCGAGTCCTTCACGGTCCATCCGCCCTGCTGCCTGCTCTGCGTTGCTACTTGAAGCTTATGGACAGCATCGTTAGCTGCTGCAGGGGCCTCCGGGAACTAAGCATGGACTCAAAGTTCATATGCAAATATTGCACAACCCAGAGGACTAAATTAAGCCAGTTACCCCCTAGCAAAACTTGGCATGAGCCAATGAAAGAAATTAAAACAATGCTTTCCTATTGGTATGGTGCATATGCATGGATGCCCAGGGAACACGGAACCCTCTCCCAAACCCCTTCCGTGGTGAGAATAGCTATTGCTGACCCTTACTGGCCCCCCTCTCAGCCAGATGTGTAGGAAGTGGGAAGTGGGTACTGTTGCTATCACCAGCCCCTGAGGAAACAGGCTTGGGAGGTCAGGCAGCTTGCCCAAAGGTAACTTCACTGTGGATGAAGTCGTAGATAAGAACTTGCTTCCATGGGGTCTGACTCTGCTGCTGGGCAAGTTTACCATTTTACTATTCTGACAAGTGGCTGGGCAAATGCAAGTCATTCAAGGTACCAGGGCCCCTGAAGTTTAAGTTACCGTTTAGGGAATGTACGGTTGTCTGCCTTCCCTCCTTCCCCACTCTTCCCCATCTTAAACTCTCCCACTTCCTCTAGAAGATAAACTGCGGGAGGGGCAAGGACTTGGATTATTATTATTATTATTATCATTATTATTATTATATTGTTATTTTGCTGTAGAATCCTCAGCGCCTAGACACATAGAAGTTCCCAATAAATGCCTACAATGAATGAATGAGTGAGTGAAGGAATGAAGGGAATTGCAACATGGTATACTAATTTCTGATTTATAGGGATTTGTCTGGGGGCCCTGAGAGCAGCCACGGCTTCTCGTTTTCCTTAGTCCTCCCAGCAGAAGGCAGGATTTCCATTATCCAGGGAAGCTCCTGGTATGGAGCCAATTTTTCCCCATACAAATAAATACCTTTTATTTGTTTCACAAACATTTACTGAGCTCATTCTGGGCTCTGCATTAGGCGCTAAGGATAGAGAGGGGAGCAAGGCTCAGTCCCTGACCTCACGGGACCTGCGGGGTGCTCGGGATGGCAGCGCAGCAAGCCAGGAATGACCATTCCGTATGAGGAGTGTGGTGACGGGCGAGTTGCAGTGCTCTGGGAAGGCATGGAGGAGGGCACCCAGCCAGGGGCAGGACTGCTGGAGACGGGATCATCCGGGGAAGTTTCCGGGAAGGAGGGACCTGAGGATGAGTAGCACTGAGGAGGTGAATTACCCAGTTGTGAGTTAAACGTAAAAACTATATTCTTAAAACCACAACTTCTCATCTTTGAGAAAGAATACATCTGTTCTATCTTTTGAATGCTACCACTTCCTGGTGATTAAATGGCGTGTCCATCTAATGTCAGGATGGAGTCAGGAATGAGGACGTCCTGAGACTTACGTGTTTCTACCGTCCTCTATTGAGCAAGTGTGTGGTGTCTTTTTGTTCACCACAGTGAGGGCTTGTCACACCCTCATAATGGCCCCATTGTCAGCACGGCTTTTCGATGTGAGTGTGATAACCGCATCCGGGATGGCTGGACCCCAGCCCTGGGATGGGGCAGAGCACCCTGGCAGGGGGCATCCCGGTGACTGACAGAGGAGGAGGAGGAAGAAGGGGTCCAGGGAGGTGAACCCCCGTGGAGAGTAAGTCTGTCTGGTCCAGCAGTGGGTGAGGAATAAAGAGCTGGAGGCCTGCAGGGCCCAGCTTCCAGGGGTTGGAGTGGATGAGGGACCAGGCTAAGCAGGCAGGGGAGGGGGTAGGAAGGACTTGAAAGCACCGGGTTTGAGCATGAAGGGCTCATCTCTCAGAAGGGCTAGGAGAGTGGGCTGCGCCACCCAACGGCGCCTGGCCTGCAGGTTTCATGGGGCCCAACCTCCAGCCTATTCTCTGCTCTCCCTGCTGTGGTCCCAGAGGGTACGCACACCTGGGGAGGAGGGGGCAGGCTTGCTCTAATTTGCACGAAGATACCTTACAGGCCAGCTGAGTCCTGCAGAAGGACTGTGTCAGTGACGTGCAGAACAAAAAGGGGCTCATTTCTAGAAAGGAAGGGGGAAGAAGGAAGAAGGCAAGAACCCAGACCCGGGGACCCAATTACAAAATCATTTTGATGGTTTGGCTCCCAAGTGAATCCCCGGTATCTAGAGCGGGGGGAGGCAAATAGTTCAATAAATAGTTGTTGAATGAATAAATGAGTGAATAGCCAGATGAGAACCGAGGCTCAGGGCCTGGGGGTGAGGGCACTCACAGATGGTGGTGAAGTAGCCCCATCTGCCGTGGGCAGGGAGCCAAGGAAGCTTTACCCTCCAGTGTCTGTATCCAGGGGAGCCAGACGCGGAGTGGGGCTGGTTCCGTGGCTCTGCCCATCAGTCACAGGCCTGAGGTTTGGCTCTCATTATCCCGGAGATTTTCACTGCCTGGGGTATTGCAGGAGAGTGTCATCTTTTTCAAAGTCCAGGCTTGGAGGTCAGAAATGACTCGTGCCAAACCAAACTCTCTGCGACAGGTCCTTACGCAGACCACTTAACCTCCCTCAGGGGCAGTGTCCTTATCCGTGAAAAGGGAAACATAATAGGCTATCGTGGTTAAGATCCGAGGCTCTGCGTTTTAACTGCCTGCTTTTGAATCTCAACTCCACCACCTGCTAGCTACCTAATTCTCTCTGCACCTCAGTCTCCTCGCTTGTAAAAAGGGACCCATGAAAGCATTTCCCTCATGGGAGCCTTGTGAGCGTTAAATGAGTCAATACACACAAAGTCCTTAGAGCACTGTCCTATCAGCCATCGTCTTCATCACTATCATCCCCACTGCCTCAAAGGGCAGTCGTGAAGATGTGTGGAGATAATAAGCAAGCTCGGCACAGTGCCTGACACATGGCAACTCCCTCCCACTGGCTTCATTCCTGCTGTAATTACCCAGTGTCCCTCCCCTGCGACTTCACCAGAAGATTCCATGTGACCTTCCCTGTTTTCATCCTAAACCAGCAGCTCATCCAACCCCGCTGGTAAGGGAAAACGAGAACACTCAACCTTTCCTTCCTTGTTCTTGTTCCTTTCAATTAAGTGGCTTGAGAAGCTGAAAGGGCAGGAGACCGTGGACAGACCCTGTCCTGAGGAGGAAGGCGATCTGGACTCAGATATTGTTCCATTTGTCCGTCTCCCGTGGGCTGAAGCTGAGATTTTTTTTGAGCCACAGACAGGTTCTGGCCTCAGAAGTCCAGTCCCATCCTCTCAAGAAGCATGGGTGGCCTATGCCTTATTTTTCTCTATTTTCAGGGAGGCACTTGTGGTTGAGAGAGGCGAGGTCACACCACAGGGCAGGGACTCCTCTCATCCTGCTGGCTACCATATCCCAGCGCCTTCCCTGGGCCTGGCATGGGACCACTACCTAGAAAGGCGGAGACAAATGCCACCTGCCCCAGGCCCAGTGGGGTCGGATTTTAAGACTTGAGCACAGCTCTACTTGACCCCACCCTCTCCTTTCTTTACACTATACAATATCTTAGACGTCAGTGATCTGAGTTTTGGGGTATTTGGGGGTGGGGAATTGATGGCAGTTGCACCCTTATTGTGGTAAGAAGCACAGAGCATGAAATTCTCCGTCTTCGTCATTTCTAAGTGTATCGTTCAGCAGTATCGAGTGCACTCACGTTGCCATGAAACAATGATCGGAGCTTTTAAAGTTTAATGACATAAAACAATTTATGTCTATTGTCCGACAACTCATGAGAACATCTAGTTGTTGATGGTTTGGGTCTCCCCCCTTGTTGGGGTGACGTCGTTTGCTCTCCTAAAGTTTATTACCCAGCGTGCGAAACAGGTCTGTCTCGTGTTTAAAAACATCAAGAAAAAAGCAGAAAGATTTGATTCTGTATTTTGGTTTCGCAGACCCAGGACCATATGTTTACAAAATATAACATCTGATCCAGATTTCACTGCACAGTGGAAACTGAATAGAAACTCTAGTGGAATTTTTCCAAATCCTTCTCATTAAGGAAGACACTCCTAGTATTCTTTTTTAATGAAAGAAAACAATGCAAGTGTTTTTTAGTAGTTTTATTTTCTATTTTTAATACTTTCTAGGTGACATAAAGGATTTCCCTTTTTCCAGTTTTTAGAAATTTTTAATCTGATTACCAGAGAACGAGAGGTGCATCGCAGAAAACGTCAACATTTAACAAATGTATGATTAAGAAAATAAAAGTAACTTTAATCCAACCTCTAGTGACGGCCACTGCGGCACATTCTTCTAGAGCTTCCTTGAAAATACTGACACACAAAGACACATAATGTCTTTGTAATTATATTTCACATATAACTTGGTACACGGTCTTTTAGGCTTTTTCCTTAATAGTATACAATATCTACTTTATAGACGTCAGAGATTATATTGTTTATATTCTTTTGCAATTTGCATTTTTCATGTAAATGTCTTGGATATCATTCCATGTCAGAACACACAGATCCTTTTAAACAGCTGAATAGTATTTCATGGTTTGTACCGTGAAACACCTCTCTGGTCCCGTACTGAGGGACCCTGGGCCGTTTTCAGGTTTTTGCTTGTCCCTACAGTGCTGCAGTGAGCAGGGAGGCCATGCCCGTATGATTCCTTTCGGTCCATGGTATCAGGCGGGAGTCCTTGTACTTTCTTGCTTGAGCTTCCCCTTCCCTTCCCTTTACCCTGGCTCCCTGGAGGACCCCTTACTCGCTCTGGCATCTGTCATCCAGCCTCCCGAGCCTCTGAACTATTACCTGTCTGGGGAGGATACGAATTCTTGCCAACTTCTTCCCTCAGGGCTGTCACAAGGACTGAGATCATATTTGCTGAGCACTTTGCATTCCCTTAATAATTGCCAATACATAAATATAAAATGTTTTCAGTTCCAACAGAGCTTTTGGATGCCTTTCAGGAAGAAGTGAGGGCCCATTTAAAATAACTGTGTCGGTATAAATACTCACAGCCTGTCCTTTGTATTCTAAATGACACTGCTGAGAGCGGAGAGCTCGCTGGAGCTGGGTTCAGGCGCAGTTTACTTCCTGGGTCCTGGTGGCTGAAGACCGGGGAGGCATGAGACCCCCTACCGGGGGGCCACCTATGGGAGCGGTGTCAGTCTCTTGAGATTTCAGATGAAACGAAGCACTTTTCTTTTGCACGCTCATCTGCTCAACACTCAATCCTCAGGAGTCGACCTGGAGCGAGGAGAGAGGCAGGGGGAGTCCAGCAAGGAGCAGAGCTCCCGCCTCGAGGAAGCTTACAGTCTAGCACATGACCCAGAGGGCCACTGAGCCTTGGTGTCCTTTGAGATACAGAAGAGCTGGGTTCAAATTCCCAAGTCCATGCTCCGCCGAAGCCCAAAGCCTTCCAGGATGTGTGCAAAGCACCAGCTGAGGGTTTTACGTCCTTGGCTCCCTCTCCCTGTGACTCCTGCTTCCAAGGCGATGACCTCTGTCTGTGTAGCTCAGGCCAGGGAGGAACATCAGCCCCTTCCTCTTGTTCCACAGAGCCCCCCTTCTCCCAAAACATGCGTGAGCTTCAGTCACTTCCCCAGACGTTTTTGAGGGGTATCACAGGGAAAAAGACGCTTCTACGGGACAGAAAAGCAAACGACTTCCAATGGTAACGACCAGCAATTACATGGTGCTCTCTCTACACCCGGCTCCGATCCATGCACTTGACCAATTACATGGTGCTCTCTCTACACCCGGCTCCGATCCATGCACTTGACCAATTACATGGTGCTCTCTCTACACCCGGCTCCGATCCATGCACTTGACCAATTACATGGTGCTCTCTCTACACCCGGCTCTGATCCATGCACTTGACAGTTAACTTACATAAACTTCCCAACTATCCTGGAGAGGTAGATACTATCCTTGCCCCATTTTGAAGATAAGAACATTAAATGTAGCTGACACTGTGGGACCCTCCTCATATTCCTTTGGCCTTCACCGTTTTAGCACCCGCCAGCCCCAGTTCCCACTGCCACCGTGTCTATGCGGAGAGCTTTCTCTGCCCACGTGTGGCAGGCCAGACGTGCCAGGGGGGTTACTGTCCCCTGAGAGCAGCCCTCAGCCAATGACTGATGGGAGCTGGTATAGAACCCCCGTCTCCTGTGCCCCTTGAGTTTCATAACTCAGAGGCACATGTTTTACGTGTGTCCCCCGATTTCTCTGGGGGCTGATGCTCCAGCTGTCCACATACGCTCATGGGCCTCCTTCCCTTCCTGTGTCACTTTCTCCCTCCCTCATGCACAGTTCCGGGAATTACCTCCAAATCAACTACTTTCACTCAAATGGCTATTTTAGGGTCTGCTCCTGGGGAAAACTCAACCGAGATGCTGAATCGTGCATACGAGGTCACATGACTGCCTGGATTCAAACCCAGAGCGTCTGGACTGGAGTCTGTGATCTTTGCCACCACATCACATGGCCTGTCAGCTTCAAACCGAATGCAAGGCGTACCCATTTAAAGGCATTCTCGACCAAAAGGGTGGCATAGGAGCCCCCAGCTTCTGTCCCCCGATGAAGAACAATGATTAGATAGCATCCATGAACAAAAACACCTTTGGGAGAGCTCAGGAGTCTGCTTAAGGAACGCCAGCAACACAGTGGAACACAACGTCTGAGAACTGCACAAAAAGGGCAGGAAGGACAGCTTCACCCTCCGGTGTCTGCCAACCCCAGGCCGGCTCTGCTCAGCATCGAGAATGAACTTCCCTGCCAGAAAGTGCTCTCCTCCCTGGGAAGGGGGCGGCAGGGTGAGCGGCCATCTGCCCACCTTTCTGGGACACTGCACAGGGACGCAGCTTGGTTTCACCCCACCGAGAAGCACCAAGCTGAGATGGAGAGACAGGCCTGGGAACCGAGAAGAAGTCCAGGGTTCACGAGCATCAGGCACGCTGCAGGAGCAACCGGAGTTCCCGGTGGTCTGCCCTGCAGAGGGCCCGGCAGCTTTAGCCACTGAAGAAACCAACGGCCAGCACAGCCACTGCGGACCCCTTGCAGATGCCACTACTGAGGTTTTCCCACTGTAAGTTTTCCCACTCTCAGACGCAGCCGCCTGAGTCTCTCCCCACCTCCTCCTCTTCCGACCCCTGGAGCCCCAGCTCCACGCTGGCAGCCCGCCTTGGCCTCTGCGGCTATGTGAGGGCAAGACGCTAGCCCCGACCCTTGCAGCTGGTCCCCCACTGCTGTGCGCACATCCGGGGCTAGTCCCTCCGGTTGTGCTCCTGCACACCACCAAACCATGCACGCGCCCGTGATGGGAACCCACAGCCACTGGAGTGCACCCTGATAGCCAGGGTTCCCTCAGCCGCTGTCGGCCTGGGTCGGGCCCTGACTCCTATCACTCCCCGCACCATGGGGCTCTCCTAACACTAAGTCCCTGTGGTTCCACACCTGCATCCTGCTGGCCCAGCTTCTGTCACTGGCCTCTCCTGCCATGCGTGTGCCCAGGTGAGGCCCTACACCATAGAAGGGCACGCTGCATGGATGTGGCCAGGGATGCCGGGGCCCTTGCGGCTGCTGGGAGGCTCACAGCTGCCCCCAGCCCTTGCTACCGGCCCTGGCCCTCACTACTACGTGTATGCCTGGAACCAGCCCCTGCCACCACCTGCCGCTGTCTCCTGAAGTTGAGTGTGTAACACACCTTGCGCTTCGGCTACCACCACTCCGTGCCCCGGCCCCTAGCCGCTGAACCTGGAGGCAGCGGGTGGATGACCCCAACAGCCCTTGCAGGCACTGAAGAACCCCCTGCAGCACTCTCCAAGGACCACACAGTTGTCCATGTTGTAGACTTATGGAACACCATTAAAAGGCACAATCGATGTATTCTTGGAGTCCCGGAGGGAGAAAGTAAGGAGAAAGGGGCAGGAAGCTTTTTAAAAGAAATAATGGCTGAGAACTCCCCCAAACTGGGGAGACATCTGGATACCCAAATTCATGAAGCTCACAGGTCCCAAACAAATTCAATCTGAAGAGATCGGTCCAATACACACTATATTAAAACTGCCCAAACTCAAAGACCAAGAGAGAATCTTGAAAGCAGCAGGGCAAAAGAAGCTTGTCACCTAGAAGAGAGCCCCCATAAGGCTATGGGTGGATTTCTCAGAAGAAACCTTATAGGCCAGCAGACTGGGGGATGATGTATTCAAAGTGCTTCAAGAAAAAACTGCCAAGCAAGAATATTTCATCTGCCAAAGTTTCCTTCAGACTCTTAACTCTAGGAAACACACTGAGGGGGGCGCCTGGGTGCCTCAGCTGTTAAAAGAGTCTGCGTTCAGCTCGGGTCGTGATCCCAGGGTCCTGGGATCGAGTCCCACATCGGACTCCCTGCTCGGCAGGAAGCCTGCTTCTCCCTCACACACTCCCCTTGCTTGTGTTCCCTCTCTTGCTGTCTCTCTCTGTCAAATAAATAAAGAAAATCTTTAAAAAACAAAACAAAACAAAACAAAACTGAGGGGTGCTGGAGGGGAGGTGGGTGGGGGGATGGGGTAATTTGGTGATGGGCATTAAGGAGGGCACTTGAAGGAATGAGCCTTGGATGTTGTATGCAACGGATGAATCCCTAAATTCTACCTCTGAAACTAATAATACATTCTATGTTAATTAAATTGAATTTAAATTAAAAATTAAAAAAAAAAAGAAATGAAGGAGAGACAAAGACTCTCACAGGCAAACAAAAGCCAAGGGAGTTCACCACCACTAAACCTGCCTTACGAGACATACTGTAAGGAGTTTTTCAAGCTGAAATGCAAGGACATTAATTAATAACAAGAAAATATATGAAAATGTAAAATACACCGATAAAGGTAAGTATATAGTCAAATTAGAACACCCTAATATTATAATATGGTGGTGAGTTACTGATTTATTCTAGTATAAAAGTTAAATAACAGAAACATAAAGAATAGCTATAGCTACAATAAATTATTAATGGATAAACATCATAAAAATATAAATTGTGATATCAAAACCATAAAATGTGGCAGGGGGAATAAAAGGGTGGAGTTTTTGTACGTGATCAAAGTTAGTTGTTATTAGCTTAAAACAGATCGTTGTATCTCTAAGATATTTCATGCAAGTATCAGGGTAACTGCAAAGCAAAAACCTATGGTAGATGTACAAAAGACAAAGAGAAGCACCTCGAGGTATACTACTACGAAAACTCACCAATTCACAAGATAGACAGCAAGAGGGGAGCAATAAAACTACAAAAACAATCTGAAAACAATTAACAAGATGGCATCAGTGAGTCTTTACCTATCAATAATTACTTCACACATAGATGGATTAAATTCTCTAATCAGAAATCATAGAGTTGCTGAATGGATTTAAAAAACAAGACCCAGGGTGCTTGCATGGCTCGGTCGGTTACTCATCTGCCTTCGGCTCAGGTCATGATCCCAGGGTCCTGGGATTGAGCCCTGCATCATCAGGCTCCCTGCTCAGTAGGGGAGCCTGCTTCTCCCACTCCCTCTCCCTCTGCCCCTGCTCATGTGCTCTCTCTCTCTCATTCACTCTATCTCTCAAATAAATAAACTTTAAAAAATCTTTAAAAAAATAAAATTGAAATAAAAAACAAGACCCATTATGCTGGATATAAAAAACTCCCTTCAGCTGTAAGGACTACATACACTCAAAATGAAGGGATGGAAAAGATGTTTTATGCAAATGGAAACCAAAAGAGAGCAGAGGTAGCTATACTTGTATCAGACAAAACAGACTTTAAGCTAAAAGCTCCAATAAGAGACAACTAAGGCCATTATATAATGATAAAGGGTTCAGTTCCTCAAAGGGATATAACAATTCTAAATATATATGTACCTAACATCAGAGCACATAAATATATTAAGCAAATACTAACAGATCTGAAGGGAAAAATAGACAATACAATAGTAGTAGGGGTATTACTACTTTCAACAATGGATAGATTATTTAAAGAGAAAATCAAAAGGACACATTGGACTTGAACTGTACTTTAGACAAGTAGACCTAACAAATATATACAGAGCATTCCATCTAACAGCAGCAAGAATACTTTTTCTTCTCAAGGACACAGAACAGTCCCCAGGATAGATCATATGATAGGTAGGTGACAAACAAGCCTTAGCAAATTTTAAAAGATTGAAATCATATCAAATATCCTTTCTGACCACAATGGTTTGAAACTAGCAATCAACAGAGGAAGAGAACTGGTAAATTCACAAGTATATGGAAACTAAACAACACACTTTTGAACAACCCATGACAATCACAAGGGAAATAAAAAAAATATATCTTGAAACAAATATAAATGGAAGCACACATACCAAAAACATACAGGATGCAGCAAAAGCAATTATAAGAGTGAAGTTTATGATAATAAACATCCACATTAAAAAAAGAAAAAGCTAGAAAAAGAGAAACAAGCTAAGCCCAAAGTTACCAGAAGGAAGGAAACAGCAAAGATCAGACCAAAAGTAAAAGAGATAGAGAATAAAAAAAAAAATGGACAAAATAAAGGAAATTTTTTGTTTTTTGAAAAGATAAACAAAATAAGCAAGAATTACCGAGGGCTAAAAAGAAAGAGAAGAGTCAAATAAATAAAATTATAAATGAAAGAGACATTATAATTGACACCACAGAAATACAAAGGATTATAAGAGACTACCATGAACAATCATACACGAACAAATGAAACAACCTTGAAGAAATTAATAAATTCCTAGAAACATACAACCTACCAAGACTAAATCATGAAGAAATAGAAAATCTGAAAAGATCAATAATGAGTAAGGAGACGAAATTGGTAATCAAATTTCCATACTACCCAAAGCCGTGTGTAGATTCAATGCAATCCCTACGAAAATTCCAATGGCATTTTTTTTTCAAAGAAATAGAAAAAACAGTCCTAAAATTCCTATGGAACCGGAAAAGATCTTGAATAGGCAATGCAGTCTTGAGAAAGAAGAACAAAGCTAGAGGCATCACACTTCCTGATTTCAAACTATATTACAAAGTTATTACACCATATTTTTGGCATAAAACAGACACATACACCAATAGAACAGAATAGAGAGCCCAGAAATAAACCTACACATGTATGGTCAACTAATCTTTAAGAGAGGTGTCAAGAATACACAAGGGGGAAAGGATAGTCTCTTCAATAAATGGTGCTGGAAAAACTGGATTTCCACATGCGAAAGAATGAAATTGGACCCTGATCTTACACTACTCATAAAAATTAACTTCAAATGGATTAAAGGCTTAAACACAAGACCTGAAACCATAAAACTCCTAGAGGAAAACATAAGGAAAAGCTCCTTGATCTTGGTCTTGGCAAGGATTTTTTAGATAGCACACTAAAAGCATAAGAAACAAAAGCAAAAATCAGTATCAAGCTAAAAAGATTCCACACAGCAAAAGAAACAAGCAACAAAATGAAAACGTAACCTGTAGAATGGGAGAGAATATTTATAAACTGTTTATCTGATAAAGGGTTAACATCCAAAATATATAAGGAACTCCCACAACTCAATAGCCAAAAAATATTCTGATTTAAAATTGGGCAAAGGGGGCGCCTGGGTGGCACAGCGGTTAAGCGTCTGTGCCCTTCGGCTCAGGGCGTGACCCCAGCGTTATGGGATCGAGCCCCACATCAGGCTCCTCCGCTATGAGCCTGCTTCTTCCTCTCCCACTCCCCCTGCTTGTGTTCCCTCTCTCGCTGGCTGTCTTTCTCTGTCAAATAAATAAATAAAATCTTTAAAAAAATAAAATAAATTAAAATTGGGCAAAGGACCTGAGTAGAATTTTTTTCAAAGAAGACATACAAGTGGTCAATAGTATATGAAAAGATGTTCGACATCACTAATTATCAGGGAAATGCAAATCAAAACCACAATGAGATGTCACTCCAAATCTGTTTAGATGGCTATTATCAAAGACAAGAGATAACATATGTTGGCAGGGGTATGGAGAAAAGGGAACCCTCGTGCCCTGTTGGTGGGAATGCAAACTGGTACAGCCACTGTGGAAAACAGTATGGAAGTTCTGCAAAAACTTAGGAATGGCAGTCCCATCTTTAGGTATATGTCCGAAGGAAATGAAATCCCTATCTCCAAGAGATATCTGCACTCCCATGTTCATTGCATGAACTCCCATATTCACAATAACCAGAATATGGAAGCAGCCTAAGTATCCATCGTCAGAGAAACAGTGTGGTATATATGTACGACAGAAGATTTTTCAGCCATTAAAAAGAAGAAGAAGAAGGAGAAGAAGGAGAAGAAGGAGAAGGAGGAGAAGGAGGAGAAGGAGGAGAAGAAGAAGAAGAAGAGGAGGAGGAGGAGGAGGAGGAGGAGGAGGAGGAGGAGGAGGAGGAAGAGAAGGAGGAAGAAGAAGAAGAAGAAGGAAACCCTGCCTTTTGTGACAACATGGATGGACTTTGAGGGCATTAAGCTAAGTGAAATAAGTCAGACAGAGAAAGACAAATACTGTATGATCTCATTTAGATGTGGCATCTCAAAAAGCCAAACTCAAAGAAACAAAGAGAAGAACGGTGGTCGCCAGGGGCTGACGGGTGGGTGAAAGGTGAAGTTGTTGGTAAGAGGTAAAAGGGTACAAACTTCTGGTTATAGGAGCGAGAAGTTCTGGGGATGTAATGCACAGCATGGTGACTATAGTTAACAATACTGGATCGTACACTTGAAAGTTGCGACGAGAGTAGAATTCTCAATGTTCTCACCGTAACAATAACAACAACAAAATGGTAATTTGTGAGGTGAAGGATGTGTAACTAATATTATTGTAGTAAACATTTGCAATATATATATATATATGTATGTATTAAATCATCACATTGTACATCTTAAGCTTACACAATTTTATATGTCACTTATATCTCCATGAAGCTGGAAAAAAATCAAGGCATTCCTCACCACAGAGGAGTTTCCCAGGCCCTTGATCCCTCTCTAAGAAATATTATAATGGCTGCCACGTACTGCTCGGCCTTGTACTAAGTGTACACAGCCTTATTTAAAAATCACAACAAACCTGTAAGAGACATTTTTTTAAAGATTTTATTTATTTGAGAGAGAGAGAGAGAGCATGGGGGGGGGCAGAAGGAGAGGAAGAAGCAAACTCCCCACTGAGCAGGGAGCCCCACACGGGGCTCAATCCCATGACCCTGAGATCATGACCTGGGCCAAAGGCAGACGCCTAACTAACTGAGCCACCCAGGCGTCCTCAAGAAAGGCACTTTTATTAATCTCTGTTTTCTAGGTGATATATCTGAGACTAGGAGAATTTAAGATTTACCTGCCCAAGACCACTTGAAAATGGAGCCAGGGTTTGCACACAAGTCTTTCTAAATCCACTACTCAGACCCTCCTCCACTACACCATCTACCATAGCATGGTAAGTGCTGACATGGAGGAAAATGGGGTACAAGATGTGTTCGTGGCCAATGTATTAGTTTTTGATCGCTGCAATGGTAAATTGCCACAAATTTAGTGGCTTACACAATGCAAATTTATATTTCATATTTCTTATGTTAGAAATCCAACATAGGCCTCAGTATGCCAAAATCACAACATCAGTTCCTTTCCAGAGGTTCTGAAGGGAGAATCTGTTTCTTTGCCTTTTCCAGGCTTTAGAACCTTTCAGTGTTCCATTGTCAAAGCCAACAATGTCACATGTCTTTGGCCTTCTCTTGTCACATCTCTGTCTCTGAATGACACTGTATGGAAAGGTTTTCCAATTTTAAGGCCCATATGATTTGATTGGGCCCACCTAGACAACCCAGCTTGCTCCTTCCTTCTCGTAGTCTTTAACCTTAATCACATCTGCAAAATCCCTTCCGCCATATAAGGTCACATTTTCACAGGTTCTAGGGATCAGGATCTGGACATCTCTGGGAGGCCACTATGCTGCCTACCACTGCTAAGTTCTATCATTTCAGAGAGGGCTTTCATGAGAGGGTGGGCTGAGTTTTACAAAGATGAAAAAAATGTAAAAGAGTAGACTGTCCATTGTAGAATAACGAAGACTTCCTTGACTTGGAGCCAGATGGAGCCACTAGTGGGCTGAGCCAATTGTGGACACAAAGAAGCCCCGGGAAGAAGATACTGAGAAGACCAGATTAAGAACAATTCTAGACCAAGACATCAATCTACACAATAGAGGGATTTGTGTGGGAATGCTTAGTCTCTTGCCAGAAGTGGAGTCGAGTGAACCCTCCTTGTATCAGTATGGTGCTTTTGCCTACAAATAACAAAATGTCCAGCCAATAGTAGGCTAAATTATAAAGATGCTTAATTATCTCACATTTCAAGAAGTATAGAGGTGGAGGTTCCAGGGTTGTCTGGTTGTTCAACAAGATTATCGAGGATCCAAGGCTCTTTCCATCTCTAGCTCTGCCATCCTCAGTGTGCTAGGCTATGCTTGTCCTCATGGTGAGAAGATGGCTGCCTAAGTACAAAGTGTAATGTCTTCATATTAATCAGCCTAGAAGGGCAGGAAGGAAGTTTAGTTGTGGGAAAGGAACTCCTCGTTATGGATCTCTTTCTTATTAGGGAGGAAGGCTTTCCCAGAACTCCTCATAGATCTTCTTTCTCATCTCATGTCTGGTCAGATGCCCACAATTAAGTCAAACACTGGTAAAAAAGGAAGGAGATTGCCACGACTGGCTTAGATCAATGCTGACCATCCCCTGAGGCAATACACATTGTCCCTCAAACAAAACCTGAGTTATGTTAGCAAGGAAGAGGTGGGCAATAACGATTCCTCCATAACCTAGGAAACCAACAATGCCTCATAGCTTAAGAAACATTACTGGAGATCTATTCTAGTTAGGAATATAAAAACCCATAACTTCTTACAGCTTTTCTTTCACTCTGAGCCAAAAACTCCACTCAAGACAAACTCTCCAGTGTATTCCCACAATCCCTTGTCACCTTCTTTTCTTCCTTCCCCTCATTGAGGATTTCTCCCTTACAGCCTGTGTTACTTTGGGCAGGTTACTTAACCTCCCTGAACCTTGATATTTTCATCATAATATCTAGCTTCCAGGATTGTTTTAGGGATGAAGTGATATAACAAATGTAAAAGTATGTAGCCTAATCCCTGGCACATATGAAATGTGAAATAGATATTGGTTAAATAGTAATGATAACAGGGATTTGTATATGCTGGTGACCAGGCTTTAAATGTCCACACTAAGAACACAATGGAAATGTTGTAAGGGGCCTTGTAGAGTCTGCACAGTGAGCTGACAATCAGCCAACAGATAGTCACTGTGTGAGTTCTCTTTGTCCATAATGTCAGTTAAAATCTCCAGGCCTGTTAAGAAGAATCTGCTTGTACCAGCATTTTCTAGCAGTTTGGTAGGGGAGATATAATTGTGGTTGCCTTTATTTAAAACAGGTCATCAAGGCTAGGGGGTGGCAGCAGGACAGAGTCAGAGCTGACAGGTGCCAGTGTGAAATGAAGGGAGAAAGGCTTTCTAATTATCTGGGGTGGGTATAGGTCACTGAGCCTTTCTCAGCGACAACGGGGACCTTGACCTTGAAGCTGGTGTGAGTCAAACTTGTCATCAGGGAACGTGTTCCTGAGGGGTGTCTCAGGTGCCCCTCACCTCACCCATGTGAGCCCTGTCCGTGAGACCAGCTGCGTGCCTGAGGCCAGATGGCTGTTACCCTCTTTCCTATTTCAATCTCAGGCCTTACTGCTGGGAGGAGATTGGGTGGCCACATCTAACTTTGGGGAGGAGAAGGGGAAGAAAGCAAAAGGATGTCTGTTAGTCCATACTTAATACTGATATTCCAGTTCTTACAGACACACCTCCACGCTCTGCCCCTTCATGATCTCAACAAAAAAAAATACACACACTTGGTTATCTGGTCTAAGTAACTTTTAAAGGCTGTTGGCTGCTTTTCTCAGCATCTCCTCTTGTGAGGTAAGCAGAAGCAGAGCTGGCTCGACCGTGGAAGGTCTTATCACCTAAAGGGAGCGCCTGGCCCAGGAGCATCAGCGTCCCCTGGGAGCTTGTTGGAAATGCAGTATCTCAGGTCCCTTCCTACACATTGAATCCAACCTGCAATTTGACAACATTGCCCGGTAATTGGTATGCCCTTAAAGTTGGAGAGGTTCTGGTCTCCCTGCCCCGCTGCCTGCCTCCCCTGTCACTGACAAGAGAGGACCATCATAGGACTTGGCACTAGAGATTGTGGCTCCACTGGTGAGCCAGGATTTTCTAATGTTCTCTCACTAGCCCCTCCTTGATCGACAGTGATTAGAACCCTATTGTCCATAAAGAGCCACCGATACTATTTGAGCATTTATTCTACCAATATATATACATGGTTTATTACAAACTTAAGATCATTCACTATATGCTATTTTGGAATCTGCTCGTTTTGCTTAGCAATAAAACGCAACTATCCATGACACTGGGCATCCTTCTATTTTATCAGTTTTTTTAAAATAATTTTTATTTTGTTATATTAGTCACCATACAGTACATCCCCAGCTATTTTATCAGTTTTAATCCCTGCATGGCAATCCACTTGCATAAATATTCTCTGGTTGATTTAATCAGTTTTCAACCATTGCCCATCAGGGTTGTTTTCATTTTTATTAAAAATAATCTTATATGTTACAATGAATATCACTGACACTAAATCTTTGCTACCAGCTCAGAAACAGACCTATGCGTATATGGGAACTTCATATATGACAATGTGGCACCACAAATCAATAAGAAAAGGCAAGTTTGTCAGGTAGATGGCACTGAGAAAATGGGAAAAAATATACTAGAACATCTCTATGGTTATGATCAAGGACAAACCCCAGGTGATAATGTGGTGGCCTAAATATGACATGTAAAAAAATCATACAATAAGATAAAATGTAGCAGAATACCTTGTACTTGAGATTGTAGATGGACTTTGCGTGCAAAATTGGAAAGAATATAAACTATGACGTAAAAAATTTATATATATATATATATATATAAAAGATGTATCCATTCATTTTAGAGAGAGAGAGCGAGAGAGCAAGTGGGGAGAAGTAGAGGGAGAAGGAGGGGGAGGGAGAGGGAGAGAGGGAGAGAGAGAGAGAGAGAGAGAAGCAGACTCCCCGCTGAGCACAGAGCCAGATGTGGGGCTCCATCTCACAACCCTGAGATGTCAACCTGAGCCAAAACCAAGAGACAGATACTTAGCTGACTGAGCTACCCAGGTGCCTCCCCAAAACTGATATATTTGATTATCTCTATTTTAAGGATTTCTGTTCAACGAAAGATACCATGAACAAGGCACAAATCAATAAGGAGAAGATACTCGCAATGCTTAAAACTCACAGATGACCAATATCTAGATTCTAGAATATTCCAGAAACTCCTGCAAATCAAAATAAAAATCAGCAACAGCACTAGGAAAATAGACAAAAAGTAGCAACCGGCAGTTTACCAAAAAAAAAAAAAAAAACCCAGAGGGCTAATAGGCATGTAAAGAAATGCTCAAACTCATGAGTCATCAGGGAAATACAATCTGTTACAGCGACAAGGTATCCCCTCACACATATTAGATTGGAAAGATTAGAAGGTGATGAGTGTCAAGTGTTGGGAGAGACGTAAGGATAAACCCTGCATTACTGCGGGTGAGGGCAGGGAAGGGTACGGCCTTCCCTGAGAGTCTCCCAGCAAGATCAAGTCAAATTAAATGTGCACATACTCTCCAGCCCAGCAATTTCACCCCTGGAGACATACCACAAGGACTTGCTTACCCATGTCCGTAAAGGAACGTGTGTGAGGTTTTCATGACAGCATTATATTTGAGGACGAGGAATTGAAGGTAACTGGGTGAGCATCACTGGAGAATGGAAAGGCAAAATTTGTTGCAGGAGTTCATGCAGCATTTGGAAGAAACGGATCTTGTTACACAGAGCTACTGGCTGGCTGGATCTTAACACGGTGGTGGGCAAAGAAGTTAAGAGAGAGAATAAGTTACGACACAATATGGTGAAGTAGATTAAAATATATATGCAAACAAGGCAATAGGCATTTTGCAAGAGCCCCCAAAACAAAACAAAACAAAAGCTGCACTGAGATACAGTAGCTTGCTGGCCTATGTCAAAGGAAGGGCAGTGGCAGAAAGGAGAGGGAAGAGAAGAAAAATGAACCTGGGAAAAAGCCTCGAAGGACCACTCAGGCACAAAGACGTATGAATTACTCGGGCCTTTGCACCTGAGGGGGGAGAGCTTTATTCATATTCATAATTATTTTTATAGAACGAGTTCCTAGAAGTGAGATGATTTTACTTCATCCTTAACTTAAAAAGATGGAAAAGCAACAGGGCTTCCCAGGGGCTGAAGGCCTGTGAGTAGAGGACCCTCAGCTACCATTCTGGGACTCGAGCTCGGAGCTGTTTCCTTAGTCCCCCAGGGCAGTGGGAGCTTACCCTCCTGGAGTGAATTTCAGCTGCATATTCCCTGGCTGGGCCAAGAGATAGAGGGGCCGACTCAGCAGCCACTCTGAGATGTGGCTGCTGATAAACTCCAGGAGAAGCCGATCATGTGTGTGTGGATTATCTCATGACAGCATTAGATTAGCCCTGCACGTTAACATCACAGGACCTTAAACTCAGAGTTGGATGGAGTCTTGGGGTTGACCTCCCACCCATCGTTGGAGCCCCTCTGATAGCCTTTTGCCTGCTTCAGCAGAGGCAAAGAGCTCGGTAGCATGTGTGGCCATCCTCACCCCCCTCCATTCCCCAATCCTGCAGACCCCTATTCCTCGAGCCCTCTCTCGCATGCCTGGGAGTCCGGGCCCTTCACCAGCCCAACGGACTCCTTCCAGTGTAGGTCGGTCTCCCTCTGATCTGTTACCAAAACGGGCCGCTGTGGAGGCGGCCTGTCTGGGATCTTACTGTCCTGAGGACCATATCTAATTGAAGAGCCAGACTCAGCTCATACACACTGACTGGAGATAATCCGACCTGGGCTGGTTGGCATGGTGACCTCTCTACCCACAGTGCTCTAGGTCAGGGACCAGGGTGCTGCTGCTCGGGTGGAATGTAGCCCACGAGCCAAAAGCTGAGGATGATGTGATGTTATACTCTAAAGGTTGTAGCGAAGAAGAAGGAGGAGAAGGAGGAGAAGGAGGAGAAGGAGGAGAAAGAAGAGAAGGAGGAGAAGGAGGAGAAGGAGGAGAAGGAGGAGAAGTAGGAGAAGGAGGAGAAGGAGGAGAAGGAGGAGAAGACAAAGAAGAAAATGAAGACCATGCAGCAGATACTGTACATGGACCACAAAGCCTAAAATATTCCCTATCTGGCCCTTTACAGAAAAAGTCGGGGAGGGCTGCCCTGGAAGCTTCACAGCGTGGACATTGCTGGGAAGCTTCTCAGAAATGCGGGGTCTCTGGTGCATGCCAGAACTCCAACATCAGAACAGGCATTTTGACAGGAGCACCCAGTGATCTGCGAACACACAGAGAAGTCTGGGAAGCCTCAGCCGAGGCCTGGCTGTTTCCTGGGTTTGGTCATGAAGACGCAGGCTCTCGAGCTGGACGACAAGGGTTCGAATCCTCATTCCACCACTTCCTTGCAGAATGACTGGGGAAGTCATGTCATCATTATCAAGCCCTGTTTCCTCATTCCTGAAATGGGATGGTCATACTTTTAATCTACAAGGGTTTTAGTCAGGCTGGATTAAAGAAGCCCAGAGTCAGGGCTCCATCTACGCTAGATTCATTTCTACTGTAATTGTTTCTAACATAAGCCCTTGGTTCTCTCTGCCTCAAAACAGGAGAATCTACTTTGCATCAATTACCCAGAACTTTGCCCTGATGGACCTGGGTGTTTCCTCAGAATCCTGGCTATGCAAATACTCTGAGTCAACAGGTGAGAAGGGCAAGGGCAAGTCTGTGCTCGGCCCCACCTTGCAGGCTGTTTGTCTTCTACACAGGGAGAGGGAAATAATTGCTTTCTGATTGTGGACAAATTGGTTTGTGTGGGCCAGATTTAGAGGCTCTGGTTCCCCTGAGAAACACACTGCTTGGATCAAACTAAAACAAGGTTCAAAGAAAAAAACCAAGCTCCTGCCCAGTGCCCAGGAAGCTGCTAGAAGTAGGCTGCCTTCCACATGACTTTGCCTCCTTGGCCTTTCTTAGGACATAACATGTTTGCATTGCTTTCTGATTTGCATTTAGTATCTGCTTTCCCCACACAGGGTTCAAGTTCAAACAGCCTGGCTGGGTGTCAGGTGAGGGCAGGTGGGAGCAGGGCTGAGAGGGGAAGGCGGACAGCTATGTAAATGACGAGGGTCTTAGAGAAGCTCTGTGCTTCCAAGATAGGGCTTTGTTTCAGTTTAGATTCGCCAACTGTTGTTCCCAGTGAAGAGCTAAGACAAAGGCAGAACTCTGTGCTCAGTAGGCCCCGTGAAAGACGAGGGTTTATTTTATACAGCGTGAGGTTCACTTCCTGTTTGGCTTTTTGAGGGGTGCTTCTTGGGATTAATGAACGCCATCCAAATATCTTCAAGGATACAGTCTCTAGAAAGGACATTTGTCCCCAAGCACTGTTTACTTTAATAATACACACACACTTCACACCACGTGACCTCAGCACAGAGCAGTTCCCTAAGTTCCCTATTGTGTCCTGTGGACTTTCTGGATGTGAACTGGATGGGTTTTAACTCATGACCATTTTCCCCATGATGGAAATGTCACATAAATTTTATAGAAGATACACCCTTAGATAGATAGATGATAGATAGACAGGTAGATAGATCGATAGATAGGGTGCAATGTTAGCACAAAGTTGGGTATATAGCCACTTGGTTTTAAGCCCATTGGGCAAATTGGAAGGGAACCTGACATGGTGAAGATCTCACTATGGATTCTAGCCTGGGCTCTGCCGTTAACAAGTCGTATGATCTTCCATAATCCCTCTACTGCTCCATGGGCCCCAGGTCCCTCATTTCTAAGTGTGGGCCTCACACTCAGTGACGCACTGAGCTCTTGAGGGGGAGGGCTGCCACAGCCGGAGGGTGGGACAGTCTTGAAGGAGGTGATGTCGGGGGGTGGGGAGGTTCGGCCTCCTCCACGTCCTTCAGCCAGAAGAGCTTCCCTTTTTTCTGTTTTATACATCAGGAAGAGGGGGAAAGTGTCTGAAGAAAAGGTCTTCCAGGCTAAGTGAAAGCTTGAAAACTACTGTAGGTGATCACTAAAGTTGGGTGATCACACATAACTTAATCACCCACATCATGCACGTTGAGATTGGAAAGGAGACGCTTGTAATAATTACACTGGGGCACCAGACTTTGGTGGGAGCATCCCTGATAAAGGAGCGTCCCAGATAAAGGGACATGTATGATCACCTGGCCACTGAGTCCTATTCCAGCTGCAAGGGCCTTTGCTTCTCTATCCTATACATCTATGGCTTGACTCTTCTTTCTCAGCATCGGGCAGAGTTCTGGGAATAACCCGAGGGACAGAAGGAATCAGGGGCAGCCTCAGAGAATGAAGTCATCAGGGGACAGCAGCCATCGGAAACAGTTCCAGGCACAGAAGCCATCAGGAGATAGCACCATACTTAATTACTGGAGCACGCAGTTGGAAGAAATGCACAAGGCCACCTGCAAATGACAGGCAGCAGGGGTTCCGCCTGGTTCCTGTTCAGAATCATAAGAGAATCACAAGTTTCGTGGTGAAAACATCAATGAACCAAGCCGCAATTAGCCAGGAAGCAAGTGCCCACAAAGAACTTAGCCCAGTAAATGGTACTGGTGGTGAGAGATTAAGCAAACAAGCCCCAATCACGGGTCCTCAGTGGAGGAAATGGTCAATGGGGGAGGTCACAAGGCAGAAGGAAGGTTTAATTTCCCAGGCAGGTTGTCAGACGGAGTATTGTGCTGAACTGGGAGAATCCTAGTAGAATTTCTACAGAGGAAGCCAGTGCTGAGGGTAGGGATCCCTCTGCCCACCCCCTGAGCACATGCAACAGCACAGGATCCGTAAGCACTGCTGAGCCCGCTGGGCTTAGCTCAAGCCTGCTGGAGGCCAATGACCCGCTTGCTTCATTAAGTTTCCCCCCCTTCGCCTCGCCACCCAGGGTTTGCTGCTGTGATGTCCTACCTAGTTTTTCTGTTCCTCTCCTCAAAATGATCCTTCCCTCCCTTCTGCTCCAAGCCTCCCGGATAGTGACGTTTATAGCAGAGTGACACCATGAGAAGGCTAGTAATGTGATGACTTACAGAAGTATACAGAAGGTGCTTGGTTACCTTTGATTTTTTTTTTTTTTCTGGTTGCCTTTTAGCTGGCAAATAGTTGTTGGTTAGAAATAGAACATAGTTTTGCATTCTGATCTGCACTTCCCTATTTGCTGGGTTTGTGGCATTGGGCAAGTCCACCCTTTCTGGATCTTGGTTTGCTCATCTGTCAAATGGGCGTAGACTGCTATGTGCCCTGCTTTCCTTGCAGGGCTGATGAGTAGCCCCCAAGTGTCACCATCGCTCTGCAACCTCACACCAGTCCCCGCCCCACGCTGGGGACAGTCCTGCAACTCCTTTGGGACTATGTTTTCATGAAAACTTTGGCTTCATTAAAACTCTGCCCCCCCCCCTTGACTTCATTAAAAATCTCCTTCCTGGGGTTGTTCTCCTCTGCTTCTGGTTGTGAAACTCCTCCTAGTTTCCTTGATTTTTGCATAAAACCACTCACTTCGTGCATGTGTTAGTAAGTCAGACTTCACTGACTTTGGGAAAGCAAGGACTTCCCATCACAGCACTGCAAACCACTCAAAGCTAAATATTGGACTCTGGTTTCTGTGAACCACCCTGCCATTCTGCCAGCTCGGGCATCTGCCTCCTGCTACAATCATGCCTCACGCCCCCTCCCTCTTCTCAGCTCTCAGCAGCAGCAAGAACATTTTTCAGGGATCATTCTGTAGATCATTCTGACGGACGCCCCCATCTCCAAAGTCAGCTCTGGCTTCTGCTGCTTTCTCGAAGCCTCGTTAATACGCTTGCCTAAACAGTGTGTCACGCTCTTTGCGGTGGGGCGGGGGGGAGAGAGGCTGAATAATAAGAAAAAAAACCTCTTCTTTTACGTAAGGATGAAGCAACACCCAGTTTAGGGACTGGGTTGGGATCCGTGGCCTGGGAGAGCCCCACGTGCTGAGCCCAGGGCGAGACTGCTGTCCAATGGCAAACAGAGAGCGTGCCGGTGCAGGGAGGGGAAGGGAGGACATCGAGGGCTAGGAGGTCCTTGCTCTGTGGCCCCGTGAGGCAGACTTCTTGCTCCCTCAAAGACTAAACTCTTGCCTTCCGTCCTCTGATAAACTCTCCGAACACCAAACGAGTTGGGGGAAGAGGCTCCCCCCTCCTCCTAGCATCACAGCCCCAAACCAAACCCTTTCGGAGTCCAGCCCCTGTGTCCTGCTCTCCAGAGAAACAAGAGGGGCTCTCAGAGTGCTATGCACAGGGCACATTAGACTTTTTACTGCTCTCCCATTAACCAACGATGTCACGGCAAACAAGATCATGTGTGTGAAAGCTCTTCACAAACTGGAAAATGGTCATGAAGAACGGAAGAATTTGAGTAATCGTTCCCGCTCAGGTGGGATTGATCCTGGCTTGATGCTGGATCGCAGGAAGGGCCCAGGGAGCTGCTGGTACTCTATCAGGTGTGAAGGGAAGGAGGGAAGGCGGTTATTACGGCTTCCCCGTAACTAATCAAAATGAGAATACCCAGGGCAGTGAGGGACAGTATATCGGCGCTGCGGCTAGAGGTCTTATATAAATGCTAACAAGGCAAGAATGGGATTTCGGTGGCTGAGGCGGGAGAGCCCGAGCTGCAGCTCATTTCCTCGGACAGCAGCATGGTCTCACTTTAATTTGCAGATGTGCAAAGCTCTGGATGCCTACACCTGGAGAGCAGAAAGGAAGCAGGTGCCTTCTAATGGGTGTAATGGATTAAAGCTGAAATCTACATGACTGCTCCACTTTCAGAAACCCCACTGTCTGTTTGGTGCCTTCCCATTTGTTTCATTCACTCCTTATCCCCACACTATTTGCTGGAGAGTTTTTATTTCAGGAATGACAAAGGATGTCTCAGCCAAATGTACTATGTTCAGGGATTGGTGATTACAAGAATGGGCTTCAGAGCCAGACAGATCGGGTTTGAGTCCTTAGCTGAGTTATCCTGAGTAAATATATTTAGCTTCTCTGAGCCTCAGTTTCCTTATCTATAAAATGGGGCCACTGAGAGTGCCCAGGGTATCTTTAGGGACGGACGGAAATACTATGTAGCTCAGGGTCTCAGCAGGGAGAAGGTGCTCAACAAGTAGTAGCTATTATCAGCACCATCACTGGGTACTCACTCACACGCTCAGGCTAAGTAGTGAACTTGAACCAGGGCTGACTTAGCAGGGAATGCAGGGTATCGTGGCTGCACCATCATATGTTTTACTTTCTTCTCCTAGAAAACAAAGCATCCTTTGAAAAAGGAATTGCTTTCGTTTCCCATGGGAAGTAATTTCTACAGCCCACGAGTAAATGCAGTCTAATGACTAGAATGTGACAGTAGCTATCAAGAATGAAATGTTCCATAAACAGTACTGCCTCCGAAAATTACTCAGTCTCAGTGCTCTGAGGCTCCTCTCTTGCCCACTTATTTTTGCTGCTGCTCCTTATCCTCCCACCCACCCCAACCTCTCCCCTACCCATTGTTTTGGGATCCTTAGACCAGAATGCTTCCACCCTCCAGTCCCTGAAGACGGTGGCTGCTGTTCCTGGGCTCCAGCCTAAAGCTCCAAGACCTAGATGTCACTCTGCTGCTTCCGAGGGTCTGGGGGTGGGGCGGAGGGGTCTTGATGCAGCAGAAGGCGGTTTGCCAACAGGCAAACTACTGGACCGTGCCTCATCCATTTTCAGGGAAACATCCTTTAATCTCAGAACATCTGCAACAGTCGGCTACATATTTTCCCCAGGGTTTTACTCGAAGCTGACAAAAGATACCGGACACCCCCTCCCAGATTCGGTGACATATCTCGGTATTATTGAACACACATCAGTTAGGATCCTGTCTCAGAGCAGTGTCAGTCTGAATAGGAAATATGCCAGAGCTCTTATCATCGCTGACAGACTCTGTAAGTCACCTGCTGATAGTGTCAGGAACACAGCTCCCGGCGTGGGGCTCTTCTCCCACTTCTTTGAAAGCATTGTTCTCAGGCAGGCAAAATAATTAAGGTGCGTTCTGAGTGTGTGTTTACTTTTTCAGAGTAAGCAAGAATTCCATGATCAATGCAGTGGACCTCGCAGACACACGATAAATGTCAATGAATTCAATACTTTTTGAAACACACCCAGGCCTTGTTTTTTCACTGCTGTAACTTCCTTTCTGCCCCTCCATATGGGAACTTCAACTCCAAAGGAATGTCAGATTTAATGCCTTTATTCTACAGACAAAGAGACTAAGGCCCAGAGTTGTAAATTACTTCTCTGGGGGCCGCAAGAACAACAGGAGCAAAGCAGAGCCTAGAGCCCAGAACTTAGGACTAACAGGTCTGAGCCTTTCCTGTCACTTCCCACTTCCAAATGCCATGCTCTTCAGCTCTTGCTCTGACAACGGATCTGGTCTCTGTGTTTCTTCTCTGTCTTCCAAATTAGAAATCACATATATCATGAGGCATCTTTGGTCTGAGCCCTGAAGTTTAAAAACATTTTCTGAATTAGTTAACATTTTTTGTTTGTTTGTTTGTTTGTTTGTTTATTTTAAACAGAGGATCTCCTAGAACACCTATATTTCTGGCTTCTCTTCAAATGTGGCCTGACAAGTTGGGGCTTGCATTCTTGCAAGGCAACACGCAGCCGGAGCTGGGTAGCAGTCGTCCCCTCCCAAAGGAACCTGTGATCTGTGGCTCGCCATAGTCCCCACTGCTCCCTGCTGTCTCACATACAGTCTGCTTCACTCCATAGCTGCTGTGTGCATTTGAACAGGACCCTGAGTTGAACACACAACAGGCAACTTTATAGACATTATTACTCCAACCTAGATATCAGCTGGGGCCTCCCTGAGCCTCAGGAGATTCCTGAAATTGCCTCGAATCACCAATCCCCAAGCCTGAGGAATCTAAGACTTTCCCGTAACTGTGTGAACGCTCAGAGATTAATATTCTCACGGTTTGCTTTGCCTCCAGCGCCTATGGTTTTGACTCATGACAACTTAAAAGGATCTAGATTCTTCCTTGGTCTCCTCCCCTCACCCCAGGCAGTCCAGGATTATGAGTGGACTGTAATGATTTTTTTCAGGGGGGACAGAGGCATGCTATAAAGATTTTAATAGCATCCCTTACAGCAGATATAACTGAAAAATTCATGCTCTGTGGGGGGTTTTCTCTGGCCTTTCTCCCAGGGAGAGTTCTGTCATTCGAATGTTTCCTCCCCTAATCCGTTGCATCCCCAACCTGTTTCAGATTTCCCTCTCTCAACAGCAGAGCAATTCAGCCTTCTCCCAAATGTACTGTTGCACAGGTGCTCATGGAGCAAAATTCTCTTTTCTGTTAACACTGTGCATGTCTCTTAGAGAGAAGTCAGGAATCTAGACAGCAAATACTTTTCAGTTTTACTTCTAAGACTTTCCGTAACTATGCATTGGTCTTCGAGGAGGTAGGTTCCTAGGTTCTTATTCCTTGTATGAATCAACCTAATTCCCTGACTTTAGACATTTATAAACCATTTAGTCCTAAGTATCAAAATCTGAGGTTTATTTGTTCACATGGCTAGCTTCTCTCCTAGATTAAGTCTCTCCAGTCAGGGACAATATCTTATTTATCTTTAGATTTTCATTACCTTCAGAGTGAGAAGGGTGTAGACAGAAGAACTAGGGAGTAGGGAACATAAAGGAGGTATTCAATAAACAATAGATTACAAAAAAAAAAAAGGAAGGAGGAAAAAAGGTTGGTTACCTTGTATGGTTGTATCTGTTGTTCACTGCACAAGGGCACCAACTGAATACGGCAAATGGGTGCTGAAAGCCAGGCCTTGCTCTGCTTACAAAGCCAGGCCTTGCTCTGCTTACCAAGCCAGAACCTCTACATCTGGCTGTGTCCTTTCACTTGCCTGTCTTACCCCCACTCACTGCTCTGCTCCTGAAGAAGCATTTTTTCTTGTTCTCACAAAGGTTCCATATGGTCTGAGGGCTGAGTAGAAAAACATTTTGTCTAGGAAATGTGTATTTTTTTGACACCTCCGTTTGTTTTGAACTCCTAGAAAATTCCCATAACTTTGTCAAGATTTGCCACAGCAGACTCTGAGAATGAGGCTGGGATCCCCGCAAGGCGAAGGAGCTACCCACAGTGAAAGGAACCCTCTACATCGAAGAGAGTGAAGCACGTGGGCCTAGAAACAGGCTGCTCCCTGCTCCCCCAGGGGGCAGCTGTGGTCCCCTGTGCTGTGACTGTCCCCCCGCGAGAAGTGAAAGAATGCAGCTCCACACCTTCATGGTCCAGACCTCTCCGGGGCAAGGGTGCTCAGTGGCGGCGACTCAACCTCTCACCCAGGTCCCCAGGCTGAGCCTGTCACTTCCCAGAACCCCAACTCTGGCTGGGGAAGAGCATCTGGCGAGGAAGAGTTTGCCGGCCCAAGGGGTGAATTTAGGTTGGATTTCAAGGCTGAACTAAGCAATCTTTCAGCCGAGCTCCTGGAAGGCAGGCCCAGTGGCCATGGGTGGAATGAGCTCACAGCTGAGTGGGGGACTGGGGCGCCGTGAAGGTGACGCCCCTAGGCCGGGGCGCTGTGACACGGCTGACTCCACTCAGTAGCCAGGAGATGGCGGGGGCGGGGGGGGGGGGGAGCTCCACGCGGGCCGGGCTCTGAGACGCTGCTCAGCGCCTGAGGGGGAGCGGCGAAGCACGCGCGGCGCATGCGTGGGGTGGGGGTTAGCCTCCTGCGGAGCCAGGGCCGTCTCCCACTCTGGGTGCAAAGCAAGGTCTTCGGGCTTCTGCTCGAGACTCCCACAAGCTAGCTAGGTTTACGGCGGAGGCCTTTCAGAAAACAGAGTCACAGGACATGGTGCTTCAACGTGGTTAAGAACTCAGGGACGCGCAGGGCGCCTGGGTGGCACAGCGGTTAAGCGTCTGCCTTCGGCTCAGGGCGTGATCCCGGCGTTAGGGGATCGAGCCCCACATCAGGCTCTTCCGCTATGAGCCTGCTTCTTCCTCTCCCACTCCCCCTGCTTGTGTTCCGTCTCTATCTCTGTAAAATAAATAAAAATCTTAAAAAAAAAAAAAGAACTCAGGGACGCGCTCTGTGCACGGGGCTTGGAAGGCCGGCTTCACCACTGGCTTCACCACTTGCTAGTTGGGCCTCAGTTCTTCCTGCTGTGAAATGGGAATGATCTTCAGTAATAAGCTATGTGGAAGGCTGTTTGAAAATTAAATGAGAAAAAGTGTTCAAAGCACTTAGCACAGTGCCAGCAGGCTCTGAGTGGTCACGTGGTGATGGTGAGCTATGATCTCACTCTAAATCAGTGACGTACATCTATAATCTCTTTCTCTAAAGCCTCAGCTACTCAAAGTGTGGTACTCAAAGTGTGGTCTGTGGACCAGCAGAATGGGCATCATGTGGGAGCTCATTAGAAACAGAATGGGGAGGTGAGGGGGGCCTGGCAGGCTTCGTTGGTAGAGCACGTGACTCTTGATCTCCGGATTGTAAATTGGAGTCCCACATTGGGTGTAGAGATCACTTAAGAATAAAATCTTTTAAAAAGGTGGGGGGAATCTTGGACCTTACTCTAGACCTTCTGAATTAAAATTTGCATTTTAACAAAACACCCAGCTGTTTGTATGCACATTGAAGTTTGAGAAGCATTGCTCTAAAACATTCTAAGGGCTTCAACCCTTTGTAACTAATAACTGCCTAATGTCTTAAAATCAGTTAGAGCTTGTATTTCAAGGTACATTTAGCACCCCACCTCCCCCCTCAGTGGCTATATTTTCTCCAGGACCACCCTTGATCAGGAAAACATCTGTCTAGAGCTTTATTTTCCCCCTCTGTCTCTGGATGCCCTTAGAAGAAAGTGCTAAGGAGCAGAAAAATGACCAGATGGAGCAGGTAGAAGGAGGAGGAGGGGAAGCTAGAGACCCGAATGATCTATAGTCTGGCCATCAGCCTTGCTGAAGCCTCCAGGTACTCCTTCCACCCCCATGAGATCAATGGGAACCAACAGGGCAAGGCCCAAAGTCTCAGGCCCAGAATCAACCTGGTTCATTTCTGATTGCATAGACATTCAGCCTTAGGGATTCTGGACCCTAAACCACTTTATGGGCTCCTCAGGATTCCATGAGCCTAGGCCAAGGCTGACACCATTCATTCATTCATTCATTCACTCGTTCATTCAACAAATATCCGTTGAATGTCTACTCTGCCAGACGCTGCTAAGCAAGACCCAGACTGCTCTCCACATCAAGTTCTTGCTATGCCATTTGTTAAACTACCATTCCAGGTGAAAGCAGGCCTGCGATGGAGGAATACTTGGTGAAGGGCCCCTCAGGGCCCCGGCAGCTGAAAGTATTGGTGGCTGAGAGTTTTCAGCTCAGCCCCTTTGTGGGATGTCCTTGGCCAATGTCACGTCCTCGCCCTAGACAGCTCTAGCTAATGTCTGGTGGCTGGAAAGGGGGCACTTTGCTCAATTCAGAACAAATCTGAAGGGTCCGAGTCACGGCTGTGATTGAGGCCCGCACTGTAACTGCCTGACAGAATGTCGTGTAAGCCTCTGCCAGTCTTGTTTCTGTCATCCTTCACAGGCCTTGTTCCTGACGGCACACACTTCCCCTCAAACATATGCCGAGAAATCTCAGAGTGTCAGAATCCGTTCCTAAGGAAGAGACCGAAGACAATGATTTTTTTTTTTCCTAAGTACCCTCTATTCCTGAGAGCCTCTGGCTGTGGCGACAAACTACAGATACCTAATTGGCTCCAACTGATAGATTTGCATTTTTGTAAAAACATTTTCTTGAAGGCTTTTCAAAAGCTCCTAGAGAGGAGAGGTTCTCAGCTGTGTTTATTTACCTTTTTTAAAGTATAAAAACAATTTAATCCATCATAATATGTGGATACACTCTCATTTTTAAAGAGGTGAACAACGCAGAAAAATACACAGTGAAATTTGAAAGACTTTCAATCTGGGTCCTTTCTCCAATCCAGCTCTTTCCCTCAGAACTAACCACTGCTTGGGTGTGTCCCTCTCGGTAGAGCTTAACGCTCTGCGTTTGCAAACATGAAAATGTATACAAACATACTTACTTCCTAAATATAAATGGATTCAAGTTGTTTAAGGCATTTACTTGTTCAAGTCTTGCAGCTTGGATCTTTTTTTGTCACTAAATGTGGACCCACCTAATGCTTTGCGACGGCTGCACGATATCCCACAGCGCGGATATACCATTTGGCCTCCCTGGGGGCGAGACGTTGAGTGCTCACCCATCTACACTTCCTTTCTCTTCTGGGCCCATGGAAAGGATCCTACTTTCTGCTTCCTTGCAGTTTTTTGGAGCCACGTGACTTGCTTCCGGCTAGGGGGTTGAAAGTGGAAGGGCCCTGTGTCACTTTTGGGCTGAAGTGTCGAATTGCAGATGTGAGACCCTCCAGCATTCTGCCCCCGCCACAGGGAGAAGGCCTGCTGTTGATGGTGGAGTCCAAGATCAAGACTGTCTGGATTGCTCATTCTCAAAAGGAAGGAAAGTTCCCGTAGGGGTTGCCTGGGTCCAGAGCAAACCTTGTAGTAAGCGAGAACTTACACTTTGCTATGTGAAGCCACTGACTTTTGTTTTTTTTAACCACAGCATACCCTAATATTCTGATGAATGCACTCACCTATTGGGCATTTCGGTTGCTCCTGATTTTTCATTATTAAATAAAATGCTGCACTGAACATTCTCTATGTATATGCGTAAGTAGGAGGTGGGTATTTCTAAAGAACAGGCGCGGAGAAGGGGAGCTGGTGAAGTTTTAGTCCATTGGGACGCTGTAACAAAAAGAGCACAAGCACGTTTCTTTCTCACAATTGTGGAGGCTTGAAGTCCCGCATTATGGTGCTGCTGAATCTGGTGTCTGGTGAAGGCCCACTTTCTCAGAGAAAGCTTTCTTCCCTGTAGTCTCTCATGGTGGGAGGGGCCAGCTGGCCCTCTGGGGTCTCTTTTAATAAGAGCACGAGTCCCATTCATCGGGGCTCCACCCGCGTGATTCAATCATTTCCCAAAGGCCCACCTCCTAAAACAGCTGCTTGGGAGATCCGCTTCAACATACGAATTTGCGGGAGACAAGCATTAGACCATAGCCGATAACCAATGAAAATGTTCACATTTAATTTTGAGAGGACATCAAATTGTCTTCCACAGTCTTTACCAATGTACATATCCCTTAACAGCATCTCCTCCATCAACAGATAAATTGTCTTTTTTTTTCATAATTCAATAGCGACAAAAATGGTATTTTGTTACCATTTTAATTTGTAGTTCTCTGATTACTGGACGTTAAACAATTTGTCATATTCCCATTGGCCATTTGTATTCCTTCAGAATCTCTATATTTTTCCATTTTCTTTCTAAATTAAAAAAATATTTTTTAAGGGACACCTGGGTGGCTCAGTCGGTTAAGCATCCAACTCTTGATTTCAGCTCAGGTCTTCATCTCAGGGTTGTGAGATCCTGCATCAGGCTCCACACAGTGCATGGAGCCTGCTTAAGATTTTCTCCTTCCTTCTCCCTCTGCCCCTCCCCTTCCCTCTCGCTAAAAATATATATATATATGTGTGTGTGTGTGTGTGTGTGTGTGTAAGCATATATATTTATATATATTTATATTTTTTAAAGATCTCTAGACTAGAATGTCTTCAAGAAAGGCCTTGAATTCTTTATAATCAACAATATCTCCCCTCTCAACTTCCCAAAGATGTCCCTGTATTCATTTATTCTTTCAAAAATATTCATTCTTTCTTTACAAATATTCATTGAATAGTTGCTATGTGCTAACCACTGGGGATGCACTGGTGAACAAAACAGAGTTTCTGTCCTCATGAACCTTTAGATCAGAGAAAGGCGACATTGAACAAATCTATTTTCTTGGTCTCTGGTCTTTTTCACAGGCAGTAAAGCAGTAGAGGGACCCCCTGACATGCATGGGATAGAGGGGGGAGTGGCATAAGAATAAGGCATTGCTCCTTTCCTTGCTGTTCAGCTGTAGCGACAATCACTTCCCAAGCACCACTAGGCTCTCAGCATCATGGGCTCATAGTCAGGGTCCCCATTTTACAGGTGCAGAAACAGAGGCCCACAGAAGCAGAGTGACTTGCCCGAGGTCTACTGACTCTTGATCTGAAGGTCCGCTCACTCTCTCAAGTTGCCTACCTGGGAAGCCTTTGCAGCTGTACCAAAAGCTCATAAACCTTCCAGGCGCAGAGCAAGGGAAAGGTGAGTGCCTGTTCAGGGAGGTATAAAAAATATAGCCTCCCCCCCCCCAAAGGGTTTACAATCTAGCTACTGAATATTTCTTTCTAAAAATACTATTGTGTCATTTGGCTAAAAGCTTATTTTCCAAGAGACTAAAGGAAAACCCAATTTAAGCTAGACCTTGATCGAACTTATCTTAGTGTTGAAATTTTCTTTAGGGTGACTGTTTTCAAAAGGAAGTTGAAGTTCTCCAGACAGGAAGCCATCACAGAATTTGTATTGGCTATTCAGCCTGACTTTGCACTTGCTTTCTTGGAAATACAAAAATCCCAGTGACCACCAGGGAACTTTGTTCTATACGAATTCATCTGTCTTTCCTTCTAAAACAACTGTCACGGCTCTGGGAATACTAGAGGAAGAGCCGGGCATGGCATTTGGGGTCCATTAGCCATATTCCTGAAGCCTCAGTTTTCTCACAAATGGGGCTCCGAATATGACCTCATAAGATTGTTGGGAGGCTGACATATAAATAGTTACGTCTGTCTCAGAGTGAGAGACCAATAAATGGTAGCTATCGTCATTAGCATTCTCCCACTGGATGCCATGCCCTCTTCCTGATTTATCAGCAACCTGGGCATCGGAGCAGCCATATCTGGGGAAGCAGAGCCATCCACTGCAGCCATCTGCCTGTGTTCTGAATATTTAAAAACTCCATGAACCATGAAGAGGGAACAAGGCATTAATCCTTGCATCCGAGTCGTGGACCCTCGCTCCCTGTGTCTCATGCCTGGTGTAGAGCCCATGCCTCAGCTCTCGGCTGAGAACTCAACCACCCAGAGCCCTGGAGCCCCTCCTGCACCACCTTCTGCTCCCACACAGTCTTCTCCTCGCTTCTCATGTAGTTTGAGCTCTGAATTCTCTGTCTTTTTACTTAGGCAGGCTCACCGGTTCTACTCTGAGAAGAAGCACAGATTCACAAAACTAACCTTTTCCTAAGTCCTTGTGCTGTGGGACTGCACCAATCCCCTCTAGGGCTCAGGCTGTCATCGGGGGGAGAGCGGGCAGCTCCCTGGATGGGGTGGTCAGCACTTGGGTTTTCAGACTGGCTTCCTCAGGGACTCCTGTTGACCTTCGTTTCTTTGGGTCTCAGTTCTCTCCTCTGGAAATGGGGCGGGCAGGACTGACAAAGGACACCTGTTTCCAGTGGGCCGCAGAAGGCCTTGGGGGGGTCGAGTAAGACGGTGTCTAGAAGGCCACTTGAGCTCCTCCGAGAAGGGTGCTCTCTCACGACAGGGCATGGTTCCGTGTCACTCACAGACAGAGGGAGAGAGAGGCTGTCCGGGAGCCCAGGGCTCTCTTGGGCTCTCTCCCTGGTCACTGTAATCACAGAGACGCTTGCATAACGGAGGCACAGCGCGCACCGGTCCGGGGGTGCGGGTCACAGGTGCGGGTTCTGTTTGAGGACACGGGCAAGTTTTACTAACAGCCTGGGGGCAGGGGGCAAAGCTGAAGCCAGAGATCCTTCTCTCAGCTTTAAGGACTCCCTCTTCCCATCTCCCCACCCCCAGAGGTGGGGACCCTGAGCACGCTCTTGCTGGCAGGCATTCAGTGAATGCTCATGGAATTGAATGGAAGTGACTATTAATGAAATTTTCTTCCTCAGAAGAGCAGTAGCTTTTGCCTGTGTCGAGGTTTACTGGCACTTGAAGTGGTTAGGGATGAAGGGGCGTCACCTACTGTCCTGGGAAGTGTGAGGGTGGGGTGTGAGCCCTCTTGGTCCATGCTTCTTTGCTCACGCTCCCAGGCGAGGTTGTCCAAGGTGCGCCAGCGGCCCGGTGTTGCCGGGAGACAGGGTGCAGAACTGAAGATGGATGGGGGAGTATCATTAGAATAATCTGCTTCACATAAGGGAGAGCAGCCGGCCGTGTGCTGGAGGCGTTGCTTGGCAGAGAGGCATAAGGCCAGTGGTCAGAGAAAAGAAGAGAAGAAAAAGATCCCTGAGCTGGAGAACCGGGGAGTATATGTACATTGCCTGGTCTGCAGCCCCTTCAGCCTTGCTTTTCTGGAAACTGGGACTGGTCGGCCTCCATCTGCAGACCCAGCTCCACTCTGAGACTCCCACATCAAAACCCTTGTATCCTGGCACTTCAATAGAACGGGACTTAGATCCCACCTCTGCTTCTTGGATACATATTTATGTTCTCGAAGCTTCAGTACCTTTGTCTATCAAACAGGGGTAAACATACCTACCCTCTATAGAGTTTGGGGGGAGATCATGGCTGTCATGAGTAAGATTTCCACAAAGGAGGGTTAATAGCAGTGGTAGGAGGATAACGGCGGGTATTTTTGAGAGTTGGTCTTACGTATAAGATTGCTGTGTTATCTGAGGTGTCCGAGAACCTGCCTTGGTCACCTGGCTGGTAGCCCGAGGGACAGCATTTCCATCTTCGGTCCCTGCGGACATCCTCGTAGAGGCCCCGTATCTATGTTTGCTGACCATCACCTGCCTGTCAGTCCTCCTCTCAACAAATACAAATGGTAGCTTATATTTCAGCGAGAGGAGACATCAATAAATAAAATAAGCCCATAAAATGCATATGTTAAATGGTACTAAGTTCTTTAGGAGAAAGGGGTGAGGGAATGAAGCAGGGAAATGGCACAGCGGGGTTGAAATTTGGAGAAAATGGCCTAGAAAGGTCTCTCTGAGAAGATGGTGTTTGGATGAAGACTCTAGCCTGGGGATAACTTCTCTGACCCCACCTGCTCAGTTCGTAGACTGTCTGGGGCCACGCATCTGGACGCGCCTTTTGCTCTGCCTGAGAGCCTGCCCTTAGACCAAGACAGATATGGAGTCATCAGCGTCATGCAGAAGCTGACAAAAGGAGACCAGGAACCACACCAGAAAGGACCATTGTCTTTGACAGGTGGAGGGGACGAGGGGCAGATGCGCTTGGTTCCAGGACCTGGAGTGATGTACACACTGAAAGAGGAATGATGGCGATGACCTCTTAGAAGCCAGGTTCAGCGCTCTAGACCCTCGCTTCTGAGTGGGAGGGGACCAGCATCACCCGTGTCACAGCTTGTTAGAAATGCTCAATTTCAGGTCCCAGCCCAGACCTATGGAAACAGACTCTGCATTTTAAGACCCTCGGTGATTCATATGCACACAGAAGTTCATCTTTGCCAAATAGAATGCGGTGTGCCTGCCTCATTTGTACCACGTTTATATGCTGAGATTCCCTCTTGTTCTTGAGGAGGGTTGAACAGTGGGAGTATTTGGGTGGTGGAAGAAACCACTAGGGAGGGATATGGTAGCCCTCCCGTCTTCAGAGAACAATGTTCCTTCTACAGTTGCTCTGCATTTCCTTCCCTGGCTTCCTTTCTGTGGACAAGATGACTGTCTCAGTCCTCAATGCCACATCTATATTCCAGGCAGTGGGATGGTAGGGCAAGGTGAGAGGAGGGCACGTCCCACCCCTTTTAAGGTCATGACTTTGGCCCACCTCCCGTTAGGGATGGTCTAGTCACACGGCCACACCTAGCAGCAAAGGGGGCTGGGAAATGTGTTCCTTACTTGGGTAAATAGATTCTCAACTTCCATGACTTCTAAACCACAGAAGAAAGGGGGAATGGATGGTGCGATGACAACAAGCCATCTCTCTTACATCAAGGAGGAGAATCACAGGCACAAGCCGTAAGCTAAAGGGCAGGCTACAACAAGGACTGAAATAACGACACTCGGATAAGTTGGATGAGGTCCCATCGATCACCGCGCTGTGAACTCTGACCAGAAGGTTGCTCCCACCCCAGTTCTGAGCGCCTAAGCTCTCATCCAAACCATACTGAAGCAGCACGGACTCACGAAGTACACTGGCTAACAGAAATTTTGTGTGTGGTCCGTGTCCATGCCATACCAGTTGTTAACTATATATATTTAAAGTAGGCACCATGCCCAGTGAGGAGCCCAACATGGGGCTCCAATTCATGGCCCTGAGAGGAACACCTGAGCTGAGATCAAGAGTCAGACACTTAACCGACTGAGCCATCCAGGCACCCCCAGTTGTTAAATACTTTTAATGTCACTTCTGCTCTCATCTCTTGAGGCTCTGGAAGGCTGAAATGCGATTTTTCTCTTACTTTCACTACCTAACTCTCCTGAGAAATTTCAGAGATGCAGTAGGTGAAGAATTATAATTCCTAGTCTGCTTCAGGGCATGTTTTTCTCCTCCCCATACAGAATTTTATTTTAAACTAAAATAAATTTTTAAAAATTTAATTTACATGTCCAAGGACACAATTGTCACTATCTATTTCCTCCACTCCCTCCTCCAAGCCCCCTGCTTTCTGCTCATTCGCTTTTACAGAATTGTAGTCCCTGGCGAGGGAGGAGGTGTATGGGTTGGGGACGAGGGGGAAAGAGGGTGGTTTGGCTGCCTCAAAAGCAACATCCAAGAAAAAGAGAGTTAGCCATGGAGTTTCCTGCTGAGGATATGACCTGTGTTTCTGTAATGGACACGATGGGGAGCTGAGGGCGAGGTAGGGATTGTTTGCATGTTTTCCAGAACATGGTTGCTGTGTTTGGCCGCGTGGCCCAGTGTGAACGGTGCCTCCAGTGGTTGTGCAAGACGCAGACCCTGTTTCACCCAGGACCTTTCTCTGCTATCCTCAGTGTAACTACTTCTAACAGACTAGGGAAATTCTCACGGCTCCAGACTCTTGGACAAAGCAGGCACTCAGGCGATAGAATGTCTATAAGCAAGTTTAAAGTGTCTGATGACGGGTGATTGGTGCCTGGGTGCTGGGTGCTGGAGGCATAGTATCCCCTGGGTTACCTCATCCTAGGTGCATTTTTTAGGCCACATAGAAAGGCAGCCTAAGAATCCTGCAGTGATGTGATGAAATGAAACAGCCCCTAATAAATGGGCTAAAAGTGGCTCCCAATTGTGTGCAACCACACAGGGAGGAAAAAAAGAGATTTTTTTGAGTGGGGTCTCCAAGTCCATATCAGGGGACAACTGTGCAGGTTATCAGAGATTACAGGCCTAAAATGCAAAAACAAGAATGACGAAGCATGGGATGTCTCAAATGTATTAGCTGGGATACAAGTTGGTCTGGTCTGAGGCCGAAACGACAGACACCAAGGAGTGGCCTAGGAATCATGCAACTGATCACGCCCTCGAGCTGGGGCTCTGACAAGGAGACTCAGTATCCAGGCGAACAGAGGATGGAGCCAAGGCCCATCCTCACGCCCGGTCCTTTCAGAGAACACCGGGTCTGTCTAGGTGTCCCTGCATTTGAAGATGAAGCCTTAAGGGGGGGAGGGGTACTTAAGGCCTATAAAAAAATTGCCAAAGGAGAAACACTTTGAAATACCCTAGAGACTCAGAGGAATAGCAAACCTTTGAAAATGAGTCACAAGAACCAGAGGAACATTTTGGAAACTTGAACATCCCCAGACTGCGAAGAAACTCTCCAAAACCAGACTAGAAAAGTATGGGGAGAAATGGGCTAAAATAAGAAGCAACAACTGAAATATTAAATGGGCATAGCTTAGGGAAAATAATGATAAAGCAAGTTTATTTTAGTTTCTTACTGTCACTTGCCCTCATTTTCTTTTTTAACATAGAAGATGGCAAGCGTAGAAAAAGGAGGCAGCCCAGCATAAGGAACGCTCAGGTTCCCACCGCCAGCTTTCAGGTCCAGCCCGGGACAGATCTGGTTCATGTGCACCTTCCCTGGCTCCCCTGCCCCCTAGCGCAGGTATTTCGGCCCCTAACTCTCCTGCATCCGCCTATCCGGAAAACATATCAGGAATCGGCCCACTTCTCACCAAATCTTCTCCCACCACTCTAGACCGTGGCAGTCTCTCCTGTTGCCTGGATGATCTTTGTTCCCAACTAATCTTGGTGTCCATTCTCATTTTCAACTTTTATTATAAAATAAAAGACAGGCACAGAAAATGACACAGAACAAATGTAGAGATTAGGAATTACTATAAGGCCAACGCCCCCATCGCGGCCACCTAGAACAGGAAATCGAACTTTGTCGGTCACCCCAATGTACCCCATCAGTGCCCCATCCTATTCATTTACCTTAAAATGCAGTTTATATAGGAAGAGCAGTATAAGTGCTTATCTCATCTCATCAATGTTCAGAATGTTAACTCTGCTGTTACATCACGTATTTTGTAAGATCACAACCTTCTCCAACAAACACAAGGGAAAAATCTATGAGGAACTATAAAAAAATGCTCAAGTTATTTTCTTTTCATATTGGGACTTTTGTGACATGCTCTTTTTCCCTACCCCCAATGGACACACACCGGACTATAACTGTAACCACAGTTATATGTGGTTGGTGAACTCTGCCTGATTTGCTTCTCTTCCTACTTTTCCTGTGTGTGCCAAATTTCCTACAGTCGATCATATTATTAATAAAATGGGAAAATACATCTACATCACATCTTTCTGTCTATCCATCCATCAATCAAATCTTCAGTACTCCTGGTCCTCGAATTACTCTTTTCATAGCTAGGAAATAGATATTGTTGGAATGAGGCATTGCCTCTGAATGGTTTCACTCTTGCAAAAGTCATGGTGGTACCTAGTGAGGTTTTGCCATTTTAAGGCAAAATGGTAATGTCCAGTGTGCACCCAGAGCAGAGGCACCAGGAGAGGCGGTGAGAACAACTCTCTTTTCCGGACTCATCCAGGGTTCCGTTCCTTTGGGCTGCTCCTAGTTGGAGCTCCATTGTCACCGGATGGACAGAGTGACTGTCGAAGCCTGGATCAGCTTAGAGGAGTCTGCGAAAACTGCCATACCCAAGTACTGCAGACTGGGGGGCTTAAGCAATAGAAATGTCTTTTCACAGTTCCATAGGCTAGATGTCAAAATCAAGGCATTGGCAGGTTGGTTTTTTTCTGAGGCCCCGCTCTTGGGCTTGCAGTTGGCTGTCTCCTCCCTGTCTTCACATAGTCTTCCCTCGGTACCTACCTGTGTCCCAATTTCCTCTTCTTAAAACAACCATCATATTGGATGTAGACTCACAGTAATCACCTCATTTAACCTTAATTCCCTCTTTAAAGACCGTATCTCCAAATAACATTAGGAGGTACTGGGGGTTAGGACTTGAAAACATAAACTTGGGGGCACATAACTCAGCCCAGAATGCCGCTCATTGCCTTGTTGTGGTCCCCTTTTCTTCCCTTATAGAGATGGCAGCATTCCAGCAGAAAGCAACTCACCATTCACCACGGGAGCACCTCGGCCCCGCTCCCCTCGGCCCCGCTCCCCTCAGCTCCCTCCAATGTCTTTACGGAAAATGAGTTCATAACGTCCCACCGCAGATTTCCAGATCACAGCTAGTTTCCACGCCGCGGAGATGGTGAGAATGTCTCCATCTTTGCCATGATGCTCACTGCTGGCCAGCCTGGTGGCCCTGTTGTCACCTCCCAGGATTTCCCCCCAGCACGCTCCCCCGCAGTCAGCCCTACCTCCTCACAGGCCCAGATTTGTGGCTTCCTTTGCATTTTCCTGCAGTTGCCCTTCAACTTAAGAGCTTGCCCGGGGCCTACTTCACCTGGCCTTAGAATCACATAGACGCTGCTTTCAGGTCAGTGGGCCCCTCTTCTTCCCTCTCTGTTTCTCTCCGTAGCAAGGAAGGCAGGGGCTCGACAGGCAGATGTTCCGTTCACAATGCTGCTTTCCTGGTTACTTTTAAATTCTGCTTTTGAATGATGGAGAAGTTCCTCCACCACCCCAGGCTGAGTGTTATCAACTTTTATTTGCATATAAGAAAACCTGAAGCAATTGTGAAAGCAAATAGGCAAATGAGAACAGGTTTGTTTACAACTGCAGACACATCTCACATTTATTTTTCCACAAAAGACCAGAATGCAGTTTTTGCTTTCGTGGTTAGACGGTAATCTATGTACAGCTCCTTACATGGTAATCAGGCTGAAGGTTATACATTTGGGGCACCTGCTTTAAGTAAGAGAATGCCCAAATATATTACTTCTGCAACCTTTACAAAAACATGTCAGCTTATGCATACATTTCTAGCCCCCCACACACACACACAGCCCCTTGGGGAGTTGGAAGGGGCCTATCTATGCAAACCAGAGACCCTGAAGGTAGCCCTGAAGCTTATGTTTCATTAACTTCCTAGTAAATAGGCTTCTAATTATAATGAACAACAGAGATGTTTACTTGTTTATTGTTTTTCTCCCTCAGCTCAGGCTGGAAACACAGTACCATATTCATCACGCATATCTCACATTCCGAGCACAGAACTTTTTTATAGTAGGCAGTCATTAAATATTTGTTAAGTGAAATTAATTACTGGAAGGTAGGAAGGAACAGTGAATAAATACAGTGACAGGCCTAAATGCAATTATGCTTCTACTGCATGGAGAAAGCTGAGCAGTTCAAAGGGACTAGCAAACATCCTTGGGCATTACATTCCAAAGGAACATGGGTCATCATGCCCATGGGACTGTCTCCTCCCCAGCCTCCCTCCTACGGCCTCCTGCGACAGCCAAGACCCATTCTTTTAACAAGAGCAGTGTAGATGGCCTCCGGTGCTCTGAGAGTCCTTGCCCAAGCCCTGCAGCTGTGAGGGGATCAACAGGGTCCAGAGTGAGATGACCTTTGGAAAGAACTTCAGGCTTATTCCCTTTCCTATAGACTTGTCTGCAGAAGCCATGCTAACCAGTGACCTTTTCCTGGGGACACTTAGAGCTGTCATGGGAGAAAATCTACAGTATTATGGAGAACAACCTACCTTCCCTCTGAGCTTAAAGTGCATCCCCACCATGGATGCAAGAGCAATAATCTCACAGCCATGACCGCTAGATAAATTCACGATGAGAACACACCATCTCTTTTTCAAAAGAAGGGTCATTACAGGAATCTATCAAAATTCTAGAGGAGAACATAGGCAACAACCTCTACGACATCGGCCAAAGCAACCTTTTTCATGACACATCTCCAAAGGCAAGAGAAACAAAAGATAAAATGAATTTATGGGACTTCATCAAGATTAAAAGTTTCTGCACAGCCAAGGAAACAGTCAGAAAAACTAAGAGGCAGCCCACGGAATGGGAGAATATATTTGCAAATGACACTACAGATAAAGGACTGGTATCCAAGATCTACAAAGAACTTCTCAAACTCAATACACGAGAAACAAATAAACAAATCAAAAAATGGGCAGAAGATATGAACAGACACTTTTCCAATGAAGACATACAAATGGCTAACACACACATGAAAAAATGTTCAAAATCATTAGCCATCAAGGAAATTCAAATCAAAACCACACTGAGATACCACCTTACGCCAGTTAGAATGGCAAAAATAGACAAGGCAAGAAACAACAATTGTTGGAGAGGATGTGGAGAAAGGGGATCCCTCCTACATTGTTGGTGGGAATGCAAGTTGGTACAGCCACTCTGGAAAACAGTGTGGAGGTCCCTTAAAAAGTTAAAAATTGAGCTACCCTATGATCCAGCCATTGTACTACTGGGTATTTACCCCAAAGATACAGACGTAGTGAAGAGAAGGGCCATATGCACCCCAATGTTCATAGCAGCAATGTCCACAATAACTAAATCGTGGAAGGAGCCGAGATGCCCTTCTACAGATGACTGGATTAAGAAGTTGTGGTCCATATATACAATGGAATATTACTCAGCTATCAGAAAGAACGAGTTCTCAACATTTGCTACAACATGGACAGCACTGGAGGAGATAATGCTAAGTGAAATAAGTCAAGCAGAGAAAGACAACTATCATATGATTTCTCTCATCTATGGAACATAAGAACTAGGATGATCAGTAGGGGAAGAAAGGGATAAAGAAAGGGGGGGTAATCAGAAGGGGGAATGAAACATGAGAGACTATGGACTATGAGAAACAAACTGAGGACTTCAGAGGGGAGGGGGGTGGGGGAATCGGATAGACCGGTGATGGGTAGTAAGGAGGGCACGTATTGCATGGTGCACTGGGTGTTATACACAACTAATGAATCATCGAGCCTTACATCGGAAACCGGGGATGTACTGTATGGTGACTAACATAATACAATAAAAAATCATTAAAAAAAAAAAAAAAAAAAAAAACAAAAGAAGGGTCATTAGCAGACCCCATCCAGAGAACAGGGTGACGTCTTTGTATGCACCACACGGCATCTGGTTCTTTGTGGGGGCTCCAAATATATTGCTGAAATGCTAATACTGAGTTTTCATTTCTTTGTCTTTCTGCCTCTGGCAACCTTGCTTTGATGCTTTCAGGATTCGGGCATGTGAGCTAGGGTTAAGACCTTAATCATGGCGTGATATTAGGCATATTTAGAAAAGCCACAGTTGTAAGAGGAAGGAATGTAATAATAAGGATTTAGAGATGAAAGCAATTTGAGAGAGAATGCTAACAAAAGTAATAGAAATAAAATCTGATGTGGGCCTTGATGAAAGACTACAGGGCAAAAATTCAAGAACACGAGAATGGGTTCCTCCACTGTTCTCATAGGTTATAGGTTACAGCGTAGCTTTGGCAGTCTGAATCCCTGGGTTTGAACTCTACCTCCAGCTCTTACTAGTTGTGCCCTCTTGGGCCAGTTCCTTAACTTATGTGAGTCTGATTTTCCATATCTGCAAAGAAGGGACTAATAAGAGTACCCATCTCATAGGTCAGTGAGGTTTCAGTGAGATAACGTGTGCACATTGCTTAACAGTTCCCGAGCCTTAGAACTCAACAGAGGGTAGCAACTAACCATCGCCAGGAAACCACAGCATATTTAGAAGAATCAGTCATGTCTATCCCATAGAGCAATATGCTTTATATAGGTGGGTTCTGAGCAGTCTGACCGCAATGCGTGCTCCAGGCAGGGGGGTGAAATGTGAGTGCAAAGTGTTAAATGTACCTTTCAGATATATAGAAAAAAGCCCTAGGTAACTGGTGACTTCAGAAGACAACAAAGAAATCAGTTGTGGGATAGTTAAGGAAGGAAAGAATGAAAGATGGAAGAAGAGTGAACTTGAGAATTATCTGCTTACAAGAGCGTGACAAGGGCCACCCACTGGCAAGGGACATAATAGTGATGAAGGAGAAGGTTCTGGTTAGAAGGTATGTGTCCAGAAAAAGCCTGCACAAAGGGTCCAGCCTCTTGGTTTCTGGGGACATTGATTATCTGCTCAATTAGTTGGGCAGCACTAGACTCAGTACCTCCCCCGCCAACAGAAGAATAATGTCAATGAATCCTGCTGGGGGCCCACATTCCAGAGCCTATCTGAAATGAATTGTGTCACAGGTAGAGTTGCCAGATTTAGCAACTAAAAATTCAGGATGCCTAGTTAAATTTGAATTTCTGATAAAAAATAATTTTTTAGCGTAAGTATGTCCTGTGCAATACTTGTCACACACTTAAACTAAAAAGTATCCGTCATTTACTTGAAATTCAGATTTAACTGGCTATCCTGTATTCGATCCACCAATCTTAATCTCAGGAGCTCTATTAATATCTGCAACAATGCAATGCAAAATAAAGCCCACGGTTTGGAGGTGGCAAGAATTCCCTCTTCCTAAAGGCAGTAGTAGGCAACATCTGTCGAGCGCCTGCTCTGTGCTAGGTATCTCACCGGTCCCTTCTCGTTTAGTCCTCCCCACAGCCCTGGGGACGGGGGCTGTCATCATCCTAGTTGCACTAAAGGGACCTGAGGCTCAGGAAGTACTTTACAAAAGACTAAGCTAAGTACTGGCAGAGCGGGGTCTGGATCAAAGGAAGCTGACCGCGGACTCCAGGGCCTCTCGACAGCATCTGGGTTTGCCGTGTCGAGCACAGCCAGGTTCTGAGCACCCTCAGCCCCCTTCCTGCTGTGTGGGACCCTGAATGACAGATCCCCAGTGACCCCTGAGCCCTGGCCAGAACTGTGCAGGCAGCAGAGAGCAGGGGCATATGCATGACACAGGTGACTCTTCCCACGAGTCAAGGGATGTCCTGCTTCGCTCTGGATCTCCTCCTGTCCTAGTATGTAGGGCACTTCTCTGGTTGTAGAGGCAGAAGCTTGTGCCCATCAAACCCCACCTCCAGCTCCCGCTCACTCAGCTCTCCAAACATGACTTCCTTCCCCTCCTACTCTCGTCTTCTCCAGAGGGAAGCACAGTGGCTTCGATAAGGTTTAATAGCTCCTTTTACTAGACAGTCTGCCCAACATTGTCTCTTTCTGGAAGTGCTGTCCTCCCCTGGGGTCCCCTCTCACCCTCCTTTGGGATGTTGCACCCCTTCCCACAGGAACACGTTGTTCTGGGCCTTATATCTTGCAAATTCTGCAGCCTCTGCCTTCAGCCAGATGTTAATGGAGGTCTTCTGCTGCCCAAGCTTCTGCTGGCTCCCACGGGGGAGCAGCAGATTCTAGTGCCATGATGGGGGATAAGATATGGGTGATCTCATTCCACTCGTCTCTGTACCAGTGAAAGCTGTGGCCTGAATCCTCCCCAGTTCCTTAAAGGCACATATTAACCACTACAAACAAATTACAGTCGGATCTCACACAAGGCAAGAATATTCTTTTTACTTATATGATTTTGACCCTACTTATTAAGCGATAATAAACATGACATTATTATGCTAAAGGAACATTTGTCTCCTTCACACATCTGCCTCCTTTATAGTAGACAACTTCCAGTGTATCCAGCTAGATCCTTCTCACTTTCTTTCTTCGCCCACCGTCACTACCTTGAATCATCTTTCCCTGGACATCAGCAAGATGTTCAATCTACAGTAATCCTGGACATCAACAAGATAGAAGAACAGGAGGTCCCCTGCTCATACCCCACTCAGCAACAATCACTTGACACAGTGACTTTGTGGGAGCTTTGGGATCCAGGTCAGAATGCAGATCCTGAAGCAGCCCTGTAACTCGGATGCAGCCCCTCCTAGCTACACGCTGGCAACAGCCCTTCCCACCCAAACCCCAGTAGGTAACATGCCCACCTGTACCCCTGAGGCAGGCCCTCTGACCTCAGTCTGTGTGAAGACCCTGAAACAGCCCTAGAACTCAGCTCCAGCTCCTCTCAGTTGTGGGCAGGGATATCCTTCCCACCCAGGGACCGAGAGGGAGTCATGCCTGTCTATGCACCTAGAGGCATGCCTGCCAATTTCAGCCTGGCTGCAGACCTTGAAACAGCCCTCTAACCTGGCTCCAGCCCCTCTCATCCATGGCCTGGGGGTGGTCCTATCCACCCAGGGATGTGGCAGAGGCACACCTGTCTGTGGCTCTGGAGGTAGGACTGTAGACCTCTGTCCCAGCTGGGGACCCTGCAGCAGCCCTGTGATCAATCCCAACCCCTCTCAGCTGTGGTCTGGGACTGATCTTGCCTGCCCAGGGACCTGCCCAGTGACCTGTTGGGAGCTTTCCCAGGGACCAAGCAGGAACCATATCCATTTGCACACCTGGTAACAGGCCAGACTCACCAACTGCAGACCCAGCAGCAGCCATATGACCAAGCTCCAACCCTCTTCAACTGCAATCCCAGAGGTGATTCCATCTGCCCAGGAATCCGACGGAAGAAGGTTGTCACCTGTCTCTAGAGACTGAAAGAGGTGTTTGCCCCTTTAAATGCATAGACACCGACACAACGCTACATGGATCATGAAGAATCTGGCAAACTAACACTATCAAAGGAAACCAATAAAGCTACAGTATTAACCCCAAAGGAATGGCATTCTATGAATTGCCTGACAAAGAACACAAAATAATCATCTTAAAGAAGTTCAATGAGACACAAGAGAACACTGATAGCTAGCTAAACAAAATCAGGAAAACAATGCATGAACAAAATGAGAAGTTCAATTTAAAAAAAAATAGAAACCATAAAAAAAAACAAAACCAAAAGCTTAGAGATAAAGACAGACTGAAAAATTCAATGGAGAGCTTCGAAAGCAGACTGGATCACACAGAAGTAAAAATCAGCAAACTCAAAGACAGGTCACTTGATATTAGCTGAAGGAATACTGTGGTCTGAATGTTTATATAACCCTCACATTTATATATTGGAATCTTAATGCCCAATGTAATGGTATTATGAGGTGGGGGTCTTTCAGAGGTGATTAGTTCATGAGGGTGGAGCCCTCATGAATAGAATTAGAGCTTATATAAAAGAGACCCCATGAGCTCCCTAGCACTTTCCATCATATAAGGATACTACGAGAAGTCTGCAACCCAGAAGAGGGCAGTCACCCAACCATGCTGGAACCCTGATCTCCAACTTCCAGCCTCCAGAACTGTGAGAAATAAATTTCTGTTGTTGTTTTTTTTTTTTTAAAGATTTTATTTATTTGACAGAGAGGCAGTCAGCGAGAGAGGGAACACAAGCAGGGGGAGTGGGAGAGGAAGTAGCAGGCTCATAGCGGAGGAGCCTGATGTGGGGCTCGATCCCATAATGCTGGGGTCACGCCCTGAGCCGAAGGCAGACGCTTAACCGCTGTGCCACCCAGGCGCCCCAAATTTCTGTTGTTAATAAGCCACCCAGTCTATGATATTTTGTAATAGCAGCCCAGACTATGACAAAGAACAAAAAAGGAAGAAGAATGATAGTGTAAAGAAAGCACACAAGACCTATAGGACACCATCAAGCCAACAAACATACACATTATGACTCAAGAAGAGACAGAAAAAAGGGAAGAAGCTTATTTAAAGGAATAATAAGGAAAACGACTTCCCAAATCTTGGGAGGGATATGACCATCCATAGACATAAAGTTCAAAGGACCCCAAGCAAGATCAACCCAAAGAAGATTACCCTAAGACACAATATAATCGAACTGTCCAAAGTCAAAGACAAAGAGAGAATTTTGAAAGCGGCAAGAGAAAAGAGACTACTTGCTCACAGGGGCACTCCCATTAGGTTATCAGCAGTTTTTTCAGCAGAAACCTTGCAGGCCAGGAAGAAGTGGAATGATATATTCAAAATGCTTAAAGAAAAAAGAACTGATAACCAAGAATACTACACACAGCAAAGCTGTTCTTCAAAAACAAATTATAGATAAATAATAGTATAATAATAGTGAAGGGTTGAAAAAGATATTCCATGCAAATGGTAACTAAGAGAGAACAGCATAGATGTACATATGTCAGACAAAATAGACTTTAAGCCAAAATCTGTAACAAGAGACAAAGAAGGTGATTATATAACGATAAAGGACTCAATTCATCAAGAGAATATAACAATTATAAATATATATGCACCCCACATTGGAGCCTGTAAATATATAAAGCAAATATTAACAGAAATAAAGGGAGAAAAGGACAGTAGTACAATAATAGTAGGGGACTTCAATACCCTACTTTCAATAATGGATAGATCATCCGGCAAAAATAAAGAAGGAAACACTGGCCTTGAATAACACTACAGATCAAATGAACCTAACAGACATATGTAAAACATTTCATCCAACAGCAGCAGAATAGACATTCTTCTCAAGCACACACAGAGCATTCTTCAGGATAGATCATATGTTGGGCCACAAAATAAGACCTAACAACTTTAAGAAGATTGAAATCACATCAAGTATCTTCTCTGACCACAGCTGTATAAAATTAGAATTCAATAACAGAAGGAAAAAAAATTTTTTTTGAAGATTTTCTTTATTTATTTGAGAGGGAGCATGCACAGGGGCAGAGTAAGAAGGAGAAGAAGACTCCCCACTGAGCAGGGAACCTGATATGGGGCTCGATGCCAGGACCCAGAGAACATGACCTGAGCCAAAGGCAGAGGCTTAACTGACTGAGCCACCCAGGTAACTCAGAAGGAAAATTTAAAAATCACAAATATGTGGAAATTAAACAACACACTCCTGAGCTACCAATAGATCGAAAAAGAAACCATATGGGAAATCAAAAAGTATCTTGGGATAAACAAAAATGAAAATACAACATGCTAAAACTTAGTACGAAAAAACTAGGTAACCTAGTACAGGAAAAGCAGCTCTAAGAGGGAAGTTTACAGTGATAAAATGCCTATATTAAAAAAAAAAAACCTAATATCTCAAGCCATCTAACTTTATGCCTCAAGGAACTAGAAAACGAACAACCTAAGCCCAAAGTTAGCAGAAGAAGGGAATGACAAAGATTAGAGGATAAATAAATGAAACAAAGACTAGAAAAACAATGGAAAAGATCAATAAAACTACGAGTTGGTTTTTTGACAAGATAAATAAAATCGACAAATCTTTACTCACACTAAGAAAAGAGAGAAGACTCAAATAAGTAAAATCAGAAATGAAAGAGGAGACATTACAACTGAGACTTCAGAAATACAAAGGATCATCTGAGCCTCCTATGAACAATTATCTGCTAACAAACCTAGAAGAAATAAGTCCTAGCCTACTAAGACTTAATCAGGAAGAAATGGAAAATCTAAAAAGACCAATAGTGAGTAAGGAGATTGAATCAATAATCAAAAACTTCCCAAAAAAGAAAATTCCAGGACCAGATGGCTTCACAGGTGAATTCTACCAAACATTAAGTGAAGAATTAATGCCAAATCTTCTCAAACTCTTCCAAAAAATTGATGAGAGGAAACATTTCCAAATTCATTTACAAGACCAGCCATTGCCTTTATGCCAAATCCAGATAAGGAAAATACAAGAAAAGAAATTATAGGCCAATATCCCAGATGAATATAGACACAAAAGTCCTCAACAAAATACTTGCAAACTATATTCAGCAGCACATTAAAAAACTCATACATCATGATCAAGTGGGATTTATCCCTGGGATGCAAGGGTGGTTTTTACACACAAAGTCAATTATATGTGATATATCACATTACCAGAATGAAGGCTAAAAATAATATGATCATAGATCATATGATCTCAGTAGATGCAGAAAAAGTATTTGACAGAATTCAACAAACTCTTATGTGAAAAACTGTCAATGATTGGACATAGAAGAAATGTACCTCAACATAATAGAGGCTATATATGACAAGCCCACTGCCAACATCACACTCAATGGTGAAAAGTTGAAAGATTTTCTTCTGAGATAAGGGGTGCCCATTCACCACTTCTATTCAACATAATACTGAAGTCTGAGCCAGGGCAATCAGGCAAAAAAACAAAAAACAAACAAACCAAAAAAAAAAAAAAATCAAAATCAAAATCATCTAAATCATAAAGGAAGAAGTTAAATTGTTTCTGTTTGCAGGTGACATGATCTTATAAATAGAAACCCTAATAACTATGCCGTAGAATTGTTAGAACTAATAAATTCAGTAAGGTTGCAGGATACAAAATCAGTGTACAAAAATCTGTTGCATTTCTACACACTAACAACAAACTCTCAAAAAAAAAAAGAGAGAGAGAGAGACAAGAAAAGAATCCTGTTTACAACAGCATCAAAAAGAATAAAATGCTCAGGAATAAATTTAACCAAGGAGGTGAAAGACCTGTACACTGAAAACTATAGCACACGACGAAAGAAATTGAAGAAGACAGAAATAAATGCAAAGATATCCTGTGTTCATGATTGGAAGAATTGGAATTGTTAAAATGGCCATATTCCTCAGGACAGTCATCAGAGTCAACGCAATCCCCATCAAAATTCCAATGGCATTTTTGAAAGAAATAGAAAAAAAATTCTAAAATTCCTAGGAAACCACAAAAGATCATGAATAGCCAAAGCAATCTTGAGCAAGAAGGACAAAGCTGGAGGCATCACACGTCCTGATTTCAAACTATTACAAAGCTATAAAAACCAAACAGAATGGTACTAGAATAAAAACAGACACACAGATCAGTAAAATAGAATAGAGAGCTCATAAAAAAGCCCCATGTAGATGTCAACTAATTCTCAACAAAGACACTAAGAATACACAAAGTGGAAAGGATTGTCTCCTCAATGAATGGTGTTGGGAAAACTGGATATCCACATACAAAAGAATGAAATTGACCCTTATCTTCAACCACTCACAAAGATTAACTAAAAATTGATTAAAGACTAGAATGTAAGATATGAAATCATAAAACTTCTGGAATAAAACATAGGTAAAAAGCTTCCTAACCGGTCTTGCCAAGGATATGTTATATATGACACTTAAAGCAGAAGCAACAAGAGCAAAAATAAATTGGTGGGATTACATCAAACTCAAAAGCTTCTGCACAGCAAAGGAAACAAGCAACACAGTGAAAGGGCAACCTACCAAATGGGAGAAAATATTTGCAAGTCATATATATGATAAGGAGTTAATATTCAAAATATAAGTAACTCATACAACTCAAGAGCCAAAAAACAACCCAATAAAAAAGTGGACTTTGAAAAGACATTTTCCCAAAGAAGATACACAAATGGCCAACAGGTGCATGAAAAGATGTTCAACATCACTAACCATCAGGGAAATGCAAATCAAAATAATAATGAGATATCACCTCACACCTGTTAGAATAGCTAGAATCAAAAAGATAAGAGATATCAAGTGTTTGCTAGGGTTGTAAAGAAAAGGGAACTCTTGTACACCATTAATGGGAATGTAAATTGATGCAGCCATTATGGAAAATAGTATAGGGGTTCCTCAAAACAAAAATAGAACTACCATATGATCCAGCAATTCCACTTCTTGGTATATATCCAGAAGAAATGGAAACAGAATATGGGAGAGATATCTGCATCCCCGTATTTATTGCAGCAATACTCACAATAGCCAAAATACAGGAACAACCTATGATATATTAATATTATTATTCAAGCATAGAAAAGAAGGAAATCCTGCTTTTTAGAGCAACATGGATGAACCTTGAGGACATTACACTAAGTGAAATAAGGCAGACACAGAAAGAAATACTGTATGATCTCACTTATATGTGGAATCAAAAAAGAGTTGTACTCAGAGTCAGAAAGTAAAACGGTGGTTTCCAGGGGGTGAGGGTGGAGAAATGGGGGAGATATTGGTCACAGCGTACAAACTTTCAGTTACATGGACAAGGTCTGGGGATCTAATGTATAGCATGGTGTATATAGTTAATAATACTGTATTGTATACTTGAAGTTTGCTAAGAAAGTAGATCTCGAGTGTTACTACACACACACAAACACACGCACACACACACAGGAAATGGAAACAATGTTTTTTTCTTTTTAACTAATGTTCATTAAAAAAAAAGAAAAAAGATTTTTAAAAAGTAATCCCTTCGCCCTCCTTACTATATTGATCTGATTGGTTTTATTCATAGCGGTAATCCCGATAAAATCTGAAATGTCCCTGTTTCTTTGTATACTTGTTTCTGACTACACACCCCCTAAGTGATCATCCCTGCCGGAAAGCCTGGACCTTAACTATTCAGTTCGCTCTTGTATTCTCGTAGCTAGAACAAAGTGTGGCTTCAGTAAATATTTGATAGATGAACGAATCAACGAATGAGTGAGTGAGTGAATGAGCGAATGAACGAGTTAGCTAGAGTTAGCCATTTGAATGAGCTGTCTAGGCCAGATGTTGCCATCTCTGCAAGTATCTGTTTGATACACAATTCTCTTCCCTGTTAGAAAAGGGGGTAGGGTTTCACAAACTGCTATGTGAATTTTGTTGAGCAAAAGACAGGCAGACCATGGGTGGTAGCGAGTTCTGAATCATCAATTAAAATCAAGAAGCCATGGCCAGGCCAGCAGAGGCTTGGAGGTTGGTGTTTGGGGGAGAAATGGCCAGCCATGGATTAGGACACCTAGGGATGGGGCATTTGTTCCAGCATAGGATGTGCCTGGTGTGGTTTGGGATGTGTGTGTGTGTGCGTGTGTGTGTGTGTGTGTGTGTGTGTAGTGAAAAGATTATTCCATAGACCCTGGGTAGGTAGAATCCTCATAGAGAATCTATCCTCAGGGCAAATGCCAGTGGGGAAGGGAAGCTGCTCAGAGAGGCTCGTCTGTGGGTGGGGTTAAACAAGTCCTTTACACACCCTCCATTACTCGGTGTTTCATCTGGCCCAACCCTGTTTTCCTCCTGGGCGCCAATTTCATCATTCAGGAGTTGCTAAGCAGAGGCCTCACACTTGACCTTTGCACTTAGAGTAGTACGGTTCACTTTCTGAGCCTGTGTGCTGGAAACAGCGGAAGATTCGTTTGTCAACACAAATACCAGACGGCCCATTTTCTTGAAAAGAAGTAGATGAGTTCCTGAATGCAAGTGGGGATTCAGGCCTTTTGAGAGAGCAGTGTCGCAGGCAGCAAAGACTTCTCAGGGGGACCTGCCTGTTCAGAGTGGCCGGGAGAGAAAGCTGTGGCGTTGTCCCGGACCATCTCCCTCCACTCCACCACCCCTGTCCAGTCACAAGGCCACACACCTGGAGCCAAGCACCTTACTGTGGGGCCGGGGGGCCGGGATTCCACAAAAGGCAGAAAACACTGGCTGCAGAAATAGGGCCACTTCATTCAGCCAAAGGGTGACTCATTTCCAAGAGACTGTTTTTGTTTTGATTTTTTTTTTTTAAGATTTTATTTATTCGACAGAGATAGAGACAGCCAGCGAGAGAGGGAACACAAGCAGGGGGAGTGGGAGAGGAAGAAGCAGGCTCATAGCGGAGGAGCCTGATGTGGGGCTCGATCCCAGAATGCCGGGATCACGCCCTGAGCCGAAGGCAGACGCTTAACCGCTGTGCCACCCAGGCGCCCCTTGTTTTGATTTTTAATCAAAATTATCTTCATTCTTTATGTATATATTTTAAGTAGGAGGAAGGCAGGAATCTGCATACCAGGAGTCTTCTAAAAGTCCAAAGTTTCTCATTATGAGCGCCTTTTCTGACAACAGTTGTTAGCCTTAGCTGTGTGTGTCACATTTTCCAAAAAGGGCCCGAAGGGAAGAAACACGTGCAGTTGGGTTGCATATATTATGAGAGACAGGATGATTTGGATTTAAATTCAAAATCTGTAATTACTTTGCATTGATACAAAAACAAGGGTATTTTCTTGCATGGATTGTGGTTATTTTAATGTTACTAGGAGAAGTCAAATGTTTGGCTACCCACTTCTCCTTTTCTTTTAATTTTGGTAAAGTAAATAGGTCTATGGACCTGAAAATGAGCTGGAATTAGGTCTCCAGGGGCTCCAGCAAAGGTCCAAGTGAAGAGTATTGTTGGACTGAGGATCGCACAGACCAGCACTCTATAGTTAGTCATCCTTCTTCTCTCTGCAGTCTTACCCATCCCTACCCCATCTCATATGAAAACAAGATTCAATTCACTTAAGATTAAACTGATGGGCAATAGTATAGCCATATTGATTTTACTCAAGATTTAACACATCGGAAAGGCATCACTATAATCTGGAAATCCTAACAGTGGGAAGAAACAGAAGGGAAGTTAGGGAGAAATTCAGAGGGAAAATGCGGTAATCATAAACAGAAGGCCCTTTGGTATCAAGGAGAGAAACACGGAGGGGCTTTGAAGTGACGTATGACTGCACTCACCCAACACTGAGCACGGGTCCGCCCAGCTCATCTTGCTCATGCAATCTGCAGAGCAAGAGAGGTGAAGGGCAAGGCAGAGCAGCTGGCCTGCTCACAGTCCCCGTTCGGCTGGGGCAAGGTTGACTGTTTCCACCAGCTGATTTGCCATGCCTCACAAAGGAACACCAAGACCAGGAAGAAAACAGCATGCCATGGACAGATATGTCCGTTTATGGGAAAGGCTCTTCCCCAAGTGTAAAATTGGGTCTATTCTCTGGCCGTTGAATGTTTAGATGCCACAAAGAAATTTACAGGAGAAGGACCACTTTAACTATGGAGGTGACTTGTTGACATTGGTGTTTAAAAGGCAGAATTGGACTAGAATGGACATGAGTGTAATGGGGTTTTGGAGGCAAAGGAAAAAACACAAGTCCAAGAGAGCCCCTTGACCTGCTCACAAATGCCTGAACTATTGAATATTGAAGGAAAATGAGAGTGAAAACTGGCCTTTATTGAATACCAAGAACCTCAAATATATGGTTTCATTTACTCCTGATAGCAATTCCATATGTAATATGATTCTTATCCCCTTGCTACAAAATGGACGGTGAGACCCAGACAGATGGTGATGGTTGGTTTTGTCTGTTAACTTCACTGAGCCATGGTGCCCAGATATTTGGTCAAACATTATTCTGGGTGTGTCTGTGAGGGTGTTTTTGGATGAGATTAACATTTAAACCAATAGCCTGAGTAAAGCAAGATTGTCTTCTCTAATGTGGTGGGCCTCATCTAGTCAGTTGAAGGCCTGAAAAGAGCAAAAAGACTGACACTTCCCTGAGTAAGAGAGAATTCTTCCTAATTGGCTGCCTTCAGTCCATGACATAGGCCTTTGCCTGCCTTTGGATTTGAACTGCCTTGGTTCTTCCTGGGTCTTGAGCCCGCCCGCCTTTGAACTGGAACACCGCCAACGGCTCTCCTGGGTGTGCTGCTTGCTAACTCACCCATCCGATCTTGGGACTCAGCCTCCGTAGTCACATGAGCCAACCCCTTGTAATAAATCTCTTCATGTATCTCACATATGTATGTGTATACATATATATCCTATTGGTCTGTTTCTCTGGAGAACCCAGCTTAAGCACGTGCTCAGAGGGATGCAGATGTGAGCAGGGGAGCCAGAATTCCCACCCAGGCCTGGCTGGTTCACTTTAAATTCCTGTCGAGAGGCAAATAGGTGATAAGAGATATTCAGCTGAGGGCAATTTTAGACTTGTATGATTCTAGACTGTAAGAGGGCAAAGGTATAAATATCAGAACACTGACACCTAAAATGAACAGAAAAGAACATTGGGAGAAGCTAACAGGTGAAGCAACCTCAAATTTCTCCTGGGTTTACCCTCGTATATGAGATGTTGAACAATGCAGTTGACCCTTGAACAACTCAGGTTTGAACTGCGCAGGTCCACTTACACATGGATTTTTATACAGCACAGTACTAGAAAGGCATTTTCTATTCCTTCTGATTTTTTTACAAGATTTTATTTATTTATGAGAGAAAGAACGACAGAGCATAAGCAGGAGGAGAGGGAGAAGCAGGCTCCCCGCTGAGCAGGGAGCCCGACTCAGGGCTCAATCCCAGGACCCTGAGATCATGACCTGAGCTGAAGGCAGATGCTTAACCAACTGAATCACCCAGGCACCCCTCCTTATGATTTTCTTAATAGTATTGTCTTTTCTCTAGCTTACTTTACCGTAGGAATACCGTATATAACACCTGTAACATACAAAATATGTGTTAATTAACTTTATGCTGTCGGTAAGTCCCTCAGTCAACAATAAGTTACTAGTAGTTAAGTTTGGGGGAGTCAAAATTATATGTGGATTTTTGACTGTATGAGGGGGTCAGCGTCCCTAACCATCACATTGTTCAAAGGTCAACTCTACTGTTAGCCACCATTTCTCAAGCTTCTCCTAAAGGCAAGCACTTCACACACAACCAGTGTTTATAATAACCTTGCCGGGTAGATACTAGTGTTCCAAATTTGCATACAATTTCACACAGTTGGGAAGTGGCAGAGGCAGGATTCAAACTCAGGTCTCTCTGGCTCCAGAGCCCGTGCTCTTCCCATGAGATCTGATCCCTCTTTGGGGGCCTAGTCCTTAAGCAAGGTGCTCTCAACATTGGCCCACCACTCTAATCATTTTAACTGGTGCTGATACTCCTTGCAGGAGAGTAAGTAGTCAGACATGTGTAGAGTGTGACATATATATTATATAATTTCCTAAGCCAAATCCTGGATTAAATTCAGACTTATTATCCAAGCAATCAGTAGGTGAGGATTCTGGCTACAGAAAGAAAGGGAAACCAAGAAAGGGAAGAAATTACATCAAGGCTGAGACGTTCACAGCAACTCAAGCTAAACAGGTGCTTGCTAATAATAACTTTGTTCATGTGAGTTATAAAAGTGTAGTTCTGAAAATAGAAGACAAATCTTATCCAGTTAGAAGTTCTGAGCCTTAATCATCGCAAAGGAACTATTGTCATGGAGCCAGTAACCAACACTATAAAGCCTTTCTTTTGTATGGGGCTTTGCCATCAGCTTCATAAGGAATTGAGGGGTGGGGGGCAATGGTCCCTGAAGGGAAATAGAATAAAAATAAAAATAATAGAATATATATCATGCATACCCTTATTTCATGGAATCTAGGATGATGACAACCGTGCGATACAAGACAGTTTTACATACCACAAAGAAAGGAAACATGCTGACAAATATAATTGGAAGATGCCACACATTATAAAATATTCTGGTTTCAGAAATACTGAAATCCAAACAGAGTGTGTGTCTTAGAATCAAATAAATATCATATATAGCAGAGAGAGAGAGAGAGAGGAAAAAGAACTCATTAATGTTCATCTCAAGGCCAAGAATCAGAACAAGTATTTAGACAACTGTCTCTGAATTCAAATTTAGCTATCTCTAATTGTTCTATGTCAACATCAGATTCACTGTGACACAATTGTTAAGTATTAAGAAAATATGGACCCTATTTTCCCATGAGAATATTTTCAACTTTGTGGCAAAAAAGGAAGATGTCTCGAACACAAATTTTTCCAAGTTTGTACCTGTTAGTTCCTATGAGATTTTTGTAAAGGAAATTAAATCAATTTGCATGTTTCCTTTATCTGTTTCCTCCTTTTTTCCTTTATGATGAACTCATCGTTTAAAAGAAAAATTCTCCATGCATTAAAAAAAAATGTTTTTGCCACTTCTGAAAATGTCTTTCTATAGGTCATTCTTGTTCACTACCATCATTCTAATCTCCCATCATGGAACTGAGAGTCTGAAAATGTCAACATTATATGTCAAGAACTTCAAAGACATAGATTTCTACATTGGACATTGCAGTTCTGAGACAGTGAAGTGTACTTTATGAAGAAATATGTTATATTATAACCTTTGTGCTATGGGCGTCTGACTCAGAAGGCTTGAGTTGCCTTCTGGGAATGGAACTCGCCATTCTTTACTCAAACATCCTCTCCAAAACCTGGGAAATACTCTCCTGCTAGATCATTTGTTCTCCTTATTTACACTAATTTTAACAAGAAAATGTTAGAAGTTTAGTTAAACTAAGGGAAAGGAAAACTCATGGCCATTACTTTTTTTTTTAATGATTTTTTATTATATTATGTTAGTCACCATACAGTACATCCCCGGTTTCCGATGTAAGGCTCGATGATTCATTAGTTGCGTATAACACCCAGTGCACCATGCAATACGTGCCCTCCTTACTACCCATCACCAGTCTATCCCATTCCCCCACCCCCTCCCCTCTGAGGCCTTCAGTTTGTTTCTCATAGTCCATAGTCTCTCATGTTTCATTCCCCCTTCTGATTACCCCCCCTTTCTTTATCTCTTTCTTCCCCTACTGATCATCTATGGCCATTACTTTTTAGCAGATGACACGGGTACTGAATGTTCTCCAATATGCCAGTTGCTTGAAACCTCGTAAGGAAATATCTTTCTGTTTGGGGTCCTCAGGGATATGAGTGCCACACTCTCTTAGTGTGACCTGCTCACCTTCCTGACTGGCACGATCATCTGGCTGGTGTGAACTGGTGTTTTCTCCCACCATCCTTGGGCATCCCAGGACAGTGGTTCTTAGCATAATTTTCTGCTCAACATGGCAGCTGTTGGATGAGGTTCCCATGAAAGACACACTCCTTTTTGCATTCCCAGATTATCCATCCGTCAAAGCACATATTGAGCACCTACTATTTGTCAAGCAACTCTTCTAGGCACTGGGATCACACATTGAAAAATGCAACGTCTCTGCCTTCATGGAGCTCGTTTTCGGTGAGAAGAGACAGAAAATAAGCAAATATACAAGTGATTATACAACATGACAGATTGTAGTAAGTGCTACGGAAAAAAGGAAAGCAGGTAAAAGGGCAAGGAGAGGGGCTTGAGACTGAGGGCTCTGTAAGTAAGAGGATTTTTGAGCAGATACCTAAAGACAGTGGTGTTATGTGGGGCAAGAACATTCCAGAGGGTAGAGCAAGTTGAAACACTCTATTACAACTTTATGAATTAGACAGAAAGCAGGGGGGCAGATGGGGGTGGAGGGTGTAGTGTTTGGACATTTATTATAACTTTGAAGAGTCATTTAAAGGCATCACAAATGTCTTTTTACAAGAGAAAATGAACTTATATGTATGTTCCAAGTTTTGAAAGATGAAATTTATTTAATCAAGAGTAAGTCTTGATATTTAAAGCCCACTACTCTAAATGTAATATTAATACAGCAAACAAATATGTACTATTGAAGAAACTTATTAAAGAATAAGTAAAAATAAAGCTTGTTATTTCTAGTCTACACAAATCTCTAACATGTAAATATGAATGGAGTACTGGAAATGTCACCTGCATCATCACCTCTTTGATATAGTCATTATAATTGTTGTATTTTTACTAACACATATTTATAGAGGGAGTTGGCAAATTACAGCCTGTGGGCCAAATCTGGCCCGCCATCTGTTTTTGTATGGCCTGCTAACTAAGAATGGCTTTTATATTTTTAAATGGCTGGGGGGGAAAGATCAGAGGAAGAGTAATATTTCATCATGTGTGGAAATTATATGAAATTTTAATTTCAGTGTCTTTAAATAAAGTTTTATTGGAATACTATCATACTTATTCATTTACTTATTGTCTATACCCGCTTTAGCACTACAAAGACAGAGTTGAGTATTGTGACAGAGAGTGCGTGGCCTGTTAGAGCTAAAATATTTACTCTCTGGTCTTTTACAGAAAAAGTTTGTGGACCCCTGGTTCATAGCATCCTTCCTATTTTCATATGATATAGATGTAGATGCCTTGAGTTTGGGAAGTAGCTTCACTGAGATAGTATCACATATGTTAAAATGTATCTATTTTAGGGGCGCCTGGGTGGCACAGCGGTTGGGCGTCTGCCTTCGGCTCAGGGCGTGATCCCGGCATTATGGGATCGAGCCCCACATCAGGCTCCTCCCCTGTGAGCCTGCTTCTTCCTCTCCCACTCCCCCTGCTTGTGTTCCCTCTCTCGCTGGCTGTCTCTATCTCTGTCAAATAAATAAATAAAATCTTTAAAAATAAATAAATAAAATGTATCTATTTTAGATATATAATTTGATGAGTTTTTACAAATGTGATAGTCGCGTAACTAACACCAAAAGAGATACAGAACATTTCCATTACTCCAGCAGTTGTCACATGGCCCTTTGAGGTCAGTCTCCTCAATTGACTGACCTCTGACAACCACTGATCTGCTTTATATTCCTAGGATTGTCCCTTTCTTAGTATATTATATAAATAGAGTATATAGTCTATTCTTTTGGTGCTTCCTTAAGTTAGTATAATGCAGTTAGACCATGTATCATTAGTTTATTCCTTTTTATTACTAAATACTATTCCATTATATGGATAGACCACAATTTGTTTATTCATTCACTTGTTGATGTGTTTCTGGGTTATTTTCAGTTTGAGGATCTTATTAGTGAGACTGAAAAGAATATTCACAGATATCTTTGTGTGGATATATGTGTTCATTTCCGTTGGACAAATACCTAGGAATGGAATTGCTATTTCCTATAGAGATGACCTGGTTTTAAGAAGTTGCTGATGTCTTTTTTCAAAATGGTTATACTATTCCCAGCAAGAATGAATAAGAGTAACAGTTGCTCTACACCCTTGTCAACACTTGGTATTATCAGTCTTCTTAATTTTGGTTATTCTGGTGGGTGTATGGTAGTATATTATTTAATTTTAGGTTGTATTTCCCTACAGACTAATGGTTTTAAGCATCTTTTCATGTATTTGTTTCCCATCCATATATCTTCTTTGTTCAAATCTTTTGCCAACTTTTTACTAGGTTGCTTATATTCTCTTGAGTTGAAAGAAATTTTCAGATATTCTGAATACAAATCCTTTAGCTGGTACGATTTGCAAATATTTTCTCCCAACCTGTATCTTGCCTTTTCATTTTCTTAATGCTGTCTTTTAAAGAGTAAACACCTTTACTTTAATGAACTCCAACTCAACATTTTTTATTTTATACTTAATGCTTTTCAAGTCCTATTTTTAAAATTATTTGCTTAGCCCCAGATCACTAAGCTTTTCTCCATGTTTTCTTCTAGAATTTTATAGTGTTATGTTTTACATGTAGCTCCATGATTCATTTTTGTATACAATGTTACATAACTAATGAGATTCCTTTCTTTTTGGCTTATGGATATCCAACTGTTCGAAAACCATTTGTTAAAAAGATTATTCTTTCCCCTTGAATTGTCTTGATATGTTTGTTTAAAAAAATCAATTAACCACATAAATTTGGGTATATTTCTGAACTTCCTATTCTGTAATTTTGATCTAGATATCAATCTTTATGCTAATGCCACATTGTCTTTATTACTATAGCTTTATAAAAGGTCTTGAATCAGGTAGTACAAGTACTCCAACTTTGTTCCCCTTTGTGAAATTGTTTGGCTACTATATAACTTTTGCATTTCCATATACATTTTAGAATTGATGCATCAACTTCTTTAAAAAAAAAAAAAAAAGCCTGTTGGGCTTTTGATTAGGATGCACTGAATTTATCATCAACATGAAGAGATTTGATATCTCAACAAATTTTAGTCTTTTGACCATTAATCTGATATAGCTCTCCTTTTATCTGGGTCTTATAATTTTCAGGATCCAGGTCTTACATATATTTTGTTAAACTTATCCCTAAAAATTTCATGTTTGATGCTGTTTTAAATACTGTCTTAAATTGTAATTTATAATATTCATTGTTAGTATATAGAAATATAATTGAAATCTGTATATTGATTTTTACCTTGCAAACTTACTAAGCTTACTTATTAGTTCTAATATGTTTTTTAATAGATTTCTTAGAATTTTCTACCTAGAAGTTTGTATTGTCTGCAAACAAAGACACTTCTTTTTTCTTTTCCCAATCTCTATGCCTTTTACTCATGGTTCTTGCGTTATGGCCTTGGCTAAAACCTACACAGTAGAATGTTGAATAGAAGTGGTGAGAGTGGGCATCTTCATCTTGTTCTCAGTCCCAAGGAAAAGTGAAATTAACATAATGCACAGGAGCACAAAAAATTTAGGAGCATAGAGAATGTCATTTGGTAATAGCCCGTGTGTTCTTCTGACTCCACCTTCCTGTGTATTGCATCTCCATCAACCACATGTTCTTCACATGGAGTTCCCGGCAGCTTTCGGCACACATCTCAGTTTCCGGGTAATGCGGTGATTGTCAACCATGCACGATTTTGCTCTCCTCTCCCTCTGGCGGCATGTGGCAGTGTTGGGAGAAATTTGGGGTTGTTACAACTGGAGGTCGGGGAGTTCCTACTAGCAACTAGTGGGTAGAGGCCATGGATGAAATTAAACATCTTATTATACACAGGACAACCCCTCCACGACAAAGAATTATCTGGACTTATATGTCAATTGCGTTGTGGCTGAGAAATGCTGTAGCGAAAAGAGTTTCTCCTACCAACACTTTTAACCCAAGTCCCAGGACTGATTCTCACTGGACCAACTTTTTTCACATGCACATCTCATGGTCATCTCACATGGCCAGTCACCATGGCCAAAGCATTCGAAACATCAATTGGCCAGATTGGGGCCGTGTGTTAACTGTTAGGGCTGGGACTGACATGTTACAACTATCCATCCACACAAACTGTGAACATAGCATTTTGGCTTACCAAAGTTTAAATCACTGGCTGACACCAGAGGAAGGGGGAAACGATGCTGGGAAGGCAAGAAAACCAGATGCTCAAGAGATTCACCCTTGGGAGAGGAGACTTATAAGACCCTGAGCCAGGTGGATAGGGGTTAAAGGCCTATCAGGGACTGGAGGACCAGACAGGTCAGTGGAGACTCTTGGCTCACACCCAAAAGGGGGGCGTGAGGACACTCTGATGTTCACAGGAGAACACCGGGGCCCACCAGCCGCTGGACCTGTTCACAGCATGAGTTCATTCCCAGCCTCGCTGTCGTAATTTGGCACAGGACGGGAGTGAGGGGGACTGATGCTGTGTGAATTAGCTCAGAAACCAGAGTAGACAGAGGTAGCCCGTGGAGGGCTTCGGTGACTCTAGATGTAAAGATACAGGGAGAGACAAGGTTGGTCCTGTGGGAATCTCAGACCCATACCAAAGGCACTGAGCATTTCTTGCTCATATTCTAGTGGAGGGAGTATTTCACTAATGAACCAGATTAATAAAAGTTATCATTTAGATAACTTCAAAAGCTGGTGATACTGTGATATGTGGTAATTATGTTTCAAACTCCTTTTATTTTCCTCCTCTAGAAAGAAAACAGGCAGCACACATTTCCTGACAGCCTCGATGTAAGTGTGATACTTACATGATGGCTCTGTTGAGCTCATGCTTTTCTCGTTTCAGTATTTTCCAACAAAAGGCATTCTTTCAGGGGAAAGCTCTGATCAAAGACCCGAAGGTAATAATACCACCCCCATTCCACATTTTTCCATATAAAAAGTTAATAAACCTTCAAAAACACTATGAGGAAGTGTTGCTGAAAAAAAAAAAGAAGAAAAGAAAGAAGAAAGGTAATAAAATTACCTTTATTAGGTGCGGGAAGAGGAAGTGATTTTTTTTTCTTTTTTGTCATTAAGGGTGAGACAACTCTCCAACTTCGGGATCCATTTAGATAAAAAATATTGCAGAAATATGAGATTTACATCAATTCATAATGAATATTTCTGATTTAAAAGGCACTGAAGGACAAACATATTTGTGTAATGAAGGTTTTGACCTGAATACTAGTCAAATGGGCTTTCACCACTATTCATTTTCTTTCTGGTTTCTAAGGGGATTGGGTTTTTAAATAAGAGAGCAGTCTGGAATCAATTTACAAGGTGCACACGAGGACACAGCAAGGTGGGTACTGCCCAAGATTATTATTGTACAAAAAACACCTCAAAAGCAATTTTCCACTGACTTTTCTCTGCACTAGAAAATCAGAGGCTCTGGGACCATTTGAAGAGTTAAAATGGGGTAAGTGGATTAGTATAATTCCCTGATGATTTTTTCAGTTTTATGTAGAAAAGGTTTTGAAAGTATTCATTAGCCAACCCGAGAAATCTGGAAGCCTCACGGTCTGAAGTCAACTTTAGGTTCTCTTGGGCTCTGTTTGCCCCATTTTTTTAAAAAAGATTTTATTTATTTATTTGAAAGAGAGAGAGACAGCCAGCGAGAGAGGGAACACAAGCAGGGGGAGTGGGAGAGGAAGAAGCAGGCTCATAGCGGAGGAGCCTGATGTGGGGCTCGATCCCATAATGCCGGGATCACGCCCTGAGCTGAAGGCAGACGCTTAACCGCTGTGCCACCCAGGCGCCCGTTTGCCCCTTTTTTATTTCTACAATTCTCAAGAAGTTCAGCCCTCATTTTCAACCCTTACCTATCCCCATCCTTCCCCCCACAAGCCAGTTTTTGAATAAAGTGTCAGGAATGCCTTGTCAACAGAAGGAACTTTAGGAGAGAAAATCACATTATTGTTCATTTTTACTTCTTCTTCTTCTACTTTTTTTTTTTTTTTTTTTGCCTTAACCTCTCTCCACCTCACCTCTCACCAATACTCTTTCTTTTAAACAACTGAAATTCATTGTTTCAGAGACAAAAACAAAACCAAAGCAACTCTACTTCCTTGGTAAAGAAGCAGGCTGGCCCGTAGTGTTCACAAGACCGTGGTAGTGGAAGACAGTGGCTGAACTCCTTACAGTCTGAAGTGGGGGGGGGGGGTGATCCTCTGTGCACTGTCTTCACAGTGCAGTGGGCTCAAAGGAATCGAGTCTGAAGGAGATAGGGAGAGACTCTGCTGGCTTAGCAGCTCCCTTGATGTCTTTGAAAAGAAGATTCTTATAGCAAGGGACAAAAACCCACTCTAGGTTTAACACAGGGGGAACGTGTGGGTGCTGTTGTATCTGGTCTCAGGGACAAATGCATTCAAAGAGTGAAGCCCTGTTGAGCCTCTCTTCCATCTCTGTCTCAGCTGCTCTTCCCATGAGCGGCTCATTTTCTCAAACCAGGTTTCTCCCCCAGGCTGACACATTGGCTGCCCAAACTTCCAGGACCTATTCTTTTTGGTCACTGGAGAGCAAGCCCTCCCTTCTCTCACTCTCATGTTTGAAGTCCCAGGGCAGTCTGCCACTCTGCCCCATTTGGATCTCATGCTCACATTCTGTAGCCCAAGGAGCAGAGATCATCATCGACAACTCACAGTAAGGACCACAAGGTTGGAGGAAAGGGAACAAGTACTTCCCCGAGCCTGTTTCTTGAAGGAAAGAGGGAGTTATGAATCTGGGCAAACAACTAATATGCCACATCTTTAAGGCATGTGAGATACTTTTTTCCCTCATATTTTAATGTCTCTAAAATGATCAATGCCATGTCATGTTTAATTGACAGTATTTCTTTTTTAGCATATATATATATATATATATATATATGGCATTATATATATATAGGGCATTATATATAATTTTATGTAATTTTACATAATGCTAAAATGAATTCTATTTTATAAAATAGAATATGTAACTTATATTTTATATTATATATATTTTATATAATGATATATGTGTATGTATGTATGTGTGTGTGTGTGTGTGTGTGTATATATATATATAAAATAGTGGCTCTTCTTATAACCTATAATCTCTTAGATTCAGTGAAACGTGGTAGGTCTCAAGGCATATGAAGGTCAAGAGGAGAGCAATAATAAGAGCGACGAAGGTAACAGTAGACGTGACTGCCTGGATGGAAGAAAATACCAAGGATCAAAACCTCAATACTAAGGGAGGGAGATAGAGGTTAATGCTGTGCAGCACTGTCATGTTTTTGTAGACAAAGAACCTGAGCTTCTGTCACTGGCTCAGACAAGTTGCCTGGGGGAAATTGTTCCGCTCCTGAAGCCTTTGTTTCCAGCTTAGGAACTGACAGTTCGGTAGCTCTCCTACTTCTCTGGAATGCTGTAAGAGCTAAGAGGTTGACAACCTGCGGAGTGGAGGTCTTTTACCCACCCTTCCAGTAGCATTCAGGACAGTTCCTGGGGCAATAGAGATCTTTCTCAAGCCCCGTGGGTGCCCCAGGAACCCCTTGCCAGGAGCTGAGTCGCGGCCTCCCGCCTCTTTAGTGTTCCGAGCCGCTTTAGCGAGCCTCGCTCTTCTCGCATCAGTCCTAATTGCTCAGAAAAGAGCGAAGGGGCCACGGGGGTAGCTGCAACCCTGATGACTTTGCAGGCCCTCCTGCTGTGCCCTCCAAGTCTGTTTTCAAGATTTATCTCCACTCAGAATTAACTAGGAGGAGGAGGAGGAGGGGAGGGAAATGCTAAAGAGCTGCATTGAGTTACAAATTCAGTTCGGTTTCCACAGCGGCAAAACACATGGGGTGCATATTAACCAGGCAGTGTGTGGCCCGACTTCTCTGAGGGCTGTTTTTGTTTTTTGTCTCTCAAAGGGTTTCCAGATCGTCCGTCCTTGCGGCCTTTTCTGGAGAGATCCAAGTCTGGCCGAGACAAGCTGACTGAGTACGTTCTCCTACTTGTGAAAGCCAAAAGTGCAGACGTTCCAAGTGCCAGGGAAACCACACAGTGCTAACAGAGCTGGGAGATAATGTGGGCGGGGGGGGGGGGTTCGAGGTCCATGTTCTCCCCAAAATACACGCTGGGGCCCTGGGGTAGCCTGTCGATGACAGAGAACGTAAGACCCCGTTCACAGCAGTGGAGTGGTTATTCCCGAACGTCACCTTCCATGCACCTGCCACAGCAGCACCATGGATTCCCGGGGAGTGGGTACCACCACGCGGGCTTTCCGCTGCCCGGGGGGATGTGGCAAGAGAGGGCAGCAATGCACAAGGCACATCTATCTTGTAAACACAAGCCTGTAAGAAAAAGGGACAACATCATCCTTCATTCCGGAAGATTGTGAGCCACGGGACTGTAAAGGCTCTGCCCTGATTAGAGACCACGTTCCCAGGCTCCATTTAACTCTGTGACTGACACACGGCGAACACCAGCATTGCAGGCGTCATGTGTCATGGACCGAATGACACATGACTCATCGAAAGGACAAGAGATTCTGCTTCCTGCGCTACTTTGTAACCATGGTGTGTGCGCGCTCTCCCGTTTCACGGCATCACGGACTGTAGGGACATTTATTCATTTATTCCATCATTCATTCAACAAGTATAATTACTGAGTGTGCCTACCATATGTTCAGCCCTGTTTGAAGCCCTGGGGATGCGGCAGTAAACAAAGCAAATTAAAACTGAAACAAAAATCAACTCCCTCTTTATGACGCCTCCGTTCTAGTGGATATGGGGAGACCGGCCTCTCCAGCACCCCTCCTATGCTGCTGGCACTCCGGTGTTCCTTCGGGGGGCCATTTTCCGGCTTTGTGTTGGAGATGAGGCTGAGGAATCCTTGGTCACAGATGCAGGTGTGAAGTTAAGGTCCACACGATCGGGGCACTGCAGCCCCTCGGTCACGGTCACGAGGCAAGCTAACTGCTGTAGATGCTGCTGAAAAAGCCTGCTGTTTCAGTTGGTGGGGTGGGGGAGGGTTAGCTGGCAAGATGGAGGTCTAGAACTGTGGCCGGCCACCCTGCCGGAATGAGAGACGGAGAGAGAGAGATCCGGAGAACTAGCATGCTTTCCATGCCCATGAACCAACAATTTCCATTTCCTAGCAGGCCAGTTTGAGTTGATTTTCTGTTATTGGCAACCAAAAGATGCCTGACATATGGCATCTTGGGCGCTAGATGAAATCACAAAATCGGAGTTGGGTTTCTGTGGCTTTCTCCTCCTCTTTAGGGCACACCCTTCCCAGAAAAAGCCCGCACGCACATTGATGCTATGCCAGACCCAGGTCATCCCCCAAAGGTCTTCTATTCCTTTAACATGCGGTGCTCAAAACGCAGATTTCCCCTACTCTGTGGCCCTCAGGCCCCATCTCCTTTCACAGTGAGAGGACGGAGAGTAGAGGGAGCTGCCAGTCCCCAGAGGCCGAGGCAGTGGGTTCTGAAACCGTCTTTGCAATGTACGAGCTGTGTGGCCTGGAGCCTCAGCCTCAGCCTCTGCTAAATGGGACTTCTAGTCCCCCCCTCACGGCATCGTATGCAGGACAAGCAGGACGACGAACGAGTCTCTTTTATTTCCGTCCTATCATTTCTCTCCCATCTCAACACTGCACATGTTGGACCTGTTACAACAAATTGATCAGGGCACTGAGAGTACATGAGTGAAAAAAGAACAAACTAGGGGTCCCTGAGGAAGGGCAGATTGGCTATATACCTTTACAAGGGGTTTCTAGTTGGCTCGGGTCCCCACCAAACTTCTGGGCCAGCTTCTACCCTCTAGCCCTGAAAACTGATGCAGGAAAGGTTAGTCGTGATAACAAAGTGAAGTGTGTTTCTTTCCAGGGATATTTACGTTTTCAACTGGAACTGTCTCTTACTGTAAATGGATGGCTCTTAATTATGGGCATTAAGTGGGGGGTCGGAGGGAGCTAGTTTGCAGGCACTGGGCTGCGGAGGGTCAACCACATCAGCACCCACCGGTGCTCTCGGTGGGTGAAGCCAGCACTGGTGGGTGAACTCCTGGTACCGTGTGCTCCGATCTCACCCCTCCCCTCTCTGAAGTTAACATGGGTGGTCCGGGCCTTGGCGTCTGAGCCACCTTCCCCCCTGCAGTCCTCTGGAGAGAGAGAAGCAGAGCCCTGCCCCGCAGCAGAAATGCCCATCCTTCTCTCTCGGCTTCTCTTGCTGCTTGGCGTCCCAATGATCCATCTGTTCGATGCAGTGACTGGGGCTCTGACACAAAAATCAAGGACAGTGGAAGATGCTTCCTGGTGGTCGACAGGGTGGCACTAAGAGTCTGTCTGCAGGGACAGCAGTGCCAGGGTGCGGATGGGGATGCCCAACGCCCTACACCCACAGGGTCAGCGATCTGAGTGAGGGCCCTCAGCGACACACGCAGAGGTCTTCTTGCCGCCTGCTTCTGGGGAGCACATTTGCCAGGGGTTCTGGATGTAGGACCTCTCCGCCATGTGCTCTGAACTCCTCAGTGCCTCTGTGAATGGAGAACTATTAGTTCAGTAAATTAATTTCTATATAAATAGGTGAGAGTAGATGTCTGTTGTTTGCAAATCAGAATCCCCATCAACCTCTGTCCATAAAAGACTTCCAAATCTCCATCCCCGTCCCGACCTCTCATAGCTTCTGAACTTCTCTTGTTTTTAGCCAAGAATCTCCACGTGTGTCTTCTCAATTTACTCACAATTACGAATTTCTTCCTGAATGTCAACTCTTCAATTTCACATAATCATCAACGGTTTCTGGTGACCTGGTCCCTCAGTAGTAGCTAGTGTCCTACAAATCTAACCCTTGACTCCTATTTTTTTAACAACCTACCTCCATCCTGCCCCTCAATAAGCCTGGCTAGGCAACAAATATTCACAGTATGCCTGCTAAGCCCCAGGCACCAGGAGTGTGGCTCTGAGCCTCACAGACCCTGTCTGGCCTTTGAGGGCCTGATCCAGGGTGCAGATTCTCTCTTTTCACAGTTCCCCAACCCATCCCAGTCTCTTCTTCCAGAACCATGTCCATCTTGTCCCTGAATGATCGGCAACACACTCCTTGCTTTGGGCTGTTTTTTTCAACCTCCTTTTTGGTGTGTCTTCCTCTGATGTATTTTGAATCACCTCATGTCTCTTGTCAGATACCCACAGTGGGTCGTGATCGTGTTGCAAATCCAATTAGGACCTTGGATGATATGGCCTCATGGGCCCCTGCCAAGCACCTCTCTCACCTGTCCGTTGTCTCTAACTAAAGTACCACCCTCGACTTGCGCTCTCGCTTTTACTCAGACAGCCTGCCCTCTCGGCTCCAAGCCCGGGGCCCCCTGAAATATAACAGACCATTCTCCACCCGGAATGCCTCTCCAACCCAAGGTCAGACAGCAGAACGCTCCTAGGAGGTATTCTCACAGCAGGGCCACCAGGCTCCAGATGTTCCAGAGATCCCACCATCCCTATTTTTTTTCCCTATACACGGCACACGTATTTTTTCCCTATACAGTTTTTGTTGTTTGTGTGTTTGACACAGTTGGGCCTTTTAGTTTATATTTTGGTGGGTGTGGATGTCCATGTGTGTCTGTGTTTTCTAGTCTTGGAGACTATAGGTTCCTCAAAGGCATAGACTATGTCTCTTATTTCCAACTCTCCTAGCATGTGGTTAGAATGACAATAATGATATTAATATTTTGGTTTTGCTTTATTGCTTACAAAGCACTGCCACAAATATTACAAAGGCCTCACGGCAACATTTGGAGATGGATAGAAGAAGCATGGAAGTGAAGACTTTCATCTCTGGCTCAGGCAGACATAATTAAATCCTGACTCTACAACTTAATACAGGCCTGTGTCTCAGTTTATTAATCTGTGAACAGGGCACGACAATGTTTCTGAGTTCATAGGGTTGCTGTAAAAATCAAATCAGTCCAAGTAAGAAAAGTACCTGGCACATAAAACAGGCCCAATTAGAGTACTGTTAATGTTTGTTGAAGTAACCACTTTCTTTTTACAAATGAGGAAAATGAGGCTCAGAGAGGTTAAGTAATTTGCTTAAGAACTTGAGATCCCAGGACGCCTGGGTGGCTCAGTCGGTTAAGCATCTGCCTTCGGCACAGGTCATGATCCCAGGATCCTGGGATCAAGTTCCGTATTGAGCTCCGTGCTCAGCAGGGAGCCTGCTTCTCCCTCTGCCTGCCGCTCCCCCCGCTTGTGCCCTCACTCATGCTCTGGCAAATAAATAAATAAAATCTTAAAAAAAAAAAAAAAAAGAACTTGAAATCGCCAAAGGGCAGACCAGAATATAGAATAGGCTCCAAGATGCTAAAGGCAGTATGGGCCCCAGTGTACTGTTAGGACCTCTGGCGATTCACAGTTCAAAGCATCACATGCTACTTGCAGGGAGAGCCGGATAGACGCTGCAGAAGTGTGTGCAGAACACCCGAACGCCGGAATTACTAGGGGCTTGAAAAGCACCTACGTAAAGAGGCCAGTGTAGGTTACTCTGAGAAGAAGGTATGAATTCTCCCCTACTCACTTACACTTTTAAAAAGTGAAAGCACCCCTTCCCAAGAGATCAGAAATGCTGAGTCAACACCTCAGGCACTGGCTGCCAGCCGCTGCAGATAGAAGTGGAGGGAAGCAGCTGGGGCACAAGACTCCTCTCTTGCACACGAAGTTCGACACTATTTCTCATTCCATGTTTCCTCATTGGTGAGGAGAAAGGAGGGCAAAGTCCCCAGCACAACGTTTCCCAAGGAACCCATCCCATCAATCAAAATGTCACTCTTCCGTTGCCATGATATATAGTAAAGAATGAAACACCTACTAGCAAAGAACAGCGTCATTTTTGTAAGAAAATAAATTGTCCACTTGGACATTCTAATTGAGAGGCCAATTCTGTGGGGTTGTAAAGGGAGTACAGGGCTTGCCACACGATCAGCTGTGTCAGCCGGGGACTACCTACCCGGCCTCAGGGGGCTCAGGTTCTGTACCTGAGCAATGGGGATAATAATCCCCATCACAGGATTATTGTGGGGATTACATGAGATTATACACATGAAACACTTGGCATTATATCCAGCTTGTAACAGAGTCCGAGATGGTTTTTTAAAATTTTGGGCTCTGCTCAGGGTCACTCCTGACTCAGTCTATCTAGTGATTTCCATGGAGCTCAGCAAACCTGGGTAGGGACAGTTAAGAGTGTCCGCTCAGTGGCTGGTGGTCCTCTGTGACCTTAGGAGCCTCCTACTCTGAGCACCTTCCTGGCTTCTGAACACCCAAACCCTGAGGAACATAGCCTATTGCATCTCACTTTTCTTCTAAAATTGGACGTATGATCTTCATACAATAAAGCATACAAATCTTAAGGATACAGCTCAATGAATTTTTACCATATGTTCACCCTTATTATCATGATCCAGATCATTATAGAACATTTCCATTACCCTACCCATTGCAGACCATACCCCTCCAGTGCCAGAGATAACCACTCCTCTGGCTTCCGTCACCTCAGATTTGGTTTGCTTATACTCAAAGAATTTGTTTTGAAAAGAGAAAAATAAAAGCACTCATGCTTTTATTTTTTTTAAGAATTATTTATTATTTTAGAGAGAGAGAGAGTGGGGGAGGAGCAGAAGGAGAGAATCTCAAGCAGACTCTCTGCTGAGCACACAGCTCAATGCAGGGCTCCATTCTCAGACCCTGAGATCATGACCTGAGCTAAAATCAAGAGCTGGGCACTTAGCCAACAGAGCCACCCAGGCGCCCCGGCACTCATGCTTTGAAATCACCTGCAGCCACCACCCAGAACAATTTCATTTTAATCTAAGGGTCTTCTGACATCGGAGAAAGAGATGGGAAGGGAAAAAACCAGACTGGTGAGGAACACGGGGTTAGGAGAGGCAGAGCTTTGGGAAACAGTGCCTGTAACCTGAGGAAGCTCTAGAACCAGAGGGAAAATTATCTCCGTAGCAGAGGAGGTGTTGACAGCCTGGAAGGGGACTAAGTGCCTCCGGGGAGTTCTGGATACCCGGAGGCTCCATTCACTAACTACAGGGAGACCTTCAAAGACCGTCTATGCTAACTTCGGAGGGGATGGATTAAAGAATGCCTTCTAGGTGGAAAGTCACTTGGCCGATTGCCTGCACAGATGAGCACCTGCTGTCGTCAGGCCTGAAAACAAGCGTCATAGGTAGAGGAGGTTGGCTCCCGGGAGGGTGAGGCGTCCAAACTCCACCAAGAGGGGAAAGAGGAAGAAGAAAGAAGGCGAGTCCAGATGGTGTGCAAGCGGCTGTTCACGTTCAAACAGTTCTACGCAATCCTTAGACTTGCAGATAATCTTCCCGTGTTAAACTGCGAGGGGATTACATTAACTAGGCATGATTCTTCTGTTGACGCTCGGATTATCTGTGCTGATAGAAGGGAAGGCAGGCCAGCCTCCTAGCCACTGTGGCCAGGGACCACACTGCGCTGGGCTGGAACAGTGGAGGGTCAGGGTCAGCCCCGCCAGCTCGGGGAGCCGTTGTGAGACCTATCAGGAAGCAGAGCTCCCCCCAACTCCCCTTGCTTTTTCTTCTCAAGCCCAGCCCCCGCTGAGAAGGAGCTCTGAGCAGTCAAGCTATGGGATTGCCCTGGGTCAAACTTTAGGAGCTCTGGCCATTGGGGAGGGATCTAAGGTTTCGGCTTCTAATCGGATGGCCAAACAATTAGATTCAATTTATCAAATAGAATTAGCCTGAATATAGGTAAAGATATGAGGCTGGTAAGTTGACTAGGGTCTTCAGTGCCTTTCTTCCTTTCCACTGACCGCACTCTCAAAGCCGTGGGAGTACTGCAGCAGGCTCCACAACGTCTTTTTTGTCTGTATATCTTTAAGGACGGAAATTTTAAGCATGCCCCAAAATATGCTTAACTGTTTATAAATTACAGACACTGACTCCTCTGTCCGTATATTCTGCACAGTAAAAACAACGAAAAGAAAATTTGAAAAATGAGGTGAAAGATGAAATAAACAATACTCTTAAACTGATTCTACCTTCTAACAGGGCAAAAATATTTTGCTTTAATCAAAAAGAATTAATATGTTTTAGCAGGAGCAGTGATTCAGTAAATCTTTAACCTGTTGTGATAAAACAGTTTGATGAGCTGATTCTAGTGGGTTTTAAGTTAGGGGAAAATCTTGGTTTTCAAGACTGTCAGAGCTGACAAGATTCCTTCACCCAGGGACGTAGAGACAAAAGAGGTGCACCCCTGGCTGGAATCGATAAATCACAATAGTTTGGGTTTTTTTGGTTTTTTTTTTTTTTTTTTAGTCTTCTCTGTAAATCATTCAGATTCTGTTGAAATGTGGCCGGGAAATTTCTATCTTCCTTGATGGCTCTCATTTGTTCTTACAAAGTAATCTTGAATTACTCTCACACTGTTAACATTCTTAAATAAGTTCAGAACCCACCAGAACTCTTTGTTTGGAGGTTCTTTAAACAGGTTAGAAAACTTTATTTTCAACTTTTGAAAGAGTGTGGACAGATGGCATATTTATACTATTTGTGCCAACAGATGAAAAATTCAAACCATTTCCAAAATGCTCTTTTCATATACGTTTCCTTAGAAAGACTTTCTCACTTGTTAAAATGTCACCTTTACCTCGAGGGGACAGATGAAGTGTGCTTATTGTTTCAAAAAATCTGCCTTGTGACACTTGTCATCATAGTAAAGGTCTGCAAACACAAATCATAGTAAAGGTCTGCAAACACAAATCATAGTAAAAGTCTGCAAACACAAAACACTCCTTTCGTGTAAGAGAAAAATGTGGAACTTTCCTTTAAGTTTGAAAAATCTAGTCCAAACTTTTCCATAACCAACGAGTAGTGCAAAATATTTTCATGATCACTCTCCATCTCAATAGAAAGTATTGCTGATTCTCTGGTCTAAGATGCCATAGCAACCAGGCACGTGTGAAGGGCAGCAGCTCTCAATATCTGAAAAGGATAGAAGGATGAGGGTACCGTGGCCAACCTTCTGCCTTGGAGAACTGCTCTCTACTTACAGGGTGTCTCCCATGCTGTGTGACAAGAAACCCTTTGACATTCAGACTGAGGGTGCCAGTGACAAGCCACATAATACATTTTTGTTTTGGTTTTGGATGAAAAAATAAATGTATAGAGAAGCTTCAAATGTCCCAGTGGTTCACACCCCACTTTGGAAACATGTTACTCTTAAGTTGGCTTAACTTTGAATCCATATAGTTCATCACTCTAGTTGTGAGATGTTGGGAACCTTTTATCACCTTGCTCTGCATAGGTCTCCTCTTCAAACTTGGGATGATGGTAATACTGACCTCATAGGCTTGCTCCGAGATTCCATGAGGTCTGACATGAAATCACTTAGCACGGTGTCTGGTACAATGAAAACTGGCTATCATCATGCTTGCATTTCAGGCTTCATTAATCAAGAAGCCCACTTTAACCAGATTTTGCCAGAAAGAGTCTGCCTGAGATAATCTGTCCTTCCTCCCCACTCCATTGCATCCACTCTCCCAGGTTTGACTTTGGGCGTGGCAACTACGTCTCACTGGATCTCACATGTTGGATCCAGTTCAGTAATAGTAGTTGCCTAGAGCACTAGGTTGAAATGGACTGCGATGTTGAGTCTAAGTTCAACGGGGGAAAAGTGCTGTGATTGATTAGCAATGTCTGCCAGGGGCACAGGAGGAGGAGATGGTAGCAAGCCGTCCCAGATAGTACTGATCTTTATCTCACTTCTGGGCACCTTCAGGACCAGGAGAGTGCCTTGATCATCCTCACACCACCAGTCCCTAGCATAGTTTCTACAATATATCAAGGAGTCAAACAAAGTTTATTGAATAAAATGAACACATAAACAAATGGTTCTACCTTGTCTGTTACTACCATCACCTCCATTAGCTTAAAGGAAATGACTGTTTTCTAAAAGAAGTTTGATCATAGAGACCTGCCAAGGGGGTTTGGAGTTGGACCAGCCAGTCTGACCAGGTACCACAGGTTGAAGAAGGGGCAGCGGAAGGAGGGTTGTAAAGGAGGGTGAGCCTGAGGAGAGCATAAGAGTGGGATGTGGGGGAAGTCCCTGCAAAGCTTGTGGAACACAACCTGAAATCTGACAAACTGTAAGTGACATTATAACCAAGTGACTGTCCTAAATTCTGTGAATTGAACAAAGGATATTTTATATGCTTTTAAGCCAATGTTTTAAAAAATTGTTGGATAACAGATACAAAACTTTTTCTGTGAGTGTAAGGGGCTTATGAATCACGAGGGTAGCTGTTGAGCACTCAGTTTTGCTACCTATGAAGGTGTGATCCATGCTGGAGGAAAGCAGCTGGTTTGTAAGAAAAACTTACTTTGGGTGGTTTGGCCAGAGACAGCTATGAAGTTTAGGGATTTGTAGAAATATGGAAAGAAGGGATCTTGAAGATCAGACCAAGGAGTCCAACCTTCCAATTTGGAAGACTAGAAAATATTTTCCTTTGTTAATGTTACTTATTTTTACGCAATTCTTTTTAAACACTGATGTATTATTTTGATTAACCAATGAATTAAATAAAGCACTCCAAATTTACAAAAAAAAAATGTTTTTCCCTTTGGTTTTTGGACACAATCTCCATTTTTCTGTCCATTTCACCATCCTACTGCCAATGTGCCATGGAGACCACCTTGTGTTTTCAAACTATAGTAATTTTTTTAAATTATGTTAGTCACCATACAGTACATCATTAGTTTTTGATATAGTGATCCATGACTCATTGTTTCCATATAATACCCAGTGGTCATTGGAATACGTGCCCTCCTTAATATCCATCATCGGGCTAACCCAATCCCCCACCCCCCTCCTCTCTGAAACCCTCAGTTTGTTCCCGGAGTCCATAGTGTCTCATGGTTCGTTTCCCTCTCTGATTCCACCCCTTCATTTTCCTCTTCCTTCTCCTGCTGTCTTCCATGTTATTCCTTATGTTCCACATATGAGTGAAACCATACCATAATTGTCTTTCTCTGCTTGACTTATTTCACTTAGCATAATCCCCTCCAGTCCCATCTATGTCGATGCAAATGGTGGGTGTTCATCCTTTCTGATGGCTGAGTAACGTTCCATTGTATATATGAACCACGTCTTCTTTATCCATTCGTCTGTTGAAGGGCATCTCAGCTCCTTTCACAGTTTGGCTATTGTGGACATTGCTGCTATGAACACTGGGGTGCACATGCCCCTTCTTTTCACTACATCTGTATCTTTGGGGTAAATACCTAGTAGTGCAATTGCTGGGTTATAGGGTAGCTCTATTCTTAACATCTTGAGGAACCTCCATACTGTTTTCCAGAGTGGCTGCACCAGCTTGCATTCCCACCAACATTGTAAGAGGGTTCCCCTTTCTCCACATCCTCGCCAACGTTTGTTGTTTCCTGTTTTGTTAATTTTTGCCATTCTAACTGGGGCAAGGTGGTATCTGTGGTTTTGATTTGTATTTCCCTGATGGCTAGGGATGTTGAGCATTTTTTAGTAAATTGACCTTACAGTTGACTCTTAAACAATGCAAGGGTCAGGGGCACCGACCCCTTGCACAGTCAAAAATCTATGTATCAGTTTGATTCCCCCAAAACTTAACTACTAACAGCCTACTGTTGATCCCAAGCCTTACTGATAACATGAACAGTCGATTAACCTGTATTTTGTATATGTATTATATACTGTCTTCTTACAATAAAGTAAGCTAGAGAAAAGAAAATGTTATTAGGGAAATCATAAGAAGAGAAAATACATTTACAATATTATACTCTATCAAAAAACATCCAGGTATAAGCAGACTCACACAGTTCAACCCCATGTTGTTCAAGAGTCAACTGTAATTTAGTTTTAGACATTTAAAACGTTGGTCATGCCGTCTTAAGCTAAGCCAAGATTCCCTGGGTATTATAAAACGTGAGCAAAGAATGACTATAAGCCCTGTGTACCCGTATAAAACAGATATGTAGTTATACATGTACATTATAATTAATATAAAATTACAATTTAATGTCTGTCATTTACTGTTGAGTAATGCTCATCACTCACTGTAAACAGGTAACAGAAAACACCCACTCAAGTTGTTAGGCATGCCTTTGATTTCCTGACTCTTTTATGCCTGGCTCAGTAAATTAAATCGCTTAGTGTTCTCCTCTAGAGGAGAGAGATTTTCTTGTTATTTGTTTCATAATGAACATTAGTCAACCCTTGACTAATGTTGGATATGAAGTTACACATTAGCCATGTATTAAATATTGTCTGTTGTGTGTACAGAATGCAACTGTGCAAGGTAAGCTCCTTTTGGCATCTGAGAGAGCCCAATAAATAGCACTTCTCTTCCAGGATCAAGTTCTGAGCCAACTGAGAAGTCACACAAAAGAATAAGGCGGCCAAGAAACGAAATCACCTTTTTCTCCCACCAATGGAGCTGATGCTGGAGAATGAGGCTTATAGATGCAACCAGACTCCAGAATTAGGCAAATCAGCCTACCCAGTCTTAGGCAGGCATGGATGACCACAGATGTGGTCCCCCCGCAACTTACAGCATGGAAGAGCACAGGAGCACGCGTGCACCTGCAGAAGAGAAGGACAGCTGGGCCCCACGGCCCAGCATCACCTTCCAGACTCACCAGTCAGATGAATTCCTCCTCGTACCTCTTTTCCAGTGTAGCCCTGTAGCCTTGAAGTTGTGCGAGGGAACAGTGCCAGATTCCAGAGAAGGACAGCAGAAGGTCATCAAATACTGAATGAGATCAAAACATGCAGGAAATATGTTATTATTCATTTGAGTAGTATATTTGAATATAGGCTCTGGGAGGGCAAGAAATTTTTTCTGTTTGTTCACTGCTTTATTCCCCATGCTTAGGAAGATTACCTGGCGCATATAAGGTGTTCAACAAATATTGATCAAGTGAACAGATAGGGAGGAGTAAATGAGCAGGCAGAGAGAATATTACCCATGTCGCGCTTCCTCCTCATGGAAAGAAATGGCCTTCCCCACACATCTAGAAGGTATTTTTAAAATAATAATAGCTATCCTAGGAAAAAAATTTTTTTTGATTTGACAACTTTGCCATCACATGATGTCATAGAATTATTTGTGGCTAAGATAAAAAGAATGGATTATTTACTCATATTTATTGGCGGGCACTGCCCCAAACTTTTGATGGGTCTCAACCCCTCTAAATTTTGTAGCAATCATTTGAAATAGGTACCATGACTGGCCCAGTTTAAGGATGTACAAAAGGACAGTGCTGAGTGTAACAAAGTCAGATCCAGACATTTGAGTTCCTGGGCTCATACTATTAACCACTACATGTCATTTTACCTTTGAATTACACCTTTTTCTCTCTTGCTCCTGTGGGCGCACACACATCCTGTGATGGAGTTGCCTTCATCTCTGTGTGACTTAGTTTCCACAACTATAAAAAGGTGGTAACGATACTTACTTGATACAGTGGGGCTAAATAAAATAATGAGTGTTAAGCTCTTAGCACAATGCTTGGTCCCTAGTAAATGATTTATAAAGAGCTGTTATTGTCTGCATCATTGATATTGACATTGCCCCTATGGCAACGTCTTTGTTCCAGGCCCCATATTCATCTCTAGAATGTCCACTCTTGGGTCTGCCCAGATCCAGTCAGCTGCAGCAAGAATGATGGGCTCCCATGTCCATTTTCTGTCTGACAGAACTATGGACTTGGTGGGTTCTGAGCTCTGCTTCTTCCTAAACACATGGTCTGGGCATTCTTCCCCTGGTAAACTCTTAACTATTGGTGGGCCTCACTTTCCATTTTATAAAGGAGCCAACACCTGCCCAGCCTGTCTTCTCAGGGAGGTCATGAAAGTACACACAGTGTTTTCTGTGAAGGAGAAAAGGATGCGACAATCTGTGGGGCGGCGTGTGGAGATGAGGAATACACCCGTATGGGCTCAGCTCCTTCTGAGTTCCAGGAGAGCCCACGACCCACACTTCTCTTCCCTGACCAAGCTGTGAACAAACTGTGCTGTAAGACAAAACTGCAAGGCAGCCTGGAAACCAAGATGTCACCTTTAAAATTTACCGAGAAAGCTGATATTAGAGAATGCGGCTTACATAGGCAGGCTTCTGGATATACTGAATTCTGGAAATAGGTAAACTAACCTACCCAGTCAAAGACAGTAAGTCCCTGCAGGGGTCCAGGTTATTTAAGTGAAGAGATGATGCTTGTAAGGGCATGGGGCTCGTGACCCAACTAATATGTGCTAAGTGAGGGAGCTTGGCATTGAGAGTAATGTCATACAGTCTGCCACGACTTCCTAGGCTAAGGAATAATGTCTCCACATCTGCCATGGAAGGCCTCGAATACCCTGCACCTCAATTTCCATTAACCCTGGAGGAAGTGAAAGAAAAGTCAGGCTATTATGGCGAAGAGAGCCTAGACCCCTTCCTGAATACACTAATGCCCCCACCTACTTTCCCCTTAAATCTCTACAACACAAAAGCTCCAGAAAGGTATTGGAAAGTTTTGAAGACATGTGATTCCCAAGAACACTCATCACCAGTGGTCATTCAGGTGCGTTTCAGAGTTTCTCTAGCAAGATTTTGAGGTAGAACTTTTGTTTTTTTCCTTCCTTCCATCCTTCCTGCCTGCTTCCCTCCCTCCCTTTCTTCCTCCCTCCCTCCCTCCCTTCCTTCCTTCGTTCCTTTCCTTCTTTAGCTAAAGAGCCATGAGCCGGAGTAGATGGCTTGGTGCCAGAAAGGTGCCAAGGTGAATTAACACTGATTCCCCTGAGGGAAAATGTAAAACTGCTAATAACTTGTTTGCAAACGTAGGCGAGGTGGAAAGTGTAAGCCTAACGTTCCCTACAAGCTGCAGCTTGCTTTTCTGGGAGGAGAGAGCGTTCTCAAGAGTTCCCAAATACAGTGTGCACCTGCTGTCGGCCTGCTGGCCGAGTTCATCGGCTCTCCCTCTCAATCATGCCACCTCTGGAAAGAAGCCTTGAGACTGTGTCTCATCTCCTGCATGGGGTGGTTGGGACTTGTTAGCCGTTGAGCGTTTCCCTTGCTGTGGGGACCTCCTGGTCTGACAGGACAGAACCTGCCTGGAGGAGATGTTACAGGCAGGGGGGTAGCAAGACGGGAAATACAGGACAGCGAAACCCCAGAAGACCCTATTCACAGAATCACTTTCCACCCATAGCCATTTTATACACTCATGTCACTTCACAGCTCTGAAGTCTATCAAAAATGATCTTGTTTACTTACTCGTTTATTATCTGTCTTCCCCATGAGAATAGGAGGTCCCAGGGGGACAGTGGCCTCATCTGTCATGTTCACCTCTGCAATGTCTACCACAAGGGCATAGCCTGGCTCATACTAATCAGGAAATAAATGTTTGCTGAGCGAAGGAATGAAGAAATGAATCCTGTCCTACACGCTCATTTTACAGAAGAGGAGACAAAGCCACCCAGTGACTTTTCTGCAGTCGCACAGGGGGTGGATGGACGTGGCCTAGAACCCGGTTCCTCTGACTCTGAGCCCCTTCTCGAGCCTCAGCTCCTTTGGGACTTGTAACCACACATCACCTTCTCCGTGTGGAACCCGCCACCCCCTCCAGCCAGCCAGCATTTCACATTCCCTCCCCAGCCTGGGAGCGCTTATCGCCACTCTGTGTATCTTATCTTGCTCTTGTTTGTCCCTCCCTGGAGGACGGAGGCTGCGTGGGAGCAGGTCTGGTCTGTGTGTCCATCGCCGTGGCCCAGCGCTGAGCATCATACCTGACACGTGGTAAAGAGCAAATATCTGCTGCTGAGGGAAGAATGAGCGGGACTCTGGTCCCCGGCCTTTAGGGACCTGACAGCATCCAGTCTCCGCGTGACGGGTGTGAATCAGGGGGGTGGCAAGTAGATAGAACTTGAAAACTAAACTTGTGTTCTCAGTACCTTTTGGGCACGTTTGCCTGGGTGTCCGTTCTCCCATCTGTGTAATGGGATCCCATGATGACGTTCTCCCATCTGTGTAATGGGATCCCATGATGACGACAGGACGCCGTTTCTCTAGACCCCTCGGCACGTGTCTGGCATCTAGTAAGTGCTCAGTGACTGATTCTCCCCTTGCTCTTGATCTGTCGATAGGGTTCCTGGGCCTACGAATCCAAGGGAAACATAGGCAGCCCCTGGAAAAGAGTGCTGAGAGGTGGGAATTATGAGCAAACGGGGAGTGGAGGGGGACCCGTGAGACAGCACCTCCCTGCTCCCCGTCACGTCTCGTCAGGGCCCAGGCAGCGGGATGTGCACTCTACTCTGAGGGCCGAAGGAGATCTGTTCCTTACGGTGCAAGGTGAAGCGCTGGCACGCTGGGGTTTTCCCATCTATTCTGGAAGCATTTGCCGAAGCGGTGCAGGTCAGGAAGGGGTCCTCTGAGAAAGTGAGAGCGAGGCCAAGGAGCCTCCCTGCGCTTATTCCGAGTTGTGGACAGCTTCCCACCTGTCTTTCTGTTTCCAGGCCTGTGCTGTCACGTGACCAGTGAAATGCCCCCTGAAATGACAGGTCAGGAGCAACACGGGCCCCATGTGCTGTTTTCTGCTCAGGGCTCTGCCCACTGGCGCTGACTCCCGGCCTGTTTGATTCCTCTGTGAGCACAGCTGAGTCACAGGAACAGAAGAAGACATAATGCGGGTGGGGGCCACCCCCAGGCTCTGTGGGCCCCAGACACCTCCAGCGCCTGTCCCCTCCAGGCCCCTGTGGGAGGCGGCGTATGTACAGCGGTTAAGGCACTGGCTCCTCATCCCACCTCTGTCACTTACTAGTTGGGGTGGGTCCCTTCACTTCTTGAAGCTCACTTTTCCCATCTATAAAATGGGAACACTCTAATAACTACAATAATAACAATAGCTTCTTCATGGGCTTGTTAGGGATTTTAATGAGATAATCCAGGTGTCTGGCACATAGCAAGTTCTCAATAAAGAGTAGCTGTGGCCATAGTTACTGTTGCTGGGGGCGCAACAATGAACACAGACCAGATTCCTGCTCCCATTCAGCCTTTGTCCTCCAAGGAGGGACAAACAAGAACAAGATAAGATATATAGAGTCACGATAAGCGCTCCCAGGCTGGGGAGGGAATGTGAAATGCTGGCTGGCTGGAGGGGGTGGAGGGTTCCACACGGAGAAGGTGATGTGTGGTTACAAGTCCCAAAGGAGCTGAGGCTCGAAAAGGGGCTCAGAGTCAGAGGAACCGGGTTCTAGGCCACGTCCATCCACCCCCTGTGCGACTGCAGACAAGTCACTGGGTGGCTTTGTCTCCTCTTCTGTAAAATGAGCGTGTAGGACAGGATTCATTTCTTCATTCCTTCGTTCAGCAAACATTTATTTCCTGGTTACTATGAGCCAGGCTATGCCCTTGTGGTAGACATTGCAGAGGTGAACGTGACAGATGAGGCCACTGTCCTCCCGGGACCTCCTATTCTTGTGAGGAAGACAGACAATAAATAAGGAAGTAAACAAGATCATCTGTGATAGACCTCAGAGTCGTGAAGTGAATCGAATACATATATGACTGTTGGTGGAAGGCAGTTGTTTGCATAGAATAGTTCGGGATCTTGCTGTGCTGCATCCCGGGGCCCTGTGTCCACCTGCCTGTGACGCCTTTTCCGGGGGACCAGGACCATAACGGAGCCACACCAAGCGATGCCTGGCCCAGTCTCAAATTGGGAAACCACCAAGGAGCAGTGGGAACCAGGAAGGCATAACTAGAAGCACAGCCTTCTTTCCTTCCCGGGGTCTTGGGGACCTCTCTGCTCCTTTCACATCTCGATGACATTTATAGCCTGTGAAGTCAGAAGTGGGACATCATGGTTATGAGATATTATCCCACACCAGCCATCAGCCAACGGCCTTCTGCCAGCACCTCCAGACTCTTTCCAGGCACCTGTGTCTTTTCATGTTTCTTCTACTCCCTGCCATCAGAAAGCTACCCTTCTGATTATTCCTCTCTTGACAGTGACAATATTCCTTCCCTGCTGAATCTCATTCCTTTGATTTTTCTGCCTGGCATCCTAACCTTGTTACACTGGCTTGGTTTGTGTTGTACTCTTTCTAGCCACAGTGGCTTGCTCGGCAGGCCCGGCTGCCACTTCATTAGCAAGCTGTTTACACCACTTCCAGGTCATTAATAAAGATGGTAAATGAGAAGGGGCCGGGCACCAGCCCCTCACACCCCTACAGACACCTCCCTGGCGGGTAATTGCGATTTATTGTGTTACTCTGTTTATCGTCTTTCAGCCAATTGTGACTGTGCTCTTTTCTAAACTAGCTTAAACAGATTTTTCAAGGGGATTTCTCATGAAGCAGATAGTCACTCCGAGGCTTAGTAATGCCAAGGAATGGGGAAACTCACTTTGTTGGTGGGATTGTGTCCAGGGTTGGACAAGTTAAAACGCTCCTTGACCATGTCGATACCATTGCCCTGAGCCTGCCTTTACTGGCTCCCTGCCTCCTGCTAACTCTGGATATCATAAGAACTTGCTGTTTCTGTTCTTCGAGTCCCCTCGATTAAGATCTTTGTGACTTCTAAAGTCTAATGATTATTGAAAAAAAAGTAATACGAATTAATGAGAACAAGCTCTCCTCCTTCCTTCCCTCTTATATATTTGTTCAATTTAGCAATGCCTTTCTATTTATTTTGTCCAACACAATATACTTCCTGAGTGCCCACACAGTGTGTTGGACATGGTTTAGACACAGAGGTACACAGACAATGAGGTGCTTCTGCTTCTGGTGGGATGTGTAAGCTCTTAGCAGACCAATTCTCTCATAGATAACAACGATAAACTCTGGATAAAATTTTTAAAATAATAATAAATTAAAAAAAAACAGCAACTGTTTGAAGGAACTGGAGCATGAACAAAAGCAGAAGATACTGGAAAGAGATCGACACTTGGAAGGAGAAAACAGCACTGGGTGAGTTTCCTATTTTTATGGCTTTTAGACTTGGGGTGCCCTATGGGGTGGAGTGGCTAAAATCCTATAAAAAATTCCCTGGTGAGTGGGAGGGGAATCACAGAAAGGAAAGAATTGGAGACAGAGAGAGAACCCAAATTCTGGGTATAAACTCTGAGTCTCTATCTGCCCCTTGAACACTGCACATGTCAGGTAGACTGCAGACAGTCCAGCGGAGGATAAGCAGACTGAACCCAGATGGAAGCTTCTGCCCAAAAGACAGAGGCTGCATTTTGAATCCAGCTGAGTAAGTTATCTACCAAAACAAATAAACACTCTTGAGAGGAATATAACATAATCCAGAGCCATCACAACAGTCACAATGTCCAGGACACGATCCAACAAAATTACTCAACATAAGAAAAAACAAGAAAATGTGACCCATTCTCAAGAGAAAGGAGCAGCCAGTGGGGACTGACCCCCATGGGGCCCAAAGATAATAAAGTACATTAAATAAATGATTAGAATACAAAACTCAGCACAGAGGTGGCACACGAGGCAGAACGATCTGAAAAAAAGTTTGATGGGTTTTGAAACTCAAAATGATTTTGGAAATCTCTCGCATTCCCAGAAATGAAAACATCCAGTTTGTGATTTTACTACCTTTAGATTTTCTGCAGACTCTAGTGGTGGAAGACCTTTGGAGAGGCCATGTGACTGCTTACACTGCTGGAAGCGCTCAACATTTCCTTTTGGGAGGGAATGAGCCTATGTGAGCAATTCAAACAAAAAGCAGTACTTATACAGTGAAATAAATAAAAATTCAAATTTAATAATGAGGGACAGGAAAGGTTCCTCATAGGAGTTAGCATTTGATTTGGAGTCTGAGAACTTGAAGAATGAATAAGAGAGAGGGAGAACACAAACTGTGGGGAAGTGGATGCAGGGAGTGAGGGGGTATTTTAGACAGAGGAAATAGCAATGTCTTGGGAAATTCACAAGTTGAGTTAAAGTTCTTCTACTCTACATTAATTGGCTCATCAAAAATATTAAAGTGAAGAATTATCAAAAGTTACCTTTACATGCCTTAAACATTTCATAGGAATTTAAAACATAAAAATTTCATAGGAATTTAAAACATATAAATGGATAAACATATAAAAACATATAAAACATATAAATGGAGGACAAACATATAAACATAACCATTCTTTCATCAAACTTTTTATTTTAGCCCCAGCCCTTTTCTTGGAGTGTTGTGTTCTGATTAGTGTTACATGTTGAATTTTTTATACAAATGAATGCCTATGCATTGTACACTATTTCCAGTTTTGATTTTATAAGTGAAGTGAGAACTTAAAAACACCTATAAAGCCACCTTAAACAGAGACTGTTTGTCATATCCTCCCACTCAAACTGTACCGTTGCCTTGTTCGCAACTAATCCAATAGGATTTTGGGGCAACTCGGCTTAGTGAGTCTTTCCAAAGCATTCAACCTAGTTTTCATAGAAACATTGTATTCTCTATGATATAGTGCCTCATTGTCTAATATTTATATATAAACTAAATTACATAATGGCAATGACAAGTACATGGACAATGGACTCTTAACAAACATGCAACTTGACTTGTGGGAGTAGAAGTGCTTGGGGCCAAGAGAGAAGCACCAAGATCTCAAGTGCTCAGCGTGCTGGTCAGTATGTTCAGTCAGTATGTTCACAGTCAGGACATGCACAGAGGGAATGGAGAACTTTGGTCAATAGAACAAAGAGCAAATGTCCTAAGCTTCTATGACTGCTGCATAGCCCCAACGCCTCTCTAATATCATCTAACCCAGAACATTTATTCTAACATTATTAATTTCCAGCTGGGAGAAACAGAAGTGTCAGTAAGGAAGATATATTAAAGTACTCAGATCTAACTGAACACCACAGTCACTCCACGTAGATTGATCCTTAGCTAAAATTCTGTCAAAAAACTGGTCATTTCTAGTCCTCACATTCATCTCAGTCCTCACGGACTTCCTCCTTCAGAGACATCTTCATCAACTGTAGTTCTGCTCCCTGATTTCCTGTTCTCAAAGGATAACATTGGGTTGCTATTGTAAATATAAGATGAGTTCAAGAAATTTAGCAAATATCCAGTGGCCTGAGTGAAACATTTCCTAAAAACCAATTTGGAAAATCATTTACGTTCAGTTGAAACATTTCATTAAAAATTTGGATTGGCAATCACATGTCAACAATCTTCTACAGATACCCAAATCAGGAAGCTCAGTTGAAAAACAGAGCAAAACAAAACAAACTCTTGGTACATGTTTTCTTGCGTGTGGCCTAATTTAGAAGTCAGAGGCATTTATTAGTTAAGACAGGATAAAAATGAGAAAAAATGTCATTTTCAGAAGAATAATTCAAATGAAAATAAATGAAATAAGACAATATTTATACAAAACCGCAATTCCAAAAGATGGCTAAGGTAAAAGGACTTATTTGTATGCGTATTCTTGGCTGACTAGTTTAAGCTGATTTGGGTAATCAAGTGAAAAATGACTGAGAACTAATGAAGAATTAGAATCTTTCTAAGTGGACAAAGCCTGTTGAATTACCTATATAGATTTCTTTTGATATAATATTGTGCTCTTACGAGCTTTTCTACTGTAGCAATTTGCACTGTAGATCTAGATAATGATTCATGAGCACTCTCACTTTCTAACTTCTGAGTTTAGGTGGTCAACAAATATTTACTGAACACCCACCCTGTGCCATATGCTGGATGAGGTACCCATCATGTATGTATGAAGATGACTGTTATTTGACACATAATTCCTTTGTAACCATTAGATCATTCAAAGAATAATGAAGAGTTTTACAATATTCTCTGAGTGTCTCAGACTTCTTGGAGAAATATACTGTTTGATCACATATGGGCGCTAATTCTGAGCCACACATGAACAGGCTTCAGTCATAATAGAATTGCTTTGTCAGAATCCAATTGCAAGTTGCCCTGTTGTGCAGAGGGCATAACAAACACCTCTATTTGGACTCTTTATGTGAGAACAAGGAGGGACCAAGTCATGTGCGTCTTCTCGCAAATATGGGTCACTTTTTTTTACAGTATTACATTATCCAATGACATTATGCAATATTTGGACTATTGTTTTTACATTACCTATCTGTTTAAAGTTCTCACTTTGTTGGTGACCATCAGTCCTTATCTTACTAAGCTTAACAACATTCAATACACATGACCCTTCCTTTCTTCTTTTTTTTTATTATGTTAGTCACCATACAGTACGTCATTAGTTTTTGACATAGTGTTCCATGATCCATTGTTTGTGTATAACACTCAGTGCTCCGTGTAATACGTGCCTTCCTTACTTCTTGAAAGATTCTCATCCTTTCTTTTCTTTCATCCCATAGTCTCTTGTTTCTGTGTGTTTGTTTAACCATGTAATCAAGGTATACTTTATATAAAAATCACCTATTTCAAGAATCCAATTCAATGCTTTTTAGTAGTTTACCAAGAAGTATAACCCTCACCATAAATCAGCTTTAGAACATCCCCAAATGAGATCCCTCAGACCTACTTATAGTGAATCTCTTCTCATACCCCCAGCACCAACCTTCTTGGTTTTCCTCCTACCTCCCTGACTACTCCCTCACTCTTTTGCAGGTTCATTCTCCTCTACTGAGTTACTAAATATTTGAACATTCCCAGATACCGTGTGGGCCATCTCCTCTTCTCACCCTCTGCATTTCCTTTGGAGGACGTCATTCTGACCCTGGCTTCAGTTACCACCTAGATGCAGGTAGCTCTAGACCTCTCCATAATGATCCAAATCTGAATATCCAAAGAATCTACTAGATACCTCTATTATAAATGCTGAAAGGGTACTTTAACTCCACATATCCAAAGCCAAACTCGTGTTTGGTTCTTAATCTTAGTAAGCAGAATAAGTATCAATTTATTCTCCAAAGCCAAAAATCTTGGCGCCATCCTTCACAAGACCCCCTTCCTTGCCATCTCTATTTTTAATGCATCACCAGTTCTCTTCAATTTTATATCCTAAACATCTCTTAAATACAGCTCCTTATTCTCATCACTTCTCCCATTAGCCTTGTCTAGGATTCCATTATCTCTCACCTGGAATATACAAAAATACACTTTAACTTATGTCTTTATCTTCTCTCTTCCCCTTCCAATCAGTTTTCCATATTGTAGCCAAAGTGAATTTTTTTAAGTGCAAATCTGATCCAGTAGCTTTCTGTTCCTCTTAGATTAATATAAATGTATTAACACAACTCATTGCATACACTACCCCTGTTCCTTGATCTCCAGCCGTTCAGCTCATCTTTAATTTTCTTAAAAAGGCACATGTTCCTACACCTCACAGGGCTAGTGAGCATTTGTTCTCTCTGCTTAATCCTCCTCTATCCCTCAGTTCCACTCACCAGGTTAACCTGCTATCAATCCTCCAGATCTTGGCTTGGTGCACACTTTGTCATGGAAACCTCCCCATCCATCCTCTGTGTAGAGCAAGTCACCAGATTATATGTTTTCTCAGTATTCTATACTTCTCCTTTGTAAAATCTACTATAGTCTGTAATTACACACTTATATACGGCTGTTTGCTTAATATGTGTCTTTTCTACTGGACTGTACTGCCATGAAGACAATACGCACATCTGTTTTTGTTCAACAGCTAACACAGTATACAGGAGGCGCTGAATAACTATTGTAAAATGCATAAGTAAATGAAAAAAAAGTGAACGGAACCAATAAAACCAAGCAGAATACAATGCAAAGATCTCACGGTTGCTTACATTGCCTGTTCTAGCCCTCCCATCCTGCCCCCTCCCTGCCCCAGATCTTTAAAATGGCTATATTTTATGTATAATGTGCTTTCACCCGGAGAGAAGAGTGCAGCTTAAATTCAGAGGCTATTTTGTGACTCAGGCATGTCATGGAGTCAAACTCTTACTACTTTTCTGTGAACATAACTTCAACTGTGACATGTCTTTATTTCTAAAATGATATAACCTCCCTCACTTCTTGGAAATGAAATTAAGAATTAGCCTTCCACATCCAGCAGTGCTCTGGTAAACATTTAACGACCGGCTCTCAGGGGAGAAAAGCCCTGATGGGTAGCATTTGACAATTTCAATCCAATACGTACTCTGACCATAGTTGGTTTGAAGCCACCAACTTGATCTCCCCCAAAAACAGAGTTGAAAAGACACGCAAACTTTTCTCAGAGGCCAGCTGGCTCCAGAACACCTCTAGATGTGAGGGATACTTGTCTCCAGGATTCTCTCTTCCTTCCTTAGCTAAAAATAGGGGCTGCTCTTTCCTCTGTCCCACTTTCTGCAACTTCATGATTATTTTCCTATTTTTAATACTTTCAACTGGTAGAGATTGCTATTTCCAGTACAAGACTTTGGAAGAAGTTTTCCACATCTATTCCCAAGGCTAAATTTCTATCATGAACTCTACTCTGCCACAGAAATTGGGCAGCAGAGTTCAAATCTGTGTTTGTAGCTTCATAAAGATTTGCATCAGACAACAAATCCCATCAAAAGAAACACAGGTTCAGGAATCTGATCATGGCTTCATGTTCTCTCTAAAGACTGTTTACTAACAGTTCCACATGCCTTTGCAGATACTTCATCAACAGTTTTCGAGGCAGTGTTTACGCAAAGCATTAACGAAAGGGCAAAAGTCTGAAGGGAGAGACCTCACCAGAGCACATATCTCTCCAAGCATTAAACTGTCAACAAAATTAAACC